>NC_051322.1:21281526-21584557 GCF_015220235.1 Choloepus didactylus | reverse complement strand
ATTCATTGGTGTTGGGAGGAGGACAAGAACGATAAGTGGAAAAATGTTTGTGTTCACTCAGACCAGGCCTCCCCAAATGACATTTGGGGTTGGATGGTTCTTTGTTGTGGGAAGTGTCCTGTGTGTTGTAAGATGTTTAGCAGCATCCCTGAGCTCTGCCCACTAGGTACAGGTAGCATACTCCCTGCCCCATAGTTGTGAGAACCAAAAATGTCCCTAGACCTTGCCAGAGATCTCCCAGGGCAGGGGAAATGTCAGATTCACCCCCCAGTGGAGAACCACTGACTTACAACTTTGTGGCAAGAACAGTACTTCAAAAGGTTGGGTAGTGAAGATACCAAAAGATTCCAGAAGATTCCAAAAGATTCCTGTTGAGGGCAAGAAGGAAGGAGGCATGTGAGCTGTAGAAACCTCATAGAAGTATATTCTTAGCTATTAGTTTTCTTTTTCATGTTTTCTAATGCTGGGAGTCTCAAAAATGTTTGCAGATATTTTTTGTTTAGTATTTAAAATAAGAAAAAAACTTGCTGGTAAAATGAACGAGAAGAAACACCAAATAGAGCTGCTGTCGTATGATTAGAGCTTTTCAAGGGCAAAGGCTTCTGTGCAGGATTTAGGACTTCGATGTAGAAATTTAGAAGGATTATTCAGGTGATAAAGGAAAATTACTTTGAACTCTCCTTTATATACCCTAAACATCACTCATAATTTAGAAACTCTATACTTTGCTTCAAGCTAGAATTTTAGAGATGTTGCTAAAAAGCATAGTTTATGTAAAACATGAAAAGAATGCTTCTAAAGCCTTTATGTTTTACCCCCTAAACCAGGAATCCTTTGTGATTAGTACTTACAGGGATAAATAAGTGATTTCTTAGTTTTGAAATATTGGAATGCACCAAATGTGCTTCATTAAAAAAAAATAGGCAGTTTATATCCAACTAAGAAAGACATTTAGAAATTTCTTGCTTTCTCGTCATGAAACTATTTGAATCACAGACTTACAGTGGAAGCTGAAATGAATTTTCCTGAAGTTTATTAATGGTAATGGGTTTAGCCTAGACCCTTTCAGTATGTCTACAGATTCAATGATGAGTTAGCAAACTGCCAGCACAAGGGTCTTTTAGTAAAAAGAACATAATATCCGATAGGTAATAGAGCTAGTACAAAAGTGCCTTTGCTAGAGTTGTCCAGATTGATGTGTTTGTCCCTAAATTTATAGGAAATTTAAATTTAAACTTCCCTTTATATAGGTAAGAACATTTGAAAATGCATACCCACTTATGTTGGGTGGACTTTGAAAAAAAATATTTTTTTTTAGTTTTATAAGAATGCATGTTGAAGTATTCAGAGCCAAAGTTCAAAGTACCACTTCAGTTTCCCCCCATCCTCCATCCCGCTGCCCTTTCCAAAAACAAGTGTCACAATGTTTGGTGTACATCTTCTTAAGCCTTTCTATGAATTTTACAAATCTATAAAATTTACATATATATATGTATAAACATGTAAAATATGATATGCTTGCTATTTTTCTTTTAATTTAATGTAGCATATATATTATTTTATGACTTAATTTTTTTCATTTAAGGTACATCTTGATTATTCTATGTCTACATATAGCTCTACCTTACTACCTTACTTTTAAATGATTGCATAGTACTCCACAAAAAAGGATGCACCCTGTTTGGTTTTTGATGGGCATTTAGTTCGTTTCCAGTGTTTTGCTGCATTACAAGTAATTCTGCATCAAACGTTTTTGTACATATGTTCCTCTCTTTGGAAGATTTCATTTCATTGGTTTAAAACATGGCCCTATATGCCCTAAGATGTTGTCCATAATATTACAAAGTGGCTCTTTCCCCATTTTTCCTTTGGGATAGCTAAGGGAAAGAACAGGTTGTTTTCTTCCTGGGTTTTAAGTATTTATTGGTTGAGGGTATGCTTTTGGAGAGAGAGAATCCCAGGGTAATCTTCTTTGTTGAAAATTTTCTTTCACTGGCTTGTCAATTCAGTGGGTGCCTGGACAAGCCCTGCCCTGAGCATCTCTTTACTTGTCATAAGCTATGGATCTGCAGAAATAGTCAGCTGGGTTGTCCAGGTGAGTGACCTCCTCTCATAGGCATTCATGGGGATGAACTTAAGGACAGCCCTGGGGGGCAGTCTCCCTGGCAGCACAGCTGAGATAGCTGGCTTAGGCAGCTCCTTCCACCACGCAGTTGTGCAGCGGGCAGCGCAGGCGTGGGCAGCACCCAGCCGTCCACACCCCCCTGCCTTGGTTTTGGTATTTAGTAAACCTTCAGCTTCTGTGTTTGAGTTTTTCTAGCAGAGCCATCAATTTGAAATGCTAAACTGAGGGCTGTCTTGCCCTTTAAATTTGCATTCTGTTTTCTAAAGAAAAACATGGAAAGGTATTTTTGGAAGCTTTGTATATTCAGTAAGTAGGTATTCCATCATTCAAAAACTTGAGTGCTAAAGGCAAGTCAGCACAGTTCTATTTTTGACTCTTGACTCCAACAAGAAACATTCATCAATCAGTTTGACTTGAATTGCTTAATTTGGGTATTATTTGATGCAGATTTAGCCACAGGGTGTTAACAGCACCCTGCATCTCTTGTGCTTTGGCTTGGTGAGGTTTTCTGGTAGCTGAAGAAGGTGATGAAGAAAATCCTCTAGTTTGATGCATCAATTTGAGAGACCCTGTCATTTTCCACCTGGGCTTCAACAACAAGAAGTAATCCCCACAAAACAAAACAGAACCCCCTAAGCTTAACACTCAAAGGAGTGTCTTATGATGCAGGACCAGCCAGTATTGCTGGTTGTGGTTGAAGCGTCCTCTTCCAAATCCTAGTGCCTTTCGGAATGTTGGAAACCACGCCGAGGCCCAGGTTGCTGTGGTCAGTCTCACTTCCTGAGGAAGCCCACTGGGGGGTCTTGCTTTTTGAGAGCTGATTTATCCATCCAGTTCCACCCTGGCAGAGAGGGGTAGAAATACTTTGTAAATTTATTTTCCTTTTAGTAGAGACTTTGAAATTAAAGAAACTCTTTAAATACAGTCTTTTTGTTAGGTCAGTGCTTTACTTTCATAAATCTTCACTACTATACTATTCTGATTTTCCTTCTGTGGACTCCCTATACTCTGGTAAGTCAAAATTTAAAGAGCAAAATGTTACGTCTTTCTGTGAAGGATTTCCCAGGATACTGGTCTGACATAACTTATGAAAACTTAATATACTTTAAAGGAATTTACTCACTTAAATAATAAAACACAGTCTTCATGAGATGTTGACTTTTATATAAGCAGACTCAGGATACAACTCCTAGACAGTTAATTAAGACGGGAAAGTGTGGAAAATCGAGCATTTTGGAACTTAGGTGATTTTGGCAAACCATAAATCCAAATGAAATATTAAACCCATTAACTCCCTGTGAAAGCAGAGAATCACTTAGGTACTCTGTCATGGATCAACATCATGCATCTTCTAATTCTGTAAATATAAAATTGAAGATTTTCATTTTGTTTTCTTTTTAAAAACAAAAATTTATGATTCAGACTTTTTCTCCTTTCTCCCTCCATCTTCAGCATAATATGGATCAGATTTTCTCTCTTCTTGAGTTTCCTTTCTTCCTTTCCAACATTTTAGATATGTGTCTTTAATAGTTAACACATAACTCTGAAGTTAGCTCTGCAAAGGTGAGTAAACTCCTGGGCTCCCTGTTATCTGCCAGCTGCAGCAAATGAAGAGGGTGGCCTGCCCAGGGTCTGTCTTGAACCCTTCAGGTTCTTGAGCAATGGATAGCTGAATCAGTTGTGTAACAGATTTCCATGTACTTTTACTTTTTTTTTTTTTTAATAAAATACAGTTATTAAGAAAAAAGCACTCAAATTAACTTCTCCATTCTACTTAAAAGAACAGTTTTTCAGAAGTGGAGCAGGTGCTTAAGAAATAGAAACTCTTAAGTAAAATTAAGTACACTTGTCATTACTTAACTGTTACAGCCTGGGCTTATCTAAAGATTTGCTTTCCTTCTACCCAGAGCGCACTACTGTGTCTTTGGTTTGGGTTTGTTCCTTGCTCTTTTTCACTAGGGAGGGAGGTTATTACCTCCTTAAGGGCTTCCAGTTAATTTCTTTGACTTTGATATCTGCTTTCTAAAATCCCCGGGGTTAGTACATGGTTCTGAATTGCCCTGTTAAAGACATTGTCTTTTTTTCCTCTCCTCTCTCCTTTTTTGAGAATTTAAAAATGTAATGAAAAGTACATGATTTATATTATCAGAAGTCACCTATGTGCTCGCGGGCCATTGTTTTAACTGTTAATATTTCTTTGGATGCGTGTTCTATGCCCTCCCTCTCCTCTCTGCCCCACCCTCTTCCCTCCTCTTCCTCCTCCCCTCTTCCTCTTCCAGGAAATTCCTCTTCCTGGGACCTCTCACCTCTCCCTCCTAGTAGGTAAATAGCGCCTCTCCTTCCTTTTTAAAGGGACAGTGGCCCTTGTATTTAAGAACATTTTAAAAGTCACTGGATAAAATGGACCATGCTTTATGAATGGGGTTAAAAAGTTTTCTTATACTTGGCTTTGGTCTATGTTTTTGCATGTTTTAAGGAGTTGGACTTAACGATAGGAATTTATAACAGGTTTGCCTAGAGGTAACTTAGAAATTGGGCTAGCTACTTTATTCTTGTCTTTCTGACCAATTTCCCCCACACACACCCCTTCTTTGTTTTTGTTGACCGTGCTACTTTCATATTCATCTCAATAAGATACTAAGTTCTAGCCTAACCAAATTAGCCTTCTCTCCTTAAGTTTGATGAACTTCTGGGTTCACATTTTCCTTGAGCTAGGGGAAGTAACTTACTGTTTGGATAAGATTTCCTTCAGGCTAAGATTCCTCAGAAAAGTGAAAGTAAACGTAGTAAAATATCATGCACTATTTATGCACAGGGAAGCCTAGTTTATTATGAAGTAAAGAATATATAGTCTCTTGACAGACGGAATGACAAGTTTTCTTTGAGAAATAATAAGCATAAAGGTCACGATTTAAGCGCACAAATAAATACTTTTAATGTCTGTTTCCCTCCTATTATTTTATCACGAGTTAAAAATGTAACTTTAGAATTTTAAAGCAAGTGGGTGAAATGCAACACTGTATGTTTGTCTTAAGGGTTATGTTTTGAAGTGCTCATGTTTTTGTGAGAATTCATGAAGAAAGGTCTCTTGTGGTTCCTTGCTTTGGCTTGAAACTCTTTTTGGAAAATATCACATTCTAAATTTAAAAGGTGCCCTTCTATATTATTGAATATAAAAAAGCTTATGTTAAAACTATATGTGGGTATATATGTTTATGCTAATATATGCATTAAAATTCTGTATCTTAGAGCTTATCAGAGTTTTTCTCTGAGGAGTGGACCTCATGGAGCCTTTCACTTTCTGTTGCTCATACTTGAGGTTTTTGAGTAGTGGTGAAAAGTACATACTTCTCTTATAATAAAAATATTTCACATACTTGAATAAATGACAGGCTGTTGGCTAGATAAAGATGGTCTCAAAATTTCTACTTGGGCATTCATGGTTGAGTGATTCTCATCACATGGCAGTGTTCACATAGACATTTTGAATCTAAGTGGGGGTGTGGAAGGGACCAAGGAGGGGACATACCATTTCTGCAGCAGAACTCTTGCAAAAGATTTCAAGCTCCTGCTGCTGGTGATCAGATGACGGAGCTCCTGACATACCAACCTGTCGTTTCCACAGTGCACTGTACGTGGAACGACTTACAGGAGTGCTTGTCAGTTACCTGAGCACAGGTTGGTTATTCCAGATGATCACATCATCAATTTTTGATTTGTACTTCAAAGGAAAAAAAAATAATTCCAAGTTTCTATGAACTGCTTTAGACATCAATGGGCATTTTCCTATTATGGAGTCAGTTAACAGTTTGCTTTTAGAAATGAGGTAATTGGGAAGCTGCATAAAATTTTGGACCCAGGTGCTTATTACTTTGTACATAATACCTGTGAAATGGTTGGCTTTGGTGTTTTGTTTGTCTTTAAGGAGTTTGGCTTCTGCGCTCATGTGTAGACCAGAGACAGCCGTGTCTGCCCTGGGGTAGGATGGCCACATGTGTTGACTTAACTGTGGGTCAGCAGGGTGGTTCCAGGATATCTTCATCTTCAGGAAAGCCCTGAAGATGTTCGCCAGGTTCATAGTTGCTTTTCTATTGTCCTGTGTTTACTGCTTTTAGTAGTGAGATGTAAGAGCCACTCTCCTCTGGTGCCAGACTCAGGTTGCTTTGGGAAGGAAGACAGTTCTGCACTCCATCTGTCTCACCAGTACTTTTGGAGCAGATTGCTGTTGTCTTCCTATTCTTATGGTCCATCATTTGTCTTAAAATTCTTCAGAGCACTTCTGCAAAGAAGCTTAAATATGTGATTTTCATTCTGTTATTGAAAATAGAAAGCCTTTCCTCTTTCTAGGAAGAGTTTAAATGGTAAAATAAGTGAAAATAATATTCTTACTAATCCAACAAACCATGGCTTATTCTGAATATTAATTTGCTAGGCTTTGTGAGTATTGACTTCTTTATTCTTCCCTGAGGAAATAATCATTCACCTTTTCTGCAGTTTTAAGCCTCCTTTTACCTCCATTATTTCCATTAGACTTGAACTCATCCTCGGTTTTCAGAGACTCTTTGGGATTTTATGAACAGGTATTTTGGCAGTTTTATCTGGGTTAGAATTGTACCCTACCTGGGATATTTAAAACAATTTTTTTTTCTTCCCCCATTTTTCTACTCACCCATCCATAAACTAGACAAAGGGGAGTGTGGGCCACATGGCTTTCCCAATCACATTGTTACCCCTCATAAGATACATTTTTATACAATCGTCTTCAAGATTCATGTGTTCTGGGTTGTAGTTTGTTAGTTTCATACATTTACTGCTAGCTATTCTAATTCATTAGAACCTAAAAAGGGTTGTCTGTATTGTGTGTAAGAGTGCCCACCAGAGTGCCCTCTCAGCCCCTTTTGGAATCTCTCTGCCACTGAAGCTTATTTCATTTCCTTTCACATCCATCTCCCTTTTGGTCAAGAAGATGTTCTCCATCCCACGGTGCCAGGTCTTGATTTCTCCCTGGGAGTCATATTCCACGTTTCCAGGGAGATTCCCTCCCCTGGGTGTCAGGTACCTGGGATATTTTAGAGATTAATGTACATTAAGAGTTGAGGGGCTCTTTATGACACAGAGCCATTGGACAGAGGTTCTAACTGGACTTTGCTGTGTGAATTGTCCTTAAAGTTTGGCCCAAGTTGACTTGCCTGAGTTGGATTATCTAAAACAGTGACAGTCATAGACAGTACTGGTGGCACTCCACAGAGAAGTCGGGATCGCTTTCTAGATTCCCTGCATTACTCCTTTGTGGGTGAGGTCTGCTTGTGTGCTACAGAGGACTAGACGCATTTCGTAAGACGCTATTGCCCAAAAGGCATGGAACCCTCTGAGGTCCTCTTAGGGGCTAAAAGAGGTTAAAGGTCAAATAAATTTTGTCAACATTTTAGACTTCAACCTTTCTTGAGATTGAGAATGCACATTAATATATTAAAGGTCTCAAGAGGGTTGGAGATAAGAATTTGGGGAGATCTTGTTGTAAAGAAACCAGTTGAAAATGTTTAACCATTTGACCCTAGAACCTTCCTTCATAATTTCTATAAACTACACAGTTTGGGAAACTGATGTAGATTGTGCTGTGTTGCAGCTGGCTCTCATCGCCAACCAGCCCACTGTGGTATCTCTTCTCAACTTCACCAGTGATCACGGCATACTAGTAGCTTGAGATGTATAATGTGGGAATATTTAAATCACAGAAATGACCAGATGCTAAAAATCAAGGCACTCACCTCTCCACAGTCCCGTTGTTAAAGGTTACTAGCCTACCATTGATATTTGTCTCAATCCATTTCCTAAAGGTGTCACATGGGTGCCAGACATTAGAATACATTTCTAACATCTTCAGCTTATTTTTCCATTTAGTGCTCTCTGCTCAATGCAGCAGGTTTTATCGGCGGGTCTGCTGGGACCCAGCCTTGCCTCCCCAGATGGGTATCTGGTTTGGGAAGGTAGAGAAAGAGGGTTGCAGCACACACCCGGAACATTTTTCTTCAAATTGCATCTCAGTTTTTTTTGCTTTGTTAAGAAACAAAACAAAACCCTAAAGTACATAATGTATATCCACTGGACGGAAGTGTTTTCAGGAGGCTTGGAACAGGAGAAAGATAGTCTAGGCTGAGGAACAGAGCATGTGAAGATAAGCCCGCAGGAAAACAAGTTGAAGACAAGATCCCAGCCCCATGTGACCTTACATTTTAAAGCAGGGAGCCTGGTTACCTAGTGATATAAAAGGCTGCACAGAGGGCTTCTTCAGAGAGCCTGGGTTTTATTCTGGGTGTCAAGTCTTAACTTGTAAGCCCCTCCCTCCCCACCCCTCCGATTTAAACAGATAACAAAAAAAATTCTCTAGGTTGAAATTTCCCTTTGATGGTCAGAGGGGAATTGTTATTAATGTTTCATTACTTTGCACTCTTAGTTTTAATAAGTTAGACAGAACCAACAGTTCAGTTCCTCTCCCCTTTATTTTTAACTCACTGAGTAAGGATTTTCTAAATCCATTGAGGTTGATGGTGGGGGGTGGCTAAAAATAAATTAAAAATCCTTTCTGAGTATTTGTGAAATCTAATTTTGCAATCTAAAATTTCTATTTCTGGGACTCTGATATTTTCAGTTACATAATGTTTTCTGACAAATAATAGAATATGCTGTATTTCACTGTAAACAATTTCG
This sequence comes from Choloepus didactylus, assembly GCF_015220235.1. NCBI lineage: Eukaryota > Metazoa > Chordata > Mammalia > Pilosa > Megalonychidae > Choloepus > Choloepus didactylus. The sequence goes on along the minus strand of NC_051322.1, from coordinate 21,575,724 downwards.
AGACCACATAAATGCAGTAACACCCTAAGGCTTACAATTAGTGAAACTTACTGTGACAGATTTGCGTTTGCTCTAGGAAAAAAACCACGAGTAAGTTTTATGCATTTTTGGAGAAGTGAGACTTGAAGAGCAGAGTGATTTAAGTTGTTCACATTGAGGAAGGAGATACGAAGTTGAGGTTGTTACTTAACTCTTTTTAACAAATTTACTTTTTTGCCCAAGTGATAAATGTTACATGGATTAAAGAGCAGTACTTAGCAGTCCTGATCCTCCTTGGCAGTTAATTGCAGCCTTTTCATCTAAATAATATGCTTACATTGCTAAATTTTGACCTCTTCATTTTAGATAGTACCTCCTTCCTATCTGTTGTGATAGAGAAGGGTTTAGTTCTGGTTAGAAGAGCACATTGGTTAAGAGCCTGTGCTTTGGAGGCAGGATGTCTGATCTATCTTCTACCACTTACTAGCCATATGTCCTTGAGCCTCATCTATGCCTAATACACGAAATAGGAATAATAATAACAACAGTGGCCTCCCAGGCCTGCCCTTAATGTTTGCAGGGCCTGGGGCAAGAGTACAAATGGAGACCGTATTGCTAAATATTTAAAAGGTAATTAAATATTTAAAAGGTATATTTAAATGTTTTACAAGGTATGTACCATATGCCTAAATATTTTAAAGGTTTAAATCGGGCTGTCTCTATGCCCTGGCCCCTGTTCCCCCCCAGGGCTTTGCAGCCTTTTCCCCTCAGTTTGAAGGATGACCTCTCATCCACAACAAGGATCTGCTCGGTGCTGGGGTTGGGAGCCGGACAGGGACCCAGGACTCTTGGGCTGTGGCTGGACCTGCTGACCACAGTGAAGTCTGAGCTGGCCAAGGTTCCCAGGGAGCCTAGGGGGCAGATCCTCCTCCCACATGCCTCGCTTTTCTGACTCGGGCTTTCCTGGCAGTTCTGAGCACTTCCCCCAAACCGACACCTTCCAAGCAGAGGGGAGAGAGGGAGCTCAGTTAAGGTGGGGTGGCGGGCACGTACACACACCACCCCCTCCCTCACTGCTCCCCACCCTCATTCCCATTTGCTTAGCCAGTTACCCAGAATTAAAAAAAAAAGGAAAACAAAGGTTTCTAATGAAACTGTAAAGAAAAACAGAACTTTAGGTTTTACTTCTTTGGATAAAGGGGTCATCTGAATTACACGTCCGGTGCTGAGCGTCCTCTTGTGTGGGGGCCTGGGCCATACTGAGTACCCCATTGGTGGTTGTAGGTATTCCTGATTTAACACGGGAAAAACTCTTAAAGCAGCACCTAGGTCCCCGTGAGCTCTGCGTAGTTGTTTGTTAACGTTGCTTCTTAGACTGTTGGTGTTCTAATTTCACTGTGGCATGGGCTTTTTTCATTCAGTGTACTGGGTCATCAGAGTTGTCAGATTTACAAAGCAAATAAAAAATACAGGATGCTCTGTTAAATTAGAATTTCAGATAAGCAATGTGACATAATAAAAAATTACTCGTTTATCTGAAATTCAAGTTTAACTGGGTGTCCTGTATTTTATCTGGCAAACCTGTGAGGGCCTTTTGGACTAAATATTATTTGATAATATCCTCTCTGTTTTCTGGTTCTCTCTTTCTGGAACATTCTTATTAGTCAGATGTTGGGCCAACTAGATTGAACTGTTAATTTTCTTCCCTTTTCTCTCTGATTATCTGGATCTCTTTTCCTGTTCTGTTGTCTGGGAGATATCCTGATTTCCTTGACTTTGTTTTTTTCACCTGTTTATCTTTTATTTCAGCTGTAAATATTTATAATTTCTGAAAGTTCCCTCTTGTTCTTTGAGTGTTCCTTCTTCGTAAATGCCTGTTCTTTTTCTGCAAGGATACTTATTGTATGTATATTTTTTTCTTCTTTCACTTCTTGAGGCATCTCTGTCCCGTCCTACCCCTCACGTCCCTTTTTTTGTTAGTTGATTTTGAACAACTTCTGCTGGTGGCTTTTCCAAACGTCCGGTGATCTTATTTATGGACGAGGCTCTGAGGAGCTGATTGGAGACTGCCTGCAGAGGTGGGGCCTGTCCTGCGTCCCTGTGGTGGTTCCCACAGCTGGTCTCTTCACCATCGGACCCCCCAAGTCAGTATCTGGAATCTCTTCACTGGAGCTTTTGTTTTATGGAAAACTCTTCCATGCTTCTGCCTGGGGAATATATTTGGCTGTGGGCATGAGGGGTGGGGGTAATGGAAGCCTGAGCCAAGAAGCTCTACTCTTGTTTTCCGTCCCACAGCCAACCTTGGGGCCTGTGGATCCGGAGCCTCCGTGCTACATAAGCAGAGGAGTTTCGTCTTTCCCGTCCCTGGCTGTCCCAGGGAGCAGAGGCCCAGGGGACTGCACAGGGTTCCGTCCATCCATTCCCTGTTTTCAGTCCCACCCCCACAGGCTCCTTCCATTCTTGGTGTCTCCTTTGCTGGCTCCAAGGCCTGAGCTTTTCTGGGTTCTTTGGGACTGAAAGTTCTCCATCCCGGTGGCACTCGCACGGAACACCTTAGGATGTGACTTCCTTGACCCTGCCAACTCAGCTGCCATGCCTCGTTGTCTTCTCCTTCAGCACTTTATTGGTATCCTGCATCAGCTTTGACGCCTCCATTCCGACCATCCTTATACTTGTTGGTGTATGCTGGTTTTGTTTGTTTTGTAACAACTTTAAGATATAATTCCTATATCATACAATTTATCCATGTAAAGTGTACAATTCAATGGTTTTTAGTATATTCACATGGTTGTGCAACTATCACAATAATTTAAAAATTATTGGAACAGTTGTAGGTTATAGAAACATCAGGCTGGAAGTACGAAGTTCCCATATACCCACATCTCACACACACAATTTTCTCTTTTATTAACATTTTGCATTAGTGTGGTACTTCTGTTATAATTCATGAAATATAATTATGGTATTAACTTTAGTGCATTGTTTACATTGTGTTGTAGAGTTGCATGGGTTTGTATATATGTGTGGTGGTAAATTATATACAACCTAAAATTTCTCCCCTTTCCCCCTTTTTGAATATACAGTTCAGTGGTGTTAATTACACTCACACAGTTGTGCCTCCATCACCATCATCCATTTTCTGTCAACCCAAACAGAAATTCTATACCAGTTAAATAGTAACACTCCATTCCCCTCCCTCAATTGGCCCCTGGTAACCTATATTCTAGTTTCTGACTTTGTAAGTATGTTTATTTTGCTTATTTCATAATTGAAATCATGTAGTCCTTATTCATTCAAGATGATGTCCTCAAGGCTCATCCATGTTGTTGCATGTAGCAGATCTTTTTACAGCTGAAGAATATTCCATTATATGTATTTACCACCTTTTTTTTTATCCATTTGCCTGTTGACAGACATTTGGGTTGCTTCTACCTTTTGGCCATTGTTCAGTTTGCTAAAGCTGCCTAAATGCAAGATACAAGAAATGGATTGGCTTTTATAAAGGGTGTTTATTAGGTTACATATTTACAGGTCATAAAAGTGTCCAAATTAAGGCATCAATAGGTAGATAACTTCTGTGAGGAAAAGGCTGATAGCGTCCAGAACATGTTAGCTGGGAAGGCACATGGCTAGTGTCTGCTGGTCCTTTGCCCCGGTTTGCATTGCTTTCAGCTTCTGATTCCAGTGGCTTTCTCCTTAAGCATCTGTGGGTTCTTAGCTTCTCCAGCACAAACTCTGGGCTTCATCTCTTAACTTAGCATCTTCAGACATCTTTCTGTTGTCATCTCCAAGCATCTATGTCTGTGATGGCTCTGAGCTCTTTCTCCCTGAGCTCTCCTAAGGACTCCTGTAAACTAATTAAGACCCATCTTGAATGGGCTAGGTCTCAACTCCATGGAAATAATCTGATCAAAAGGTCCCACCCTCAATTGGGTGGGTCGCATCTCCATGGAAAAAACCTAATCAAAAGGTCTGACCCGCAATAGATCTGCCTCCACAAGATTGGATTAAATGAGCATGGCTCTTGGGGGGTACATAATAGATTCAAACCAGCACAGCAGTTGTGAATAATGGCTCTTTGAACATCAGTGTGCAAATCTGTTCAAGTTCCTGCTTTCAGTTCTTTTGGGTATATACCTAAAAGTGGGATTGCCAGGTCACATGGTAATTTTATACTTAACTTTCTGAGGACTGTTTTCTGCAGTGGCTTTACCATGTTAGATTCCAATCACCAATGTATGGGTGATCCTGTTTCTCCACATCCTCTCCAGCACTTGTTGTTTTCTGGTTTTTTAAATAACATTCATTCTTGTGGTTGTGAGATGGTATATCATTGCAGTTTTGATTTGCATTTCCTGGATGGTTAATGACTTTGAGCACCTTTCATATACTTGCTGGCTGTTTGTATATCTTCTTAGGAGAAATGTGTATTCAGGTCTTTTTTCCATTTTTTAATTGGGTTGCATGTCTGTTATTGAATTGCAGATTCTGGATATTAAACCCTTATCAGATACATGTTTTCAAATATTTTCTCCCATTCTATAAGTTGTCTTTTTTACTTACTTGAGTAAAATCCTTTGATTCACAAAAGTTTTTAATTTTAATGCAATTGTATTTATCTATTTTTTCTTTTGTTGCTCATGCTTTTGGTGTAAAGTCTAAGAAACCACTTCCTGTTACAATGTCCTGAAGATGTTTCCTTACATTTTCTTTTAAGAGTTTTATAGTTGTAGGTCTTATATTTGGGTCTTTGATCCACTTTGAGTTCATCTTCGTTTATGGTGTGAGATAGGGGTCTGCTTTCAATCTTTTGCATGTGACTATCCAGTTCTCTCAGCACCATTTGTTGAAGAGACTGTTCTTTCTTCACTGAGTGCACTTGGCAGGTTTGTCAAAGGTCAGTTGGCCAAAGGTGTGACAGTTTATTTCTGAGCTCTCAACTTGATTCCTTTGGTCTATATGTCTGTCCTTGTGCCATTACCATGCTATTTTGATTACTGTAGCTTTGTAATAAGTTTTAAAATCAGGAAGTATGGGTCCTCCAACTTCTGTTCTTCTTTTTCAAGATGGCTTTGGTTGGGTCACTTACCCTATCATATGAATTTGATGATTGGTTTTTCCATTTCTGCACAGAAGTCTGTTGCAATTTTGATTGGCATTGCATTGAATCTCTATATTGGTTTGGGTAGAATTGATATGTTGACAATATTTAGTCTTCCAATTCATGAGCATGGAATAGTCTTCTTTTTAGGTGTTCTTTAATTTCTTTCAGTGAAGTTTGTAATTTTCCATGTACAAGTCCTTTACATCCTTGGTTAAATTTATTCCTAGATATTTGATTTTTTAGTTGGTATTGTAAATGGATTGTTTTTTCCTTGATTTCTCTTTGGATTGTTCATTACTAATGGTGCCAGTTCAATGTATTATTTCCCCCAAAATGCCATTATATTTGATGCAATGTTCTGTGGGCAGATATATTAGTGTTGATTAGATTTTGGAATCCTTTGGGTGTTTCCATGACGATGTGATTCAATCAACTGTGGACAAGATGTTTGGTTGAATAATTTCCATGGAGGTGTTGCCCCGCCAATTCAGGGTGGGTCTGAATTAAATTACTGGATCACCACTTAAGCTCAGAATGCACTGGAACTGAGAGAGGAGCTTCAGCTTACAGAGACATTTTGGAGACGGCCTTTGAAAGAAGACTTTTGTTCCGGAGAAGCTAAGAGAGGACAAATGCCCCAAGAGCAACTAAGAGTGACATTTTTGAGGCGCTGAAGCCTGGAGAGGAACGTCCTGGGAAAAAGCGATTTTGAAACCAGAACTTGGAGCAGACACTGGCTACATGCCTTCCCAGCTAACAGAGGTTTTCCGGATGCCATTGGCCATCTGCCAGTGAAGGTACCTGATTGTTGACACTTTATGGCCTTAAGACTAACTGTGTAACCAAATAAACCCCCTTTTATAAAAGCCAATCCATTTCTGGTGTTTTGCATTCCGGCAGCATTAGCAAACTAGAACAGATTTTGGTACCAGGAGTGGGGTGCTGGTGCTGCTGTGTTTGCAAATACCAAACATGTTGGAACGGCTTTTTAAATGGATAAGGGGAAGGTTCTGGAAGAATTGTGAGAAGCCTGAAAGTTGCAGGAGTGGAGTCGCAGTTGTTATAATCGTAAGGACTGTTCGGAATGGCTATTTAACTCCTCTCCTTGGAGCTGCTGCTGGGGACCCTTGCCCCCCATCTCTTCTGGACCTGCAGGGTTGGCCCTATACCCTGGCCTCTGCTTTCATGACCTGCCAGTTTAGTGGCTGGCCTGCTGGAGGACTGGCCGGTGGCTTCTCTCCTGTTTCCACCTCTAAGAAAGGAAGAAAGGGCAGCCCTTTAACTTGTGGGGAGATACCTCTACTGTCTGATGAGAACATCTTGATCCTTGTTTACTTTGTCTTTCTCTGAGCTCAGTGTCTCCATTCCTGTTCTTTTTATCACCCTAGCTTCCCTTCGAGTGTTTGTTTTTAGCCATGGGTAGTGCTCCTCTGGATTGGGGCTCACAGCTGGCATCACCCCAGGGGTCTATAACAGGTGCTTTCATCCAGCCTCGCGTGGTGGCTGCACCTCCTGGCACTCAGCCCACCCAAGGGCTGCGTCTGAGCCCTGGCACCATGCAGCTGGGTCATTTGGTGCGCTCAGGGAGAGGAGTGTTGGGGGGCCAGGGTTGGGCTGGGAGTGGCCAAGGTCTCAGCCTGTCCTTGATTATTGCATGACTGGGAAGACAGAACTTCTGTTTTGAAATCAAGAGAAAGGGTCACAGGAGAAAGACTGAGATATTTTGCTTTGAGGGTTGATGAAATTGCTGCTTTTTAAGAGAAAACTGCACATTTTTTTCCACTTGTAAACTCCTGGTGACCTTCCTAACGACTGAGACTGAGAGAGTGGGACTGGAGGCACACCCTCAAAGGAAAAGGCCATACTTTTAGAAATGAAATGAAAGGTAATAAGGAACCAGCGTCTTCATTCTGAACCCAAGAAGCCCCCTACTTCTCTTCAAACTGTTCTTACCTCAAAACTTTTTCACTCTCTTTTCTCAAAAATGTTTATTCAGTTTTCTTTTTCTGTTTTATTCTGTTACTAGGACCAAGAGAGGAAGAATAGAGCATTTTTATGCTTCTGTGCTTGGCGCTTTCTTTGTGTTACATCTTTTCACTTACGCAGCAGCAGGATTGGTGTGGCTCTTATTTTTAGTTCCATCTTGTAGATGAGGAAATTGAGTCTGTTCCTTCCCAAGAACTTGAAGAATATTCTGCTAGTGGAGATTTGTGTGTCTGTATGTGAGCAGGCTACGGGGAGAACATTCTGGTCAAGGAATAGCGTGAAGAAAGAAGGAGAGGTGTATCTGCAAAAAATGCAGGACTGCTAGCAGAACAGTGGTTGGGGTCAGATTATATAGGGTCTTTGGTGTCAGACCCAAGAAGTATGATGTCATTTGGAAGCTAACAGGACCATTCAAGGGTTTTCAGCAGGAGAAATGACATGACTAAAATGAAGTTTTAGAAAGATTAATCTGGAAGCTCTGAATTAGAGAATGGAGAAATGGAAAATAGGCTATTGTACTTATCTGGGTGTGTTTTAGTTTCCTAGGCTGCTTAAGCAAGTATCATGAAATGGATTGGCTTAAACAATGAGAATTTATTAGCTTACAGTTTTGAGGCTAAAGGGAAGTCGAAATCAAGACATCATAATAATGATGCTTTCTCCCCAAAGAGAATTCTGGGGCTGCTGCCATTGATCCTTGGCTCCTCCATCACATAGCAAGGCACATGATGGCAGCTCCTGGCCTCTCCCCTCTCTTCTGGGTTCTGTTGATGCAGCTTGCTTCCTGCAGCTCTCTCTCTCTCTCCTCTGTATGAATTTCATTACACTTATCTATGACTCCGGTAATAGGATTAAGACCCATCCTGATTGAGGTGGGTCACACATCAACTGAAGCATCCTCATCAAAAGTTTCTACTCACAATGGGCTCACACCCACAGGAATGGATTAGGTTTAAGTATGTGTTTTTCTGGGTTACCTACAACTTCAAACCACCACAGGATATAAGATGAATTGGTCCAAAACTTAGAGGAGTCACAGAGGGACTATATAGAGGATGGTGTAAAGTGAAATAGATTGCCAAGGAAATGGATAGGATTTGGGGAGAGAGAAGAATTAAAGGTGAATGTCTGAGTTTGAGAGAAAGAATGTAGAAAGAGACAAGTCAGATGTTGAGGAATAGACGATGAACTCAGTTTCAGGTATTTGAAAAGATCGTGGGATATCTGATTATAAATGTCCCCCAGGCACTTTAACTACACACCTCAAGAAAAAACAAAAATTAGATTAGAGCCTCTTTCAAGAGAAGTGACTTGTATGATATGTGGGTGTTTAGTGAATATATAGAAAAGTCAGAGGTTCAAAGGCTAACCTTAGAGAATATGCATTTAGAAATTGCCCTTTAGAGGTTTTTAAGAAGTTTTCAATCTCCATTTGGCGACAGAGCTACTGTTTATTTTTTATTCCCCTGCAGGTCTTCACTTAGTAATAATGGTTAGCATCTATTACTTATACTATTTTATATATGCTTCATACGAAAATTGAATGTATACCTTGCTCTATTTTCCTGTGTATGGACCATTAACATAATTACACTGGCTTTGTTGTATATGTGGATTTCAGTATTTGATTGGGAAGTTATACTGTGAAAAATCTATTTAAAGGGAAACAGTAGTTCACATTTATGGCTGTTACTTTTGGGAGTTGCAAAACCCAGTTGTATTGCTGTTGTGGAAGGAAAGGCCTTGCTAGAATGTAATTGAAGGATGGCAAGAGAAGGAAGATTATTCATTTCTTTCCATGTGACCTGTATAACCAAATCTCTAGGAGATATCTGTTTATTTTTTATTCCCCTGCAGGTCTTCACTTAGTAATAATGGTTAGCATCTATTACTTATACTATTTTATATATGCTTCATACGAAAATTGAATGTATACCTTGCTCTATTTTCCTGTGTATGGACCATTAACATAATTACACTGGCTTTGTTGTATATGTGGATTTCAGTATTTGATTGGGAAGTTATACTGTGAAAAATCTATTTAAAGGGAAACAGTAGTTCACATTTATGGCTGTTACTTTTGGGAGTTGCAAAACCCAGTTGTATTGCTGTTGTGGAAGGAAAGGCCTTGCTAGAATGTAATTGAAGGATGGCAAGAGAAGGAAAATTATTCATTTCTTTCCATGTGACCTGTATAACCAAATCTCTGGGAGATATCTGTTTTTCTTTTTAATACAGGCTGTTTTTTTTTAATGTATTAAATTACCAGTAATCAGATTGTCATGTTGCCCACCACTAGGCAAAAAGAGAAACCGAATAGATCATTTCTCATCCCTGGCCAAAGGCTGGAGCTGGCTAGAGTTATGGAAGATCATCTCAATCATTTTATGTGCAGAAAGCATGGAGATTGCAAACTTTTGAACATTCTATTCTGAATAAACATTGGTTTAAAATTTGCTAAGTGGGTTTGACTAGTCAGTGGCTGACCTTGAGGCAGCTTATTGGTAAGAGGATGAAATGGAAGGTTAATCTCTACATGTATAGTGCTGTTATTTAGACATTTTAGGAATTATTATTTGTTCATATTGTCATTTGCCAAAGATTGGTAGTAAAAGATTGTAGCACACATCTGCTCATTGCAGGTCTCCTCTTTGTGTTTTAATACTGCCTTGCTCTCTTAACAATTTGTTATCACTATCTTACTTGTTTTTAAAAAAAAAAAAAACTAAACTAACTAAAATCAGTACTTTATTCAGATTTCCTCAGTGTTTACCAGATGTCTTTTTCTGTCTGAAGATCCCATCCAGGATACCACATTACATTTAGTCTTCATGTCTCCTTAGGCTCTTCTTGGCTGTGACAGTTTTTTAGACATTCTTTGTTTGTATTTAAAAAATTTTCTTTGGTAACATAAAATCTCAAATTCCTCCCTGGAACCACATGCAAATATATAATTCAGTGCCATTAATTACATTCACAGTGTTGTGCTACCATCACCGTCACCCAATACCAAAACTTTTCCATCACCCCAAACAGAAATTCTGTACCAATTAGGCATTAACTCCTCTTTCCCCTTTCCCTCCCTGGCCCTTGGTAATCTGTATTCTAGTTTCTGAGTCTATTATGAATTTGCTTATTCTAATTACTTCATATCAGTGAGATAATATAATTTTTGTCCTTTTTTGTCTGGCTTGTTTCGCTCAACAATGATGTCTTCTAGGTTCATCGATGTTGTCATATGTATCAAAACTGTTTCTTTTCATGGCTGCATAATGTTTCAGTATATGTGTATACCACGTTTTGCTTATCCATTTATCTATTGATGGATACTTGGGTTGCTTCTGTTCTTTGGCAATTATGAATAATACTGCTGTGGACATCATTATGCAAGTATCTGTTTGATGCCTGCTTTTAATTTTGTGTGGTACATACCTAGAAGTGGATTCACCTAGTCATACAGTATAACTTTTTGAGGAGTTGCCAAATTGCAGCAGAGCACAATTTTACATTCCCACCAACAATGAGCAAGTGTTTCTGTTTTCCCACATACTCTCCAACACTTGTAATTTTTCCTTCTAAAATCCGGAAGTGTGGGTCCTTCGACTTCGTTCTTTTTTAAGTTTTCCATGTATCAGTCCTATACATCTTTGTTTAAATTTATTCCTAGATATTTGATTCTTTTAGTTGCTATTGTAGAGGGAATTTTTTTTTCTTAATTTCTCCTTCAGGTTGTTAATCACTGGAGTATAGAAGACTTTCTTTGTTTTGATGACCTTGACAGCTTTGAGAAATACTGATCATGTATTTCATTGCGTGTCTCTCAATTGGGATTTGTCCAAACAACACTGACAAAAGTGTGAGAAGCCACATCTGAGTGCTGGGTTCCTCTTCTCATATTACTTTGGTTTTTCCTTTTTCCTGTCTCAGTTATTCCGTGAGATTACCCATATTTGATTTTTATAGCTGTGAAAGTGTTAGAAGACTGGATTAAAAAAATTATTTCTTGGATGAGGAATTAAGTTGCTTTTTCAGATGGTTGAAATTCTAGTATTCATCGCTACATAGGAATTTGGCTGTAAAGATTGAATTAGGGTTAGTGATATTTTTGGTTTGTGATTTCTGTTTTTTATTATAGCTTCCAGAGTTTTTACAAATTCATGAATCTGAGGGAGATGGTTAAAAACTTATATTAAAATTAAATTTTGAACATTTGGTTTTATTAAGGCAAAATAAATAGATAAAATGATCTAGGGAACTAGAAATTTGCTTTTATCATTTCCAGTTTAAGGTGCAGCTTAGATGCTAGAGAATGCCCAGGGTAGTGAGATATTTAAATGTAAGATTAATTAAAGTATAGGCAACTGGAACAGTGTAAAATTCTTACCTTTAGGATGTAATCTCTTCCCTGAATTTGTTCCTTAAAGGAAAATGTTTTTGAAAACCTCTGCCTTGCTCTTAACTATGTGAAAACTGTAAAATGAAAAGAATATACTCTTCTTTACACCTTGTCTCAAAACAGAGGGATAACTTTTTTTCTTCTTGTGTCTTCATTAATTATTGATTGCATTTTTACTAACTAACTCCTGAAACACAGAGTTTTATATTTCTGTATGATTCTCAGGGCTCTCGGGGAAAACTTGATTGTGCAAGGTCCTGAGCACTTATAGAAGGAATGACTTTCAGTTTGGTAGTTTTGGGGGCTGCAGTGATCTGGTGGGCCCAGTCAATGGTGCCGATGCCTCTATCTAGTCCCTCTCAGTATCCCCAGGTTAGGTGTATGCTATTACTCTGATTTTTTAGGTAGAAAATTTTCTGATACAAAGACACCAGAGAACACAGGAAATGTTGGTGCCGGAGTGGAATGGGCGGGAAGGGATGCACTGCCCTTTCCCTGTTCCTGCATGTGGTGGAGCTGGGAACCTAGGTGCTCATTTGCTTCATGATGGATTGTCCATGGAAACTAATTCATTTTACAGAACTATATGGATGGGTTATTTTTATACCCTTGCTTACTAGTTAAGTGACGAGTGCAGATCGGTAAGTTTTTCACGGAAAAGCAGAAAAAAAAAAAATTCATTGTCTTCCTCTGTGCATTTGTTCATTCATTGCACAAGTGTTTCTTTTATAACTAGTAAGCAAACCATATGGGAAAAATATTAAACTTTTTATCCATAGTATGAAAATTGAAATACAGTAAGGTACCTTTTGATTGCCTTTTACATTATCTAATAAATATTTATGAAGTTGGGCTAAAATGCACTAAAAATAACTCATAAGCATAAGTAGCTGCAGTAAAAATTGGTGTAGACTTTTGGGAGATCATTTTTGCACCTTGTATTTATGGATCAGAAAAAATGATGTGATTAGATCAAAATTTGAGAATTATTGCCTCCTCCTTTTTGTAGATTTTTTATTTGCATGAGCATAATAAAGGCTGTCCTGCCTGAAAGGAGTATGTTTAACTTAGAGAAATCTAGCTATGTTTTTCAGCTTTTTCCCTGTGGAATAGCTAATATCCTGCAGAATTAGTGTCTGCATCTCACAGTTTGTAAAATGCTACCTGATGATTTTTAATGCTTTCCTGGAGAAGGTGAGTGTCATTGACAAAACGCAGGAGGAGGAGCAGGTTGAGAGGGAACAGAAGGGCTTTGATTTACGTTTGAGGTATATTGGGAACCAGGTGGAATAGAATATTCAACAGTTGTACTAGCTGTTAGAGTAGGATTAGGGCTGGACGTAGAGGTTTGTGAGTTCTCTGACTGTGCGTGATTGCTGTGACCATGGAGGACGCCGAGGATGCAGACTGAGGGGCACCGGCGAGGAGAAGAGAAGACAGAGCTGTGAGCCGGGAGAAGCCAGGTGGATTGCCAGAGGCCGCAGGAGCCAAGGGAGGCAAGGATAACCGGAAAGTGAGATGCTGTGTAAAGGTCGTGGACAACAAGAACAGGCACGCGGGAACGAACAGCTTTGGGCAGTGATTCTATCTATAAGACACTTTATTTCATTTAGTAGCTGTATACCATTAAATGACAGCATGGCTCTCATTTATATAAGGGAGGAAAGGCGTGTTCAGAGAGGGTGAGCACCTGCCTCAGGTCACCAGCTCAGAGTGAGTAGTGCAGAGGGAATTGAATTACGCACCCATCCTCTTTTACTATATCACATAACCTGGCTATGTTTCACTTTTTATTTGAGTTAAGCTTGGCTTATAGAAAATAGTACAGAGAATTTCCATATACCCTGCACCCAAATTTCCCTAAGGTTAACATTTTGCATTATTATAACATAGTTATTACAATAAAAAATTATTATTGGTCCAATACTACTAACAAGACTATAGACTTTATCTAGAGTTCAGCAGTTTTTCTAACCAGAGGACAAGGTTTATGCACTGTACCTTTTGGCTTTAGCCTTACAGTATACAATCTACATTTTGTTTTCCAAAGTTACTTGGGTTCTTTTCTTCCCCAATCCCTTCAGTGTGATCATAGCATTCACTTGTAATACAGTTAGATTCTTTGTTACAGTTTGCCTTTCATTTTGGGTCCTTCTTTCTCCAATTCTGGTTACCTTTCATTATTTTAATTTACATACAATAAAATTCACTCATTTTGGTGAACAGTTCTCTGGGTATTAGACAAATGCCCAGCAACATGTATCTACAGCCACATAATGGTCCAGAGCTGTTCCATTACCCCCCCCCCCCCCCCGGGTGCCCTCCTATGGCATGAACCTTAATGCTGGTTTCCATAGAGTGGTTTGCAAGGGGCTGGGAAGGTTTTGTGAGAAAGGTAGGGGATGTGTCCCAGCATTGAAGAATAAGCAGGGAGGACAGAGTGACAATGAGACGGAAGCACCCAGGGGCTGTGGGTTAAGGTTGAGGAAGATCTCATTATGTGAGTAAGTGGGGGTAATAGGAGTAGCCTAAATACAGGAGAGAGGGGGGACAAGCTCACAGGAGGATTAGCTTGGAAAGACCAGGTTGGAAGGAAGAATGGGCTTGGGGAGAGTGTCTACTTGGTGGCTTTTTTTTTTTTTTTTTTTTTTTTTTTTTTAAGTTAACTGCAGAAAGAAAACAGGGTGGGGTGGGTAAGAGGGGAAATTTCAGAAACAGCCTTTATCTCTGGCAGGATGGGAGTTAATAAGGGAAGAAAAGGATTGCCAAGCTGAGTGACACCAAGGAGCCACTGGGGGGCAAATAGCTGGTGTTTGCCGCAGTCGCATGACCGTTGTGTGACTTCCTCTAGCGTTCTCTTGGCAGTGCTCTTGGAACCTGAGTGGAAGAAGTAAGGAGCTCTTTATTGCTGAGTTTTCGTTTCAACCTACGAGTACTCAGGAGTTACAGAAGTGACCTTCCTCAGAGAGGGTGTGGCATGAGAAGCAGGCCAAGAATTAGAAGTTGAGATTTTGGAAAAGGCTGAGATTTGTAGGGACTGTTTGCCTGTGGGTGAGTGGAAGCACACAGGGGAGGGGGAGGAGGCCTCTGTAACCTTGAGAGTGAAGTGGGGAGTAACTGCAGAGAAGGGTGGGTGGGCGCTGGTTTTATTCTTGTATTTCCCAAGGTTGTGCCCTGATTACTGGCCTTAGTAAGTGACGCTATGTTTGTTTCCAGAAGCAGTTTGAACTTTCACATTCATTATATGTCAAATCAGGAATATTAGGTATTAACTGAAGAGAAGAACATGCTACCCTGGCCAGAGCATTTGTATATTGAAAACTGATTCCATCAGGAGTTAGTGAAACAAGTAAATATTTACTAAATATCTATTCTGGAGAGTAGCAAGTATTCTGTGCTGATACAGAATTAACAAAACCTGTATTCTGTTCTTTCACCTTATATATGAACTGTTTTTTGCACATTACGTGTTACCCTGGCAGAGGCTGTTGAGAAAGTGAAGTTCTACCCACAGTGTGCAGCATAATTAGGGCCTCCAACCAGTGCAGAAAGGTGAGAGGGCAGAGAAGGATGGATGAATAGGCGACCAGGTGGAAGGAGGTGAGATGGCTTGGTACTCTTTGTCCAGGTTTGTGTGTCAGACTTCTCCCCCATGGCTTAATCTATAAGGCATTTTGGCCCTGTTGTTCCAGATTCACTCAGTGTCTGTAGTGTGGAAGGTAAAGGTTAAAATGAACACTTTTCCTCGGCATATTGTCACTTGCACAGGGCCTTCAGATGGCACAAAATTCCCATGAGATTGAATAGCAGTTCTGTTATTGTTTATTTTTCCTCAAAACTGTCCACACTTAGACATTCATATGTGTAAGTGTATGTATTTGTGTGTGTGTGCTATCATTCACTGCCAGTTCAGGGACCCAGTCTTTCTACCCAGCCCTTCCTGGAGAGGATCATCCAGGGGGCATTCTTAGCAGCTGCTCCAGGGATGCAGCTGATCAGATTTAAAAAAAAAAAAAAACAACAAAAAACTTCTCCACAAAACTGTGTTCCCAGCTGGTTTCAGGAAGTAGAGAAGCCTGAAGGCAGACGTGAGTCACTGAACCAACAGACAAAATGGCAATGGGAAGATATTTTTCCCTGATAAGCAATTCACGTGGAAGTGGGGTAGAAGCAGAAGGTTGGTTAAGGAAAGAGAGGAAATATGATTTCTCTTTTTGATTGAAGAGATTTAATGATGGTGAACCCTGAAAATCCTAAAAATAAGAGGAGATTGGTGACGGCTAAAGGGTTGCATGATGATAAAGGGAAAAGGAAGAATTTGAATGGCAGAGGCCAAGAGAAACAAATCCCTGTTTATTTCCTCTGAAGACATAAAAATTGGGGCTGCTAGATTATTTTCTATGAAGCACAAATTAAACTTGTTACATGATAATAACATGCTACAAGAATATTTACACATTTAAAGGAAAGATAAAAAAGAATAAAAAAAATGCATTAGATCCAGTAAACTGTTGAATTATTTCTTTAAAAATTCAGTGAAATGAAGAAGACGACAATGAAGGGCCTTGATGTTCAGATATTCCTAGAAAATGTAAGAAGTTGTTCCAAAATAGAACAACAGACCTTGTTTTATTACTGTTGCTTTATGGAAAATTTTTATAATACCAAGATGTTCAATAGACTTTGATTTTTTTTTCATTAAATAGGATCATTATGATTTAGAGTGTATTGGTTTTCATTAAGGAAAATGTGAGTTTCCCCGTTTAAGTGGGGAGACTGATGTTTTTTCCACTGGTCTCTTGACTTTGTATGTTCGTGTTTTGTTGTGGTCTTGAAGCTAGAACGGTGGCTAGATTCACACTTGACCCTTTCCGTTCAGGGATTATTTGAAGACAAGATTCAAGGTTAGGTTATATCCGAGCCTTTCACACTGACATTCTCCAGTTGGAAATCAAGAATAAGCCCTGTGAAGAATAGTTTTTTATCGCAAAGCATAAGAAATACAATTAAAGGGTGATAGGTTTTTCTTTTGATTTGATATTCATCTTCTGCCAACAAAGATGAAATAACTTTCTCTAATTTTCTGAGGCTTCAATAGGAAATGAAATGTGTCAATTCTGGGTCGTAGGTGAGAATAGAGTGATGATGGGTCAGACCAGAGCTCTCCCGATTTCCTTTTTTGTAAATAAACCTGGTAGTTTTTCCCCCAGACTTTTTCAGTTTTGGGGTGAAGGGATATTATGTATGTCATTAGTGGATTATAGCTTATTTATGTAGGTTTAGTTTAAACTGAAAGACTTGTAGTGCCTTTGAAGGAAGATGTATTTAAATGGAAGCCAAATTTTTATAACTAAGGCTAATTCTGTTTGAAAATGAAACTGTTGAAGGAAAGGGAAGCTAAAACTGAGATCTTTTCATATCATCCTTTAAAAGAGAAGGCTGAGATTTATTTTTGTAACGTTTTTAAGCAAAAGAATCTATTTTTAAGACAATAGTACTTAAGAATTGGGGTGAAAAATGAAGAAAACTTCCAGACATAAGCATTTTTTGATGTATTGGATTTAACTGAGAAATGAAGTGGGAGTTAAACATTTTACCCCCAAGTGGAAAGTTTATGCTTGCCTTTCATAATGTGGGAAGGGAAAGGATAATAGGACAGTGTGATTGTGGGTATGAGAAACATTTCTATAAACCAAAAAAGAAGTGTGAAGTTACAGAGTGGTGTTTGTTACATTAATTATACAACCCCAGGGAGGTGAGTGATCTTGTGCTTCAGACAGTGTGCTGCGCTTTCAGCTGGCCCCTGCACTCGGCTTTCATGCCTGCATTGCATTTTCAGTTTATAGTCAGGACTCCTTCAAGTGGACTAGGATGGCTGACGTGTGTTTCTTTAAGCCATGGATAATTCACTCTCCTCAAAATGTCCCATTATTTCAGCTCTGGGTTTACCCTCTTCTCTCAAGACAGGAGTGTTAATCTTGGGTGGTACAGAATGGGCGGCAGGTTGTGCTAGATTCTTCCAGAGAAAGAGTTGCTCTTGGATGTGGAAGGTCTTCTCAGCCCCTGGAAGTTCCGCAGCCTTGGAGCTTCATCTCTTGTGGTCTGTCCTGAGCCTGCCACCCACCGAGCATTCTCATCATCTCTGTGCTTTTTTCATTCTGAACCGACTGTGCTGCGGTCGGAACAGTGTGACACGTCTTTTTTACTTACAATGTCTTTTGCCAACCAAAATCCTAAGGAGCACACAAACGACATACATCGCGTGTAACCTTAAGGAAAGGGTGGGAGGTGTTCGTCTAACAGGAGGGACGTGGGCATAGCCCAGCTGCCCTGTGTGGACTTCCCAGCCGGGTCCAAGCTGGAAACCCACTTTTGAGGTCCCTTCCAACCCCGGGGTTGGGGGAGAGGGGTGGTTCATGACTCTCTATCTTGAGTCTCTTGAGAGCAGTGATTGACGAACTTGGGTCAACGTATAGTTGGCAAATTAGATCATAGGACTGCTTTGATAATGGAAGCTTTATTACGAACTTTCAATGTACAACTGCAGTATGATGCTTAAAAATGAAAGTGGTGACATGATAGGGATTATTCCTAAGTGGGTGGTTTCTTAAGTGGATATACTACTATCTGACAAACGGATTTTTTTAATCCGCAGCGTTTGTAATTTAAATATACAGTTTCACTTAAAAAAAAAAAACATTATCATGAGCTTCACCATGGGTGTGGCTTCTGGTAGACATTTTCACATCACTGTCAGTTTGGACGTGCTAATGTTTGTTTCCTGTGCACCTTTAATCTTGGCTGTAGTTTGATCCTGGGGTACAGCATCGTCTGTCTGGCCTGGCAGACACCCATTTGAGAGAAGAATGGCCACAGAGGCCTTTCTCTAGTCTAAATAAGCCATCCAGAGAAGACATGTTACTTCTTTAGCTCTGTATTGACTAAGACATATGTGATAGAAGGCAATTTATTCTTCAGCTACCATTGAACCTTAAGTTTATTTCATCTTCAACAGTAATTTTTCCCAACCGAATTCCTAGGAGCGTTTGGATATGTCCCTAAAGTAGATTAATATGTTGAGGGTGCATTATATTAGCTGATGATGGATTTGCGGTTTTTATAAGTTTATACAGGTACATATATTCTCTCCTGAGTAGAAATGCTACTTTGACCCAAGTACAGTATAAGTTTTCCATATTAGGAACGCATGATCTTTTACAGATTGTACAAGGAAAAAAATCATTGAATACTTGGTAAAATGTTGCAGATGACTTCTCTGACCACTGAAGCAGATTTAAGGAGGAATGTGTTGTAAATACTGAAGAAGAAAGGGTCTAGGAATATGTGTCTACAAATCAGGCTAATTCTTCCATTGAAGAAGGCTGCCTAAAAGCAGCTGTAACCCTGTGTTTCCTTCCCACATGGGTTATTGCTTGCTTGATTCCTTTCTCTTCCTACTTTTCTCCCCCTCATTTTTTCTTCTTCCCTGTCTTATTCCCTTTTCCTTTCCTTCTCCTGTCCTCTTCTTGACTGCTTGCCTCAACTACAGAAGGAAGGAGCAAGCCCAAAGAGATTACCTAACCCACAGAGGGTCCTAGAGCTAGCGTTTGACAGAGCTGGGTCCAGGCTCATTCTTCTGTCAAAAATCCAGTGTTCTGACTCCTGACCCGTGGTGTGTTAGTTGTTTGGCATTTATGGTGTAAAGGTGAGTAAGACGTTGCCTGTTCTCAGGCGGCTTACAAGCTAGTGTATGAAAAAAGAAGCACACATACCCTGTGTTAGATGCCAGAAAATAATCCAGTCATAGGGCGGAGTACTCTTTTGGTTTTGGAAGAAGAGAGATCTCCCCTGCAGTGGAAGTTTTATATGATCACCACATATTGCTTGTTCTGTTCAGGTGGGGTGAAGGGTCCCTTTTAAAGAACCCAAGCATTTTATTTATATATATGTTACCTTTAGTGATAGCTGTGGCTGTCCATTTTCCTAAACCTCTGCATCCCGATTGTCCAGGACATTAATAGTAGTGCTTGTTCATTGTCTACCCGGAGCTAATCCAGATGCCAGGAAGAACTCTCTCCTTCTCCCTGGCTCTGCCTTGTCCTTAGGTCCCTGTCATTACATGCCGAGAGTCATTTTGTGGCAGGGCCTTTCTTAGATGCTATAGCAGCAGCTGGCTCTGGCTGTTACTTTAACCACCAAAAGAAGTTAGGGAGGGAGATGGAAGGGACATGGGTCTGTTCTGCCAGATGTTTCTTTCCGTCATAATGAGGAAGATTAGGATTAAATAAAAATTGATGGAATTGGTTGTTTGGAGTTGTTTTTTTAAAATCCCAGGTAGAATTTTAATAACAGTAGATATTCGCTGGTGGGTTTTGATGCTTGTTTTTTTTCTTCTATGGATGAATATTGAAATTTGTGATTGGTTCTTTGATTACAAAATATTTCTTTTGATGTGGTATCCCAAAATGTATTTTAGAAGCAGATCTGATGGTGACTTCAATAGAGTTTGCTAGTGGAATTAAATGCTGTCAGGATTAAAATAATTTTGAAAGTAGCTTTATAAGGAATCAGTGTGATGAATGTAGTGATAAATGACAAAATTTCTCGTTGCAACACCAAAACCTGCTTTTCTCTGCTACTACAGTTTTGATAACTACATTCTGGTTAGGCAGGAGCCAGGCCAGAAATGTTGCACAGCATTTTGGGAGAATTCTTTTGAAGCAATCATTATAAAGGTTTTATATATATTTTGTGGAGGTTTGTTCACTTTGTCTCAAATTCTGTAGTTACATAATAAGTGGCGTTACCAACTCGCTCTTTCTTGGTAATCATCACTTTGCTAGTGTACATCCTACAGGGATATTTATCTCATCATTACGTAATGCTAATTGCTGATGGGATTATTTTCTGTTCATTTAACAGAACATCTGATCACATTCATGACCATGGGGGATATGAAGACCCCAGACTTCGATGACCTCTTGGCAGCATTCGACATCCCAGATATGGTCGATCCTAAAGCAGCTATCGAGTCTGGGCACGATGACCACGAAAGCCACATCAAGCAGAACGTGCACGTAGACGACGATTCCCATACCCCATCGTCTTCCGATGTTGGCGTCAGTGTTATTGTTAAGAACGTTCGGAACCTCGATTCCTCCGAGGGAATGGAGAAGGAAGGCCACAATTCCACGGGCAACAGCTTACACAATGGGTTTCTTACAACATCCTCTCTGGACAGTTACAGTAAAGACGGAACGAAGTCCTTGAAAGGAGATGTGCCTACCTCAGAGGTGGCTTTGAAAGACTCAACTTTCAGCCAGTTTAGCCCTATCTCAAGTGCTGAGGAGTTTGACGATGATGAGAAAATAGAAGTGGATGATCCCCCGGACAAGGAGGAAATGCGTTCAAATTTTAGGTCAAATGTGTTGACGGGATCTGTTTCCCAGCAAGACTATGACAAGCTGAAGGCACTTGGAGGGGAAAACTTAAGCAAAACTGGAATTTCTACTTTAGGCAATATAGATAAAAACAAAGTTGTTAAAAGAGAAACAGAAACAAATTCTATAAATCTGAGTGTTTATGAACCTTTTAAGGTTAGAAAAGTGGAAGATAAATTGAAGGAAAACTCTGAAAAGGTGCTTGAAAACAGGGTACTTGACGGAAAGCTGAGCTCTGAGAAGAATGACGCCAGTCTTGTCAGTGCTGCACAGTCAAAGACCAAGTCGTCCTCCAAGCTTTCCTCGTGTATAGCTGCCATCGCGGCACTTAGTGCTAAAAAGGCTGCTTCAGACTCTTGCAGAGAACCAGTGACCAATTCAAGGGAATCCTCTCCATTACCAAAAGAAGTAAATGATAGTCCAAGAGCTGTTGAAAAGTCTCCTGAATCCCAGAGTCTGATCGACGGGGCGAAAAAAGCGCCCATGAAGCAACCGGATAGTCCCAGGAGTGTTTCAAGTGAAAACAGCAGCAAGGGCTCGCCATCCTCTCCAGCGGGATCGACACCAGCAATTCCCAAAGTCCGCATAAAAACCATTAAGACTTCTTCTGGGGAGATAAAGAGAACGGTGACCAGAGTCTTGCCAGAAGTCGATCTTGATTCTGGAAAAAAGCCTTCAGAGCAGACGGCGTCCGTGATGGCTTCCGTGACGTCCCTTCTGTCCTCTCCCACATCAGCCGCCGTCCTTGCCTCTCCTCCCAGAGCACCTCTCCAGTCAGCTGTTGTCACCAATGCCGTTTCCCCCGCAGAGCTGACACCGAAACAGGTCACCATCAAGCCTGTGGCCACTGCCTTCCTCCCGGTTTCTGCCGTGAAGACGGCGGGCTCCCAAGTTATTAATCTGAAGCTCGCTAACAACACGACAGTGAAAGCCACGGTCATATCCGCTGCCTCTGTCCAGAGCGCCAGCAGCGCCATCATTAAAGCTGCCAACGCCATCCAGCAGCAAACGGTCGTGGTGCCAGCGTCCAGCCTGGCCAACGCCAAACTCGTGCCAAAGACTGTGCACCTTGCCAACCTTAATCTTCTGCCTCAGGGTGCCCAGGCCACCTCGGAACTCCGCCAAGTGCTAACCAAACCCCAGCAGCAAATAAAGCAGGCAATAATCAATGCGGCAGCCTCTCAGCCACCCAAAAAGGTGTCCCGAGTCCAGGTGGTGTCCTCCCTGCAGAGTTCTGTGGTGGAAGCTTTCAACAAGGTGCTGAGCAGTGTCAATCCAGTCCCAGTTTACATCCCAAACCTCAGTCCTCCTGCTAATGCAGGTATCACGTTACCGACTCGTGGCTACAAGTGCTTGGAATGTGGCGACTCCTTTGCTCTTGAAAAGAGTCTGACCCAACACTACGACAGGCGTAGCGTGCGCATCGAAGTGACGTGTAACCACTGTACAAAGAACTTAGTTTTTTACAACAAGTGCAGTCTCCTTTCCCATGCTCGCGGGCATAAAGAGAAAGGAGTTGTCATGCAGTGCTCCCACTTAATTTTAAAGCCAGTCCCAGCGGATCAAATGATAGTTTCTCCGTCTAGCAATACTTCTGCTTCATCTTCCACTCTTCAGAGCTCTGTGGGAGCTGGCACAC
Source organism: Choloepus didactylus (assembly GCF_015220235.1). Taxonomy (NCBI): domain Eukaryota; kingdom Metazoa; phylum Chordata; class Mammalia; order Pilosa; family Megalonychidae; genus Choloepus; species Choloepus didactylus. The sequence continues at coordinate 21,553,180 of NC_051322.1, read as the reverse complement.
ACACTGTAACAAAAATTCAGTCTGGCATAACCGGGACGGTCATTTCCGCTCCTTCAAGCACACCCATCATTCCAGCGATGCCTCTGGATGAAGACCCGTCCAAACTCTGTAGACATAGTCTAAAGTGCTTAGAGTGCAACGAAGTTTTCCAGGATGAGACCTCGCTTGCTACACATTTCCAGCAGGCTGCAGATACGAGTGGACAAGTACAGTATCATTTAACTGTTGGTGTTTCAGTGATGAGACTGAAGACTTGAGTGCTATATAAGATGTCCTTGAGTTTAGGGGTGGGCGGTCAGTTAAATGGAGGTGTGTGTGAGTGTGCGTGAGTGTGTGTGTACACAGACAAGAGAGGATTGTTTTCATAGAATAGAAACACTGTTGAAACATGACTCTTAATGCAACTTTTCAGAAGATGATTCTTTTAGACAGATATAAACTGTATCTACTAGTTGAATACTTAATGAAACCTTATATTTAGGGTAAGTAATGGTGTTCTCAGCAGTTCAGTCATTGGATATGTGTAGGTAGTCTGAGATTTAGCTAATAATAGTGTCATCCCATTGTAGGAAGTAGTAGAAGTCAGGTTACATCACCAAAGTCTGAGTTATTAGTGACAGTTTGGGGAATTTAAAAAAAAAATTGGTGTTATTTCTAATCATTGAAATGTCTTTTATAGTGAGACACACTTACTTGATCCCCACTTCTATGATGTCTGCTTAAGATGATGGCTAATAAGTATATTTGGTAATATTCTTTACTGTAATGAATTGAGGCAAACCCATCTCCATTTAAATAGAATACTTTTGTGGGTTTTTTTTTTGGGGGGGAGGTAAGTAATTAGCAGATTGATGTTGGTGAAATACATTTCACAATGGGCGGTGGTCGTTTATCTATCATTCACTCCCCGTGAGGCAACTTTTAGCTGACTAATAACATAAATGTGTTTTACAAATATATAGATAACTGTTTGGGAGCGACTGGACATGTTAAATGAAACACATTTTAGGGAGACCATGTGAGTTATCCAAACCAGGAAACTTTGGAATTGAAAAGGGACACTAGTTTGAGCTAATGTACTCTGGCTTTCAAACCTGCTTTATGATGACCCAGGGCTAAGTTCCCTTCCCTTTTTTCTCCTTCAGAATTGTGTTTACTAGGAGGTTTATGCTGTGTTGCAGAATAGAACTGTCTTGGAAATTAATTCTTCAAGAGCAGCTCCTGAGTTAACGTCTTTGTGGGATTTTGAGTCTGGGGAACAAAAGATAAAGAATCCATCATTTTTTTCCCTCTGGATTTTCAGTTTAGTGGAATTGGAAGTGATAAAGAGTTTTGACAACACTCTTGAAGCTTTTGGATGCTCAGTGTTTCATTGGCTCTGACAGTAAAACACCAAAAGAAGAGTAAAGCAGCTAAATAGTTCAAGAAAGCAGTGATTGATATAGCTCTTTTAGCATATTATAGTGATAATGCCTGGGTGTTATCTAGCTGGGTACTCTCTTATCTTGTCACACTTCTTCAAAGGGTAGCATTTCTTTTCATTTAAAAGGAGTCAGTTAAAAAAAGAAGCCATTTATTTAGTTCTGTTTATCCTGTTCCCTTGTTTCTGTTTCTGCTGTGTGGATTGTGTGGGGTGGTAGAATATGTCCTAGCTTTAGGGGTTGTGCATCCTTCCCCATCTCCCCTCCCCTCTGCTCGCTCTTATGCTTGGAGCAGTGTGTGGCATTTTGAGCCACTCTCCGATGTGTCTGTTTGCTTTGAGATGCCTCGTGCTCTAGGACCGAGGAGGGACATGGGCAGAAAAATAGTAACCTTCCCTTTTCCCAATATTCCCCCAAGTTTTGTTCTGTCTTTTAAGCTTAGCTGGCCAAACGAGGGCCATGGCGAGGTGAAGCTGTCTCCCTCAGGGAAAGAGGGAGATTCATGTCTTTTCTTGTGTGTATGGTCGCTTTGTCCTGACTTTTTATATCTTCCTGGGACAAGTGAAATGTGCAGGTTAGCTATTTCACCATTCTTAGAATCCTAAGGAGTGAGTCAATACAGGAAGTATATTAACTCTAAGACCAAGCATATTCTAAGCCAAAAATTTACCCCCATTCTGTTTCCTTTTTCCATTTAAGCCTAACAAAGTCATCTACTCAGCTCACTAGAGAAGATTATTTAGTGAGCTTCAGCTGACTGCATGGCCCGGTACCTCGGGGGGAGCAGCATTTAAAGGCACCGCATTACACTGTCTTCCTCTTGTTCATAGTCTAGAGTGTCCTTCCAGAGCTTCCCACTCCTCTCACACTCAGCCAGAGGGTCCTCACTGAAAACCCTGGTGGGCTCTGGTTTCAGCAGCCACAGCCTGTGGCATTGTCTGGGGAATAGCTGCTGCTTTTTCAGCACTCACAGCTTAATTCACCCCACCTTGAATCTCTCCTCCGGTTCCAGGAAGTCAGGAAGATGCATAAGGATTTTGCTGAACTAGCCACATGCCCACAAAATGTAGCTGGGATGGGTGGTCCTCGCCTACCCTGGTATCTGCTCTGTCCCCTGATGGTTCATGGTAGTGGGAGGTGGAGGCGGGAGTAAGACAAAAAGAAGAGAAACTCATCTTCATCTTTTCCAGTTTACAGTAAGATGACAATTGGCCAGAGTAAAGTTGGGGGGAAATCCACCTGTATCAGCTGTTTCCTCCTTGGAAAATGGCATTTAAAACACTTACTATGTTGTCTTACAAAATTTAGAAGTTGAAGAAATGGTCCCTCATGTTTTTCTCAAGCACCTTCTTACCTTTATTGTCCACCTTATTCCATGTATTTAAAACCTTTAATTTCCACTTCCCCGCCAGCTTCCTCTTTCTTGGCAACTTACAGTGAATTGAAAATGAGCAGGCTGCCAACATTTCTACCAGGCAACTCTCCAAGCCAAGTCCAGGGCTGCGCACCCTGGCCTGCTCATTCTGGAGTGGAACCTGGAGCTGGTTAAGCCCTGGGACTGCAGCTGCCCGTTTTCCGGAGATCTGCGTGAGGCGGGGTGGGGGTGTTCCCCAGGTCTGCACATGCGTCTTAGAGGGTCACCCACAGGATGGATCCCTGAACTGATCCTGCTGCCCTGTTAAAGACTGTGCCCTCAGGGGCCCTGGCAAAGCTAACAGGTCTCCCACCACTCATGTGCCTCAGCTTTTGAGTTTGCCTGGCCTGGAGAAAGGTGTTCTGCTTTTCTGGCAGCAGGGACATTCATTTCTGCCCCAGTTTCTCCTGAAGCCTTGGGGTGGACAGCTACTTTCCCTTTCTCTCCTAGAAGTTCTTCCTCCAGGCGGGGCCAGTGGAGAAATACAAATTTGACTGGCTTTATCAGCGGGGTTGGGTTCCTCCTCTCTGACTGTAGGATTGATTGTCGTCAAATGCCTTCTTTTCTTTTCCTTTCCAATTATCTTTTCAACCTTATGTTTGTTTTCCTGACATCTCCACAGATTCTGCCTTGTGGGGCCAACACTGTGACACATAAGTCAGCAGGTTCTGGATATTTCCATCTCAACCTCCTGGAATACATCACTTCTTCCCAGAAAATCTCTTGTCATAGTTTAGCATTTAACCCAAGTCTAGATGTGGTTTTATTGTAATCCTGGCTCCCTCCTAGGTTGCCTCATTTCCCCCTTTCCTTTTTATAGATCCCTGAGTCATTTCCATAATAGCTTAGGTTCTGCCTCTCTCCCTCCTTACAATTGCTATACTTCAAGATTTACCTGATAATGCTCAAAGAGTTCTTTGCTGATGTCCTGCTTCTGCCTTCTCAAATCATTCAATTTTTTTAAACCAAATTTTTAATTTTGAGATAGTTTTAGGTTCGTATACAGTTGTAAGGAATAACGTGGAGAGCCTATGTACCCTTCACCAAGTTTCTCCCAGTGCCTCACAAGGATCCCACCTGTTACCTTTACAGCTCACCTACTCCCCCCAACTCCTCCCTCTGCTTAACTTCTGGCACCATTAATCTGTTCCCCATTTCCCTAATTTTGTCATTTCTGGAATGTTATATAAACAGATCCATACATTATGTAACGTATTGGGATTGGCTTTTTTCACCCAGTTTAATTCTCTGGAGATCCATCCAGGTTGTTTTCTGTATCCTTCATTTATTCCATTATATTTCTGAGCAGTACTCTGTGAGATGGATGTGACACCCTTTGTTTAACCATTCACTTATTGAAGGACATCTGTGGTGCTTGCAGTTTGGGGCTGCTACAAATAAAGCTACTATGAACAGGTTTTTGCATAAACATGAGTTTCCATTTCTCGGATATAAATGCCCAGAAGTGCAATTGCTAGTTTGCATGGTGGTTACATGTTTAGATTTTTAAGAGACAGCCAAATTGTTTTATAGGGTGGCTCCACTTTCTCTGCTTCCTTACCAGCCTTCAATGTTGTCATTGTTTTAGACATTCTGATATGTGTGTAGTGTTGTCATTGTGGTTTTAATTTGCATTTCCCTAATGGCTAATGATGTTGATCTTTTCATGTGCTTATTTGCCCTCTGTCTGTAGGCTCTGGTGAAATATCTCTTTATGTCTTTTGCCCATTTTCTGATTGGATATTTGTTGCTGTTTTTTTACTGTTGAATTTTGGGAGTTCTAAATACTAGTCCTTTGTTGGATATATAGTTGTAAATCATTTCTCCCAGTCCTTAGTTTGTCTTTAATCCTTATAGCAGGATGTTCTGCAGAGCAAAAGTTGAAAATTTTTTTAATTGTAAAAATAATACCAACCTCATACAGAGTATTCCAACATAACCTCCACCCAAACCCGGATGTTTAGATCACCAGTTTTCAACATTTTGCTAGCATTGCAGTTTGTTTGTTTCTATCTGTCCATCCATCCATCCATCCATCCATCCATTTCTGAACATTTGAGAGCAAGTTGTACACATCCTTGAACACATAATGCCTCCATGTACATTTCCTAAGGATATTCATTTATATGATTACCTTATGTGTAGTTATAAAGTTCAAGAAATTTAACATTGATATAAAGCTTACATTCTATATTCCAGATTTTTCTTATGTCCCAATAATGTCCTTTCGCCCCTTTTCTCCTCCATTCTTAGATCCCATCCAGTGTCATGTATTGCATTTAATTGTCATCATCACTTTAGTTGCCCTCTCTCTTTTTTATTTGTGGAAACATATATACAACCTAAACCCTCCCATCCCAGCCCTTCCCAGGAATACCATTCTGTTGGATTAATCAGATTCACAATATTGCAGTACCCTTACCACCATCCATTACTGTAACTTTCCCTTCATCCCAAACAGAAGCCCCACACTCATTTGGCATTAACTTTTCATTGCCTCTGAGCCCCTTCTCCCCCTGGTGATTTGTACTCTACTTTCTTTCTCTATAAGTTTGCATATTCTCTAATATTTTCTTTGTGGGGCTTAAATTTAACATCCTAACTAATCCAGTTTAACAACTCCAGTAGCATGCATAATCTGTGTTCCCATAATCTTGTCACAAATTACACATTTATATATCATGGGTACAGCAACATTGATTTATCATTGTATTTTATGCATTTGCCTTTTAGATCTTGGAGGAAGTAAAAAGTGGAGTTACAAATTAAAAATACAATGTAACAGGCATTTATATTTACTTGTGTCATTATCTTTGCTGGAGATAATTATTTCTTCGTGGCTTTAGTCAATTGTCTAGTGTCCTTTCCTTTTGACCTGTAGAACTCCCTTTAGTGCTTGTAAGGTGAATCTAGTGGTGACAAAGCCCACAGCTTTTGTCTTTCTGGGATTGTCCTAATTCTTCTGTTGTTTTTGAGAGACAGTTTTGCCAGCTACGATTTCTTGGTTGGCAGTGTTTTGCTCTCAGCACTTTAAGTATGTCTTCCCACTGCCTTTTTGTCTCCGTGGTTTCTGATGAGAAACACTTGATGGTGTCCCACAGGTTCCTCAGGTTGTTCACTTTTCTTCTTTCTTTTCCTTTCTGCTCCTCAGACTGGATGATTTCAATTGTCTTCTCTTCAAGTTCACTAATTCTTTCTTCTGTCAGCTCCAATCTGCTGTTGAACCTTTCTAGGGAATTTTTAATTTCTGTTTCTGTGGTCTTGAGCTCTGTTTGGTTCCTTTTTATCATTTCTGTATCTCTGTTGATACTCTGTGTTCATCTTCTGTTTCCCTGATTTCTTTTAGTTCTTTGTCCATGGTTTCCTTTAGCTATTTGTACACATTTTAGACCATTATTTTGAAAGTCTTTGGAATGTTCCAGGACTGATCCTCCTCACTGATGGTGCCTGATGCTTTAATTCTCTCTTGCTTGGACCATCACTCCCTGTTTCCTCGTATATTTTGTAGTCTTTCATTGAAACCTGGACATTTTGATATTTTAGCATGTTATCACTGGAGTTTAGACTGTGAGGCATCTGTTCCTTAAGCTTGTGTCCAGCTAATGTTATGACAGAGCTTTCCTTGAATGCCAGGAGCTAACAACAGCAACAACAACAAAAAAGAATAATAAGAAGGAAACAAAGAAAACCCCTTTCTCAGTCTTTGCAGATTGACCTGTACAAGTGCTCTTCTTAGGGGCTTGTCCATACAATTAGTTTGGAGAATAGCTCCAGGCCATAGTGTAGGGGCCCCCTTGATCCTTTCTGCTCCAGCCTCTAGTCTTGGGTGTGTATGTATGGTCATATGAATTCCCTGTTTACACTGATAGGAATGGTTACTCTTCCCTAGGAAAGATTTTATTCAGGGTCCTTTTGCCACAGGCTGCACAACTTGATTGTTTTCCCTCAGCATTTTGTAGGAGAACTTGGTGAACTGCCTTCTACATGCTGGGCAAGTTCCAGTACGGGGAGTCCACCAGGCCATCACCAGACCGACTGGACTAGACATGCTCTTAGTACGTGCACAAGGGTTGCTCTACTCCCTCCGGAACTGGGATGAGGGATCCACAGTGGGAACTTAAGTACTCCTTATTGAGCTGATGAGATCCTATTGCCTTAAGTACCCTTTTTCTTGATTCACTGCTTGCCCTTTTACTACAATCCTTTAACTTTTTTCTGGAGCTTTCAGAAAGATGTTTCTGCTAGTTCTTGCTGGTTGTTCAAAGCTTCTGTGGGTGTACAGAGCCCTGAAGTGTCTCCCTTTACCATCTTAATCAAAAGTTTTTGATTTTGCTGAAGTCCATTTTATCAGTTTTCCCTTTCATGGATTTTGCTTTTGGTGACAAGTCTAAGAACTCTTTGCCTAATCCTGGATCCTGAAGATTTTCTCCTATACTTTTTTCTGAAAAGAATGTCTTTTCGCCATTGAATTTCTTTGTACCTTTGTCAAAAATCAGTTGGGCATATTTGTGTAGGTCTATTTATGGGTTCTTTTTTCTGTTCCATTGTCTTATCCCTCTGTGAATTCCATAGTCTTAAAATCTAATAAACTGATTCCTCCAACTTTATTCTTCTTTCTCAAAATTGTCTTAACTATTCTAGTTCTTTTGCTTTCCCATATAAGTTTTAGAATAATCTTGTCTATATGTACAAAAAAGTATTGCTGGGATTTTGATAGGAAATACATAAAACCTATGTATCAATTTGGAGAGAATTGATATCTTTACTATGTATTGCTTTTAGGGGAATTTTTTGGGGGTAGATTTTTTGAGATTTTCTATGTAGACAATCATGTCATCTACAGAAGCGAGAAGTTTTATTTGTTCTTTTGGATCCACATGACTTTTCTTTTCTTACCTTACTGCAGTGCTAGAACTTTCAGCATTATATTTAAGAACAGTGAAAATGTACAACTTTGCCTTGTTTCTGATCTTGAGGTAGGAATGCATCAATTCTTTGATCATAAAGTATAGTGTTACTTGTTTGTTTCTTGTAGATATTTCTTATCAAGTTGAGGGAACTTCCCTATATTCCTATTTTTCTAACCATTTTTAACATGAATGGGTGTTAATTTTTTCAGATGCTTTTTCTTTATCAGTTGATGTGATCATGTATTTTTTTTTCCCTTTAGCCTGTTGATATGTTCGTTACTTTATTGATCTTCAGATATTGAACTAGCCTTGCATTCCTGGAATGAATCTGACTTGGTCATGATGTATACTACTTTTTTTTTTTAACATTTTGTCAAAAAATTAAAACAAACAAAAAAACAAAAAAACACACATTTCAAACAAAATGTATAATTCTTTTTATATATTACAGAATTTCTCTAATATTTTGTTTAAGGATTTTTGCATCTATATTTATGAGTGATATTGAAGTGTGATTTTCTTTTTGTTACTTTCTTTGGTTTGGGGCAGATTAATGCTAGCTTTATATAATGAGTTAAGATGTGTTCCTTCCTCTTCTATTTTCTGGAAGAAATTGTACATAATTGGTGTTAATTCTTCTTTAAATGTTGTGTAGTAATCTCTAATGAAACCATCTGGGTGTGGAGATTTCTTTTGGGGGATTTTTCTAGCACTTGGAGGGGGTGCTCATTCTCACCTGATAGAGGTGAAAGTCCCTGTTTCCTACTGGCCTTTTCTGATACTGTTAGGGAAGGGTTGTGGAGACACCTCATTTACAGCTTCAGGAGGTTGGAAGTCCCGGCTATACCCAGGCCTGGCAGGGGTTAGGGTTAGGGTGGGGTGGGGTCCCAGGTTTTTCTGTGATGTTTGGCTGGAGTAGAGTAGTAATTGTCTGAAAGTTTTCTGTTTTGCTAGGACTGTACTTGGCTGGTCTTGTATCTAGAAAGTACAGGCTTTTGTTGGGACTTTTTTTTTTTTTTTTGCGCCTGTGCCATTGGCATTTCTGGGTTGCCAGCGTCTTCAGCTCAAAATATGAGGCACAGAAAACCCCAAGGAACTCACCGCTGTGTCATTCCTCATCCTGAGGTCTCTAGCTGGTCTGCTTTCTCCACTCCGCTTTACCATCTTTTTATGTTTGTTTTATTTATAATGCTCAGGGTTATTAGCTGTACTTAGTGGAAGGAATAGGGAAAACTGCATCTAGTCCATCTTCTTTGAAGTTTCGCTCCATTTTTTTCAAATGTCCTAATGTAGTTGTCCTGTCTCCGAGGAAAGATTCCATAATTGCATCATTATGCTCTGCCTGAGGATTTCAGAGCATTCACATCTTGTGTTTTGGAATTTGGCTTCCTGTGGGGATAGCATTCCATTTCACTTTCTGAGATTTCTTTGTCTTCTCTAATTCTCAGACGATTTCCTCACTCGGTGCAAAATGCCCTTTTTCCTAGTTCCATCTTTAAAAGCAGTTAGGAATGAGAATCTCTCCTTTTCCCTTTCACATCTGTGGAGCCCAGCCTCTGAAGATCTCAGCCTTTCTCTCAAGAACAGTTTTTTCTTTGTGTAGCTCATTCACTGACTCCCTTATCTTTTTATCTGTCATTTTCTCCCTTTATATCTCAACTCTTCTGCATGTTTTGAATGTATCCTTTACTTAATTTTCCAAGGGTGCTCCTCAGAACCCAGGAGAGTCTTTTCCTGTTTATACCAGCTGGGGCTATGCTTGCTCAGTGCCAGTTCTCCCTTCACCATCTCCCCATACATGTATATTTAGTCTTTTGAGACTTTGCCAATATGCAGTTGCCAGTTTTTCCTCCTCCTGTGGGACTGTCCCGTGGGCAGTCTACACAGAAGTCATGCTTGCCAAAGAGAATCCAAGTGCCATCCAACCGGCTCTGTGCTCAGTAAACTACCCTGTGCAGGTCTGGGTAAGAGATAAGTTGGAATACATGGTTTAGCTCAAGGCCCACTTTGCCCTAAATTCCCCATGCCTGGAACCGAGCCTTGGGATTTTTCACTCTCTGTTTCATAATATGGTACAGGAACCTAAAGTCTGCTGAGACAGAGGTTAGACTGCCCTGCCTGGGTCTGCTGACCATACGAGGAGGAAGTGGCTGAGGGAGAGCGCGAGATGGTGTAGGATGGGAGCATCATTTACCTTCCCAGCCACGTGCAACCAAGCAATCCAGTAAAAACAGAGCCCTGGTGAGTTGGCTTTTAGCACCAGTAGATCAGTCCCAGTTGGGGGTTTATAAGCTGACCTATCTGATTAATAATCCATGCCTTATGGGCAGGTTAAGGAAAGGAGTGGGTGGTGAAGGTAGAAAAGCTCTTTTCTCCTCTTCCTGAAGTATTCTAGAGCTGAAGAGTGTAGTTTTAATAGTTGATATTTAAGTGTGTTTGGATCACATTGCTTCACCTCTTAGTAAAACCATGACAGTTTAGCCAAGTGCAGACTGGGAATACATACTGCAACCTCTTAATTGTTGAAATCAGTGTTCTTCCTGTAGATTCTACATCAGCCATAGAATCAGAGAATGTTACAGGTCTTCTGGTCAACCGTTTTATTTTACAATTGAAGAAACATGTCCAATTAGTGGCAGAACTGGGACTCAGGGCAAGGTGTCTTTATTGTCGGTTCATTTAACTTTCCACTTCATCATGCTGATTCTTTAAGATACAGAGGCATGGAATTTTAAAGCTGGAGGGATGTTGGGAATCATATAAGAATGGACTCTTGGAGTTACATCCAAATTAGCTTTAAGAATGTAGATGAAGTTGCTTTATATCTGCAGTGGTCCTCATTTTTAGGGATTGCTGTTTCATTTTAATTTCAGAAACTTTCTGGCATCATTTAATACAGCATTCCAAATATAGTAAATTCTCTTGAGCAGCCCTAGCCAGCTCTCATTACTAGATATGCTCTGCTCTCAAATAGCTTCTTCACAACCACGGAGCCTTCTTGAATTATCTTCCCCCAAATAGCCAAAGACTCGGGACTTGCAGTTTTTGATCCTGATCTTCTGAGTGATTAATTTTAATTTAGGTCAGATTATTCCAGTCCCAGCTGTCCCATATTATATATTGGAGTTATTAATCCTTTATTTACCTATATTGCACCTATATCTGTGTTGACACTACTTTTTCTGTAAATTTGCCCATTTAACTGCTACCTCTTTCATTAGGGATTTTTAGCATAGCAGAAGGATTTGAGGACAAAACCAACTAACTAGCTTTGGGAACAAAAGTGATATAGAGTGAGTTCTGCTATAATGCTGGTTTTGTGTTATTTCCATTTAAGTAAGATCTGAAATGAAATGTTTTCTCTGTGTTCTCATTGTGAAATTGGAAGCCAAAAAACAAACTGGTATACTTTATTTTTTGTTTGTTTGTTTTGGTAATTTATACTGTAGACAGAAGATTATGAAACTTTTGCTGTGAGGCAGAAACAATTTACTTAACATATGGGCTGAACTGTTAAGCTGGCAGTGTCTGTGACCTTTAGATTATAATTAAAATGCTGTTTCATATTGTTGTAGATTTGGTCTGTTTGAGATTTAAGCATAAATAAATGTATGCTATATTTACTCAGATTTCTCTAGCCTTTCTCATTCCTCTTATACCTTTCCTATGCTATTTCCTCCCCTAAAATATCAGTTAAGCATGTAGAATCATTTTCCTTGTTACTCAGATAATTCCTTACCTATAAAGAGAAGATGCTGAACCCTAACCTTCTCTGACTTCTTAGTTGGGCCGTAAGATGCTTGTCTTCCCTCTTCCCCACAGCTTGTATTTGAGTGCATTGATCAATTTTCAGTGTCCGGAATTGGCAGAAAAAGCACAGTAAGAGTAGTTATAAAGTATAAAACTTGATTACTTTTCAGTTTTGTTTTCCTGTAACTTTCTAGCATTGCTTTACTGTATTGAAAAGTTGAATAACTTACTTGAAAAAATAAGTTCTCTGAGACAAACAAAGGGCCCAGAGTAGAAATTAGCTGTTACTAGTTAAGTACTGAAAACATTCAACCACTATCCGATGACATTTAAAATGTCAAAAGATACATAAAATTATTTAAGGGTATTTTGTTATACCTTTTTCTACTCCGAAATCAGGTACTATCACATTAAACTGCTTAAGCCTTTAGCTAGTAGCCTCAATTTGTATAGTACAGAGTTAGACTTTTAAAATATATTTTAATTTCTTTGATTAAAAAAAAAAAGTCAGCTTCTTTTAGATTACAAAGAAATCCTTATCTGTCCCCCCAAATCTGGAGAATGTGCTTCATTGCCATGAGTTCAGAGTGTCCGAGAAAGCTAGTGGAGGGTAGGCCTTTGTGTGTGAAAATGCATCACTGGGTGTTCTGGGAAAGCATTGCCAGGCAGAGACGACATTTACTCAAGTAAACAATGTGATAAGTTTAAAACGGTTGATATCGGGCAGGTAGCTTTTAGGAGGAGAATGTCTACCATAAAAAGTAGCGTGCTTTTTCTCAAAATGGAATAGGGGCATGGAATGAAAGGAAGTAAACAAAGGTAGAAAGGTGGGAGTAAATACTGTGCGTGTGTGTGTGTGTTGTGTGTGTGTGTGAATATATATGTACCTATATGTAGAAAATAAAGAACAGGTCTTTAATTATCCAACATGATTCCCCAGTGACCTGATTATACCATGTCAGTAATTGCAAAATATAAATGTGTTTTGGGCTATAGTCCATACTGGCTCCCACTTTCCTTTTCTACTTTTGTATCTAAAGTGGGTGAGGAAGCCAGTGGAAATCCTTGAGTGCACACTCATCCACTGAGCGGGAGGGTGGCTTCCTCCAGCTGTAATGGAGCCCCCTTTCTCCCCCACCCCCCCACCGTGGAGGACTGCCCTACGCCAGAGTCCTTCTAAAGACAAGACTTTTCCTCACCCAGAACTGCCATGAGGGAGGGTGGTACTGAATGTAGGTGACCCTGGTACTGTAAAACGTTTTTCATCATTTTCATAGATTTCTGTGTGTAAAGAATACTTAATAATTCATAAAGACTCTTCTTGAAGTGAATAATTTTGATACTTACTTTAGTTAATCTGCTATTAAGAAACCCTCTCCACCCATCAACACATCTGTAATTATTTATATAATTATAAATATTTAATGTCCAATAGGAAGGAGCATTTAAATACTTCACTGTGAATTTTTTATATATTGTGAAGGATAACTGTTTGTTAATATGTCTGAGATAACAATTTGAAAGAGTTTCTGCTTTTGGGGAACACCTTATACTTTATCTGCTTTGTAGATTTTCTTTTATTTTCCTTGCTCTTTTCCCTGTTATTAATGTAATATAACCACGTTCCTTTACAAAAAAGAAAACCTGGGGTGGGGAAAATCACCCATAATCCTAACATATATGGTCATCATCGGCATTCACACGAATTTGCAGATACTTTTTCCCCTTTGTATTTTTGTTTGTTAGTTCTTTGGAAACCCCACCCACTCTTCTCCCTGAGCCCTCCTCACAGGCTTTGGAATTATTCAGAACCTGGTTCAAATCATGGTCTTCCAGTTGATAGCTGAGGGGCCTTAGGCGAGTTTCTTAATTTCTAGGTCTCTTCCTCCTCTGTAAAATGGCAATAATATTATCTATTTCATAGCTTACTATGGGAATTAAATAAGACAGTGCATTTAAAGTGAGAGTTCACTGTTTGACATATGGTGGGATGGAATCAATGCTTATTAATATATAACCAAAATATTTTTTATTTATTTTAGTATATAAAAATATTGATTTTATTCCCAAGAATGAGTGCAAGAAATTCTAAGATGCCTGTGGACACTCAGATATTATAATTTACTGTCTGAGATTAATGACTGTGTGGCAAAGGTAGATGAAGGCTTTGGTTCAAAGAGACAAATGATTACCTGTGTTAATGTAGATGTCAGCGTGATCTTAAAATTAATGGATCTGCTAATTGGTTTTCCTTGTTGTGGCTTGTTTTTACCTTTGAAATACGTATTACCAGAAAAGGAATGCCATTTTTAAAAATAGGCTAATCTCATCAAAGCTGCCTGTAATGTTCTCATTTTGTGATTATAATAGATGTCTTATGGGATAAAATTTGTACGTTAGTCCTTTCGGAAGAAAACCAGGAAAGAATTTTCAAGTGAGTTTCCTATTTTTCTTAGTCTAAGTTGCTCAAAAGTTTAAACCTTAATTTTGGGACTTGATTTGAAAACTAAAAGAACACAGTATCTTAAAAATTTCATAACTCCCTTGGTCATTTAAAAGGGTGTTTTAAATCTTAGCAAGAATCTATACTTTGAGGCTTTGTTTTAACTGACTTCAGTGTAAGTCCCACATTTTAGAAGATCGTGGATACTTGTTTCTTGTATGAATGGCTGAATACTGTTTGAACTTATTTTATCTCATGTGCTAAGTATGTTAGGTTTATTTTGGGGGTGGAAGTAGTAAGTCCTCAACTTATGCTTAACTTTCAGTTGCTTAAAAAAAAAATCCTTATTTATTACCTACATCTAAGAAGATGAAAAAGTGTGTTTCAGTTATTCCTATATAGTTAATGGTGTTGAGCCTTTCCCAAAGAGAATTTCAGTCTTTTATTTTATATGTATTCAGATTTTAAACTCTATAAAATTTCAGTCTAATTTCAAATTTATGTTTCTGAACTTCAGTTTCAATGGTTTTAATCATAAATCATAATATGGCCAGTTTATCCTTTTAAAGGCCAGCTCAAGTGCAAGAAGAAAAACTTTTTATTATTTTGTAGAAAGTATTTTATGAGTTATGTGGGAACCGTGACTCCTGTCAGGATACATAATGTCCATAAAGTTGTTCATATACATTAAATTTGTTTTGCCAACATAATTTGCAAGAAATTCTTCAATGCAGTAAACAAAATGCAAAAGTAGCAAAATTGAAACTCTACTAAAGCTGATAATTCTCTTTAGCTCAGTTTCTGAGATGAGCCTGACCACAAAGTACATAGCAGTTTTATTTAACATGGTAAGGAATTTTACATGGAACATTTTAACTCTCAGGTTTGCTTCTTCCTTGGGCTTTGAGTTGGTTATACCAGTATTTGAAATGAAGGATGTATGCTTATTTTGAGGTTTAACTGAGATTCTTTGCATGTTAGAAAATACTTAGCAGGACCAACCCTTTTCCCCCTTTGGTTTATTTAGAAGACATGCACTATCTGCCAGATGCTGCTTCCTAACCAGTGCAGTTTTGCATCACACCAGAGAATTCATCAGCACAAATCTCCCTACACCTGCCCTGAGTGTGGGGCCATCTGCAGATCGGTGCACTTCCAGACCCACGTCACCAAGAACTGTCTGCACTACACGCGGCGAGTTGGCTTTCGGTCAGTATTCTGTTCACTCACATGCAAGTGAAGCTCATCCAGCGTTGGGGTGTTCTTGTGTGCATAGTTCTCAGATCATACAGTGATACCTCGATTAACAGATCCTGTAGGAATCTAGCTCCTTTGCAGTCGAGTTGATCCATTTGAATCCTTTAATGTAGTGTTGCCCTGATGGTCCACACAAAGCTAAGGGAGGGTAAATGAGGTCCCTTATTCTGGGCAAAATTGTGCACATGGCAAGTTTTGGCTTTGACCAATGTTTGTAGCTTTTTCTTTCTGTACTCTTTGTAGCATGCTGTTGTTGTGCTCTCTGAATTTTACTCCCTGCAAGAATACCTTGCGTTTCTGTGCCTCTTAATTAAAACAGTTAATCAAAACTGTTTCTAATCAAAACAGAAGAGTATGGTGTTCATTTACTTTTATTTTGTCCACATTGAAGGATCACTTGTATGTCTCCTTCTAACATAGCCCTTTGTCTAAGAGCTTTCCACCCCAAATAACCTTCCCTTCTTCCTCCTCTTGCTTTACCTGAGTTCAGGTTTTGCCTTCCTGTCTTCTGTACATTTTAACCATGACCCTTTTTACTGTCCCTAAGATTCCCAGATGGATATTTTACAATACCTGACAAATGTAATATTATCTTAGTTAGTACTGGGTGATGATATACTTTAGTTTTACCCTCTGCTTTCTGACATTCTGAAATGCATTTCTCTGTTCTGCCTTTTATATTTTGAACTTCTATATTATATTTATTTATATTATATATTTATTATGTATATTTTATCTATTGTATATTTATATTATACTTATACATGTTTAATGGGCTTTTTACTTTATATTTGATCCCCCAAGGAAATACATTGATACACATTGTCTTTGTTAATAGAGGTATTACTGTATTGCATGTTTATTTTAAAATTGTTTGGTGGTCTGGTAATTTTAATTTTAGACTGTTCGTACTCAGTGATTTTTAAAATTCTATCTGTAATGCTTTGTAAGAATGAAGTCCAGTAGATATGATTTGACAGTTTTCTGTTAATTTTAGGTTAGGACGTCACTGATTCCTAGAAGTCTTTATTTTTCTATCACAAAAATGTAAGACTTACTTTACATTTTAACCTCATCCTCCAAACCTGTAATGTACAAATGTTTTATGAATTAGAGTTCACCCTGGTAGACAACTTTTAGTTTGGAAATGAAGATACCTGAAGTTTTTGTACCTGTTTTGCCATTGACTGACTGTGTGGTAGTTTATGTACGCTCTCTGCACCGTGGTGTCCCTGTATGTGACATTGGTGTGTTACCGGCCACCAGCTCTACTGGAACATTAAAAAGTCAAACAGGATGATTTGGGTGCTTGCTGAGTTCCTATGAGGAAAGCCACACGTCAAAGGTGGCCTTGATTCCAGAGTCCACGCAGAATAAAACTTTGGTTTTTAACAGCATGTGTTTTGCAACTGTTATTACTGGATTCTCTGTTTAATAACAGAAAGCACTTCTCCAGCATTTCCTGAGTGCTCTTCTTTTAACCAGTACCAACCTTCCCTCAAATATTAATCTTTCTAATATAGTGAAAGTACGCTTAGGTTGGAGTGAACAAAGGAAATATGTCTTCTGTAATGTTAGGTCTTCCTGGTATCTTTCTTTGATTAAAATGAAATCTCTTTGGGCAGGCTGAAAGCAATTTGTTTGCTTGGAAAAGCTCATCCTTGCTTTCCTTTTCTCAGACCGCCCATACACAGAGTGGCTTAAGTTTAGTGCTTCAAATCGTAGATTTCAAGTTTTAACTAAAAGTTTTATGTTTTAAAACTTTCCCTGGACTTGAGGTTATAAGAACTATCAAAATTCTGTGCTCCCATATCTTGAAGTTTAGTTTATGTTTTCTTCTTTCTTGGAAGAGAGAAAATAATTTTTGAGCTTCATTTTTTTCACCTGCTCTTACAAATAGTGGTCCAATCTAATTTTTGACTGGAGATTTGGCAGCTCCTTGGCGTGGTTATGTTGTCTCCCTTTTGAATCTATAGTTGATCATTATCAGCTTTTTTCTTTATGTAGCCAGAGAAGTCACTCTCACAGGCCAACTGTGCTGTCCTTTATGTATTTCCTTCTTTCTCATCTTGAACATATTGCATTGCTTGGATATCGAGGAGTCACTCCTACCTCCTGTTTGATATATTGGGTCTGTGTCTAGAAAAGGAAATTACTGTATGTTGTATACTGTAAACATTTTTTGAAAACCGAAAAAATAAAGAGAAACTTGATTGGTACCCACGGCACAAAGTATTTCTTAATATACTGGATTTTTAGTAGCATAAAGCTACTAGATGAGCCCTCCAAATCCTGCCTTCTCTTTCCTTTCTTACTTAGATTCCCTGTTGGCCTCTGTTGCCCCTGAACCTTTTCTTTTCATCTGTAGTATGATGTTTTGGAACTTTCTCTTAAGTTCTTTTGAAATTGTCTACCCTCTTTTCTTACATTAGAGAGGGTTTTCCCTTGGCCTTCATGAAGCTTTGTGGACCATGCCATAGCCCCTCCTCTCACATTGAAAAATTCTCATCCACTTTAGTCTAGATACTTTTAACTTCGTGTTTACTTTCTTAGGCCTAAACCTTCATCTAGTTCCAGGTGATGTTAAAGAATTAGCTTTTTTCTCTTTATTCCTTTTTGCCCTTCCTTGGTCTTTCTCCATTTGAATACCACCTTTCTTCTCTTGATGGGAAATTGTTTTGTTTATAATTCATGGTGTGGAGAGTCTTTCAGTTTCATTAGTAACCCATCTGTTTTTGTTTTACATTGTCTTCCCCTTCCATAGCAATCATAGGCTTTTCTAGGGTTGGGAAGGACTAAAAAATCATCTAGTCCGATTCTCATTTTACAAATGAATAACAAGGATCCAGAAAGGATCAGTAGACTGTTGAAGACGTCATCAGTAAGTTAACCCATTTCCGTCTGCTTGGGTGGCTTTATTACCTAAAGTAATAGCTTGAGTAGACAGTGTAGAAAAACTTTCCTTAACTGTTCTCCTATGGTAATTTGGTGTTTTAGATGTATATACTGCTGATCATTATGCCTTAAGGCATTTCAAATGCTAAGCATTAATTATGATTTTTTAAAAAATAATTGCAAAGCTTACTATGGCATGCTTTATAGAACATGTGTAATGCAGAACATGCTACTCATTGTGACTTTGGAAGCATCTCCATGGATTTGGAAGGGAGCTTCTAAGACTAGAAATACTTAGATTAACATGGAAGTCATTGAGTTGTGTCTCCTAGAAGGCAGGACCTGTCTGCGGTCTTCCTAGGGCATCTGACAGATACCTCCAGGAGCACAACATGTTCAATTGTATTAGAGCTATATCTCTGTAGACTCTTGAGAGTAGACAGACCACTCTCAGATAGTTTACAGATGTAAACAAAGAAGGAAGAAGAAGTCATCAAATAGATTTGTTATAAATGCTACTGAGAGTGCTTGAGTGAGAGATACGAGGCAGGAGAGAGAAATGTATCTTAGTTTTACAGTTTGTTTCTGTAGAACTAGATTTGAGGAAGTAATGAGCAAATCGTCCAATTATTAGAATTCATAAAGTAAGGAGAGGTTAATTAGAGAGGCCATTTTTTTAGAGCTGCCAATTTTTTGGAAGTTTAAAATTGATGTCATTTCTCAAACACAGGTATACTGAAATTTATTTTCCAGGAGACAGACACGTAGGTGGTTGACGTTTGCCCTGAGGGCCACCGCAACTCTGGGTACACTGACGTATCATTGAATACTAGGGAAAGTGGCAGAGTCCCTTTAGCTACAGCTTTGGTGCCAACACTCATTTGTTCTGTTTTCTGTTTGTGGCATTTAGGTTTAGACAGTGAATATTTCTTCCATTTGGAAATGCTTTTGGGGTGTCAGGGATGAATGTGAACCCTGGGTCCCTGCATCAGAATCCAGCCTCTGGATGTCTTCTCTGCAGCCACGTGGCCCTGGCCTTTCCACGAGCCCTGGTCTTGATACGCCACCCACAGTCCATCAGTCTCACCAGAGTCCAGAGTCGGGACATTCTTTCCTAGAAACTTCAAAGATCCTCAGAAAATAGTCCATTTGAATTTTATTTTTCTTCTTTATAATCTCCCCTCTTAAATACATAGAAGTAATCTGATTTATTGTAAATAGAAAAAGCAAAATATACTTCAAAAAGCCATTAGAAACCTAGAAGGCAATTAAAATATGTTTATTTTATCCTGTTTTTGCACAAGGAAGTCACAGATGGTTTAACTGTCTTGTGCTAAGGATGACGTGTTTATTTTTCTCACAGATGTGTACATTGCAACGTTGTATACTCGGACGTGGCTGCACTGAAGTCTCACATTCAAGGTTCCCACTGTGAAGTCTTCTACAAGTGTCCTATTTGTCCCATGGCGTTCAAGTCTGCCCCCAGTACACATTCCCATGCTTACACACAGCATCCTGGCATCAAGATAGGAGAGCCAAAGTGAGTCTTCCTGACTTTCGATTTTTCACTCGACCACTTTATTAGTAATTTAGAGGAGATAGTAGTTCTGTTGAGTAAAATTAAAGATATGAAAAATTTTGCACTAAATCACTTGTCAGATGGTAATGCTCTATGACATTCTTTTAATTCTTTCCAGGTTAAGTTCTTGTCCTAAATTGTCACTTATTGTTTATGCTCTTGTCATTGGTTTTTGTTAAACAGGTGAATATGTATTTGCTTTTGTTCCTTCACTTGAGATGTTTTCAACTACTAAACTCTAGGAAAATGGTAAAAACTGTTATCTTTACGTTTTTCCTAATGCCTTTCTTACAGGATACACTTTTCACTGAAATATTTGTAAGAAGTCAATTTAAGACACTGCTAAATTTCACCTCATAGCCAGTATAAGTCCATGATTAGTAACAGTAAATTTCTTCTTGCCTTAATTCTGTTCTTAATTTTATCTTTCAATTTTTGCTTTGTTGTGTCTTTACTCATGAAGTCGTATTATAACAAGCAGTTAGGGACTGCCTGTCTGCAGTCGAGACAGTTAACAGAGAGGGAGAGGGTCTTGATGTGAGAACCAGGCCACAGTGCTAACACCCACCAGCTGTACAAATTTGGAAAGTTAACTCACCCTGCCTCAGCCTCCATTTTTCTCCCTTGTGGTGAGGATGACACTACGTCACAAGGTTTGCGTGAGGATTAAATGAGATGAGTCATTTAAAATGTTAGGTGCCTGGTCTCTATGTTTGGAGTACGAGGGACTCTGTCAGCATTATTAGTTCCTTCCCCCGTGTCCTTATTTCTTTACTGCATACACAACACTGGATTGGATGCTCACGGTTTTGTTCATTTGATTCTTGTCTTATTTTAGAGCAATGCAAAATTTGATAAGTGTTGGAATTGCTGTCCAAATCTGCTGGCACATTTTGCCCACAACTCCACAATCAAGGAAGTACTAAGGAGAGGATATGCAGATAGACCAACTTACGTGTACTCAGGAGAGGATATGCAGATAAACCATCTTATGTGTATCTGGCTTTTATTGTAACATTAATTTTGGGGAAATATGATTGAACAGTAAAGAAGGGACTCTGGTTACTAATAAATTGTGTTAAAGGAGTTTTAGTCTAACAGGGCTTTCAGTCTGATCTCTGCAAATTGATTCTCAGGATGTGAAACGAGTTACATTCTAGGGATCCATCGAGGACTTGGTCTCTGGACTCTGAAGACGGCCAGTAGTGAATTTTAATGAGACAGTCTTCAGTGTTCGTGATAGTAAGGCTTTTGGGCACTAATGCAGTCTTTTTTTCCCCAGTGAATATAATTTTTAATTTGGTTCTTTATTAAAATAAATAAAGCTTTATTGTAAAGTGTATGAGGTCTGGATCAGTAGTTGTTACCTAGGTGTGTAGCGTAGCAGATGATTGAAATGAGGTGTAAAACAATATTTCTCAAGCTTGAATAATGTATAGGAAAAAAATCTCTTCCAGTGTTTTCTTGAAATTTTTATTTTACTACACTGTTTGTACAATTAAAAGATCTACATTGGACCTAAAAGCTTCAGTTTTGCATCAAATCCATCCCTCTCCTGTTAATGTTAGCCCAAAACAAGAGTAGCCCCTGCTCCTAGCCGTATTTGGTTAACAAAGTTATGCAAATGAATTGTGTTAATTTTTAAAGATTAAATATAAGATAATGTCCGCCCTCTAATTTCTTTAGAGAGCATGCAGATGTCTGAAAATGGGCCCGCCCCTGATCTTTCCTGGATCATTTGAGAGCATTGTGAATGTCCATTACTATATTTTATGGTGATACAGTTTGTGTCTATCTTTAGTTTTTCCTTGACATCTGATTAACAGCACTTTTTATTTGCCACTTCTAAATGTGTATAAACTGAAAAATGAGAACTCCACAGTTGTTAATAATATAAGAGAGAGCTTTAGAAGTTCATAGAAATAAAACGTGCAAAATCACAGTAGCAGCAGCGTAGAGTGTTCGAGCCTGGACTTGGGAATCACACAAAGCTGAATGTGAACCATGGCCCTGGGATTTACTTAACGTCAAGCAAGGTTGTTTGTGAAATGGAGCAGTGTCCCTGCACCCTCACCCATTGCTGTGGATTGTGTACGTGGTGCTCAAGGCAGTGCTTCCCACCTAGTTGGGATTCAGTAAATAGTAATGTAGGAGGTTTTTGGCAACAGTTTCAGAGCTTAGAAATCTTTATTTTTATATCTGCTTCAAGTACAGCACAGTGTTTTAGAGAATTTTCGCTGCTGTAAGTTGGACCTTGGTGGATATGGGTGTTCGATTTTAGCTTTCTATTTCCTCTTTCTCTCTCTTTGTGTCCTTTGCACTTGCTCTCACTCCTTCCAGCTCTCACTCCACCTCTCTCACTTTTTCTCCCACCCTCCCTCCCTCCCTCCCTCTCTCCCTCCCTCTCTCCCCAACTCTTTTTTTTTTCCCTTTGTTAGAGTATCCTTACCCTGCCATTTACTTGATCTTGCCTGTAGGATTAAGTCCAAACTTTTGGGTTTGACTTTCAAAGCCCTTCTCAGCTCTATAGCCCTGCCCCGCTGCCCTGCCCCCTGCCACTTCCCCGACCCTGGGAACCCAGCCACACGGGCTTTCTCACTGCTCCCTCAGCCCTTTCAGAACTCCTGCCTTTATCCAGACTGGTCGCCCACCGGCCTGAAAGCTTTCCCTCTTCTCTGCCTGTCAGTCTCCCTGTGGTTTTTTCCCCATGGTTCTTAGAGGGTTTCTTCCATTTTCTCACTCTATCCATGGGTCTGTGAAGTTGGGAATACCTTTATTTGGACTTTTTTTTTTTTTTTAAACAACATTACCTCCATTTTTATATGTGTTTTACATAGTTTTATCTTACAGAAAGGTTGGAAGAACGTTATGGAAAACTATAGCATCCCCTTCACTCAGATTCCCCAATTGTTGATTTGTGTGAACACATAAATTTATATGGAGAGAGCAAGAGAACTCTGTTATTTAGGAGCAGGAGCCGTGGAGCATCCTGACATGAAACCTCCTTGTCCACCCCCCCCCAATCCCCCACTTGTCTGCATTACCTCCATGCAGCCCTCCCACCTAATAAATCAATGTTGATACACATGACCGTCCAATTCCCAGATCCCATTGAAATTTCTCCAATTGTGTCATCACTATCTTTATTTTACCTTCCACTCCAAGATCCTGTCCAGGAACACTCTTTGTATTTAATTGTCCTGCGTCAGTCTTCTTCCATCTGCACCAGTCTTGTCTTTCTTGTGTCCTTGGCAGTCTTATAGACGATACAGGCCTTTCATTCTGAGGATGACCCTGTCAGCCTGGCCCATCAGTGCTTTCTTCTCACTAGACTCAGGACCTACTCCCATGGCAGAAACGCACAGAAATGACAGCAGAAATGATTCTGTGCTCTTGCCGTGCTTCCTCTCAGGAGGTACACAATGCTCACCTGTCCTGCTAGAGGTGAGGCAGGACATCTTCAGCATCTGGTCAGGTTGGTACCAGCCAGGTTTCTCCACTGCAAAGTCCTCATTTCCCCTTTGTCCTGGAGGCGTTCCAGCATTACACCAGCAACATGTTTCTCCTCAAACCTCCACCCCAGCCACCTAGCCTCGGCATCCAAAGATGCCTCCACCGAGTCCACTCCCTCTATGATGGTGGTTGTGTTGATTTTGTGCCTCCACCATTCTTTCTATGCTTATTAATTGGGTTCTACTGTAAGAAAGAGCTTTCCACTCTCCCATAGTTATTTATTCATTCATTTAATTATATTCAGTGATTTGAATTCTGATACCCCCATTTATTTTGGTGTTCAATTTTATTTTTCCATATTTGGCCATTGGGATCCCTTTACATTGGCTCCTGTGTTCTTTTGATTAGACCACAGCATTCTTTGAGCACTGTTTTTTCTGGCATAACAAGCTGTTCCAGGCTCATCTTGAACTATTCCTGTTCCAGCCCTAGAACTGGCCATTTCTCTAAGAAGTGCTAGTTCCTTGTAATGGAAGATGACATTTAGAAACCAAGATTCAGGTGCTTGGTGAGCTTATTGTTCCCTGAGTGTCGTTGCTTTCAGGCTCTCTCAGCAGACAGACTAGAAAGTGCGCTGTGTGTATATGTAGAACAGACACATCTATAGCTACTTCTGTATTTGTCTACATGCATGTGTTAAAAAACCTCGTGTGTTCACATTGTTAACTTCCCATTTGAATCAGATACTTCAGGCCTCCTTCCTCCGCCCCACTGTGCACAGTGCCCCCCCCCCACCCCAGCTTCCACACATGCTGGCACTGACGTGATCCCCTGGGAGGAGACAAGAAGCTGCATGGGCTTTTGGAAACGTAGAAAACTTACATCTCTAGGGAAATACTATACTCAGAATGAAAGGAAAAGGACAAATAATTACACCAACAAAGCATTTTAGACGCTAGAATACTGGGTGAATCAAAGAATACAGGTCGAATAAAAGACAGTAAAAATGCTTCAGTATTTGTTAGTGTTTCTTATTTTGAAGTAGGAACTCTGCCCTGATTCTCATCCTGTTCTTAGATGTTTTAAGTTGATAAAATGTCTCAGGGTTTCGATTCCTTATCAAAATCTATCCTACCAGTCACTGAATCTTAAAAAGAACAGTTTTTAACTTACTTGGTCTGATGTTCTGTTACTCTCCGTAGCAGGCAACCTCAGTTCCAGCCTAACGTCTCTATTTAATTAATTAATTAATTAATTTTTATTGAGATTGTTCACGTTCCATACAGTTATCCAAAGATCCAAAGTGTACAATCAGTTGCGCACAATACCATCATACAGCTGTGCATCCATCACCACAATTTTTTTTTCTGAATTTTTAGAACATTTTCATTAATCCAGAAAAGAAACAAAGACAAAAAAAAGGAAACTCTCTAATCCTCCCATATCCCTAACCACCCGCCCCCCCATCCGTTATTGACTCGTAGTATTGGTATAGTACATTTGTTACTGGTGGTGAAAATACTACTAACTGTAGTATATAGTTTGCAATAGGTATGCTTTTCTCCCTATATGCCCTTCTGTTATTAACTTCTAGTTATAGTGTCATAAATTTGTTCTAGTTCATGAAAGAGATTTCTAATATTTGCACAGTTAGCATTGCCAACCACTGGGTTCACTATTTTATACATTCCCGTCTTTTAACCTCCAACTTTCCTTCTGGTGACATACGTGACTTGGAGCATCCCCTTTCCACCATGTTCACACACCATTCAGCGCTGTTATTCTCACAAAGTGCTACCATCACTTCTGTCCATTTTCAGACACTTAAGTTCAACCTAGTTGAACATTCTGCTCATAATAAGCAACCGCTCCCCATTCTATAGCCTCATTCTATATCCTGGTAACTTGTATTTCATGTCTATGAGTTGACATATTATAATTAGTTCATATCAGTGAGACCCTGCAATATTTGTCCTTAGGTGTCTGATTTATTTCACTCAATATAGTGCCCTCAAGGTTTCTTCATCAACCCATTTATTTTTTTTTTTTTTTTTTTAGGTTTGAAACAGTATATATATATATATATATATATATATATTTTTAATCATCATTTTATTGAGATATATTCACATACCACGCAGTCATACAAAACAAATTGTACTTTCGATTGTTTACAGTACCATTACATAGTTGTACATTCATCACCTAAATCAATCCCCGACACCCTCATTACCACACACACAAAAATAACCAGAATAATAACTAAAGTGAAAAAGAGCAACTAAAGTAAAAAAGAACACTGGGCGCCCTTGTCTGTCTGTTTGTTTGTTTCCTTCCCCAATTTTTCTACTCATCCATCCATAAACTAGACAAAGTGGAGTGTGGTCCTTATGGCATTCCCAATCCCACTGTCACCCCTCATAAGCTACATTTTTATACAACTGTCTTCGAGATTCATGGGTTCTGGGTTGTAGTTTAATAGTTTCAGGTATCCACCACCAGCTACCCCAATTCTTTAGAACCTAAAAAAGGTTGTCTAAAGTGTGCGTAAGAGTGCCCACCAGAGTGATCTCTCGGCTCGTTTTGGAATCTCTCTGCCACTGAAGCTTATTTCATTTCCTTTCACATCCCCCTTTTGGTCAAGAAGATGTTCTCCATCCCACGATGCCGGGTCTACATTCCTCCCCGGGAGTCATATTCCACGTTGCCAGGGAGATTCACTTCCCTGGGTGTCTGATCCCACGTAGGGGGGAGGGCAGTGATTTCACCTTTCAAGTTGGCTTAGCCAGAGAGAGAGGGCCACATCTGAGCAACAAAGAGGCATTCAGGAGGAGACTCTTAGGCACAAATACAGGGAGGCCTAGCCTCTCCTTTGCAGCAACCGTCTTCCCAAGGGTAAAACTTATGGTAGAGGGCTCAACCCATCAAACCACCAGTCCCCTATGTCTGTGGTCATTTTAGCAACCATGGTGGGGGGGTAGGCGAATACCCCTGCATTCTCCACCGGCCCCACAAGGGGGCACAAAAACTTTTTTTTTTTTTTTTTCCTTGTTTGTCTTTTTTCTTTTTTTTTTTTTTTTTAACTTTCCCTTCTTTTTTCAAATCAACTGTATGAAAAAAAAAAGTTAAAAAGAAAACAAACATACAATAAAAGAACATTTCAAAGAGACCATAGCAAGGGAGTAAGAAAAAGACAACTAACCTAAGATAACTGCTTAACTTCCCACATGTTCCTACTTTACCCCAAGAAAGTTACATACTATAGCAACATTTCAGTGAACTTGTTCCTACTACATCCATCAGAAATTAACAGACCATAGTCATTTCTGGGCATCCCCAGAACGTTAAATAGCTTATCTGTTCTTCTTGGATTATTGTTCCCCCTTCCTTAATTGCTCTCTACTGCTAGTTCCCCTACATTATACATTATAAACCATTTGTTTTACATTTTTCAAAGTTCACATTAGTGGTAGCATATAATATTTCTCTTTTTGTGCCTGGCTTATTTCGCTCAGCATTATGTCTTCAAGGTTCATCCATGTTGTCATATGTTTCACCAGATCGTTCCTTCTTACTGCCGCGTAGTATTCCATCGTGTGTATATACCACATTTTATTTGTCCACTCATCTGTTGATGGACATTTGGGTTGTTTCCATCTCTTGGCAATTGTGAATAATGCTGCTATGAACATTGGCGTGCAGATATCTGTTCGTGTCACTGCTTTCCGATCTTCCGGGTATATCCCGAGAAGTGCAATCGCTGGATCGAATGGTAGCTCTATCTCTAGTTTTCTAAGGAACTGCCAGACTGACTTCCAGAGTGGCTGAACCATTATACAGTCCCACCAACAATGAATAAGAGTTCCAATTTCTCCACATCCCCTCCAGCATTTGTAGTTTCCTGTTTGTTTAATGGCAGCCATTCTAACCGGTGTTAGATGGTATCTCATTGTGGTCTTAATTTGCATCTCTCTAATAGCTAGTGAAGCTGAACATTTTTTCATGTGTTTCTTGGCCATTTGTATTTCCTCTTCAGAGAACTGTCTTTTCATATCTTTTGCCCATTTTATAATTGGGCTGTCTGTACTATTGTCATTGAGTTGTAGGATTTCTTTGTATATGCAAGATATCAGTCTTTTGTCAGATACATGGTTTCCAAAAATTTTTTCCCATTGAGTTGGCTGCCTCTTTACCTTTTTGAGAAATTCCTTTGAGGTGCAGAAACTTCTAAGCTTGAGGAGTTCCCATTTATCTATTTTCTCTTTTGTTGCTTGTGCTTTGGGTGTAAAGTCTAGGAAGTGGCCTCCTAATACAAGGTCTTGAAGATGTTTTCCTACATTATCTTCTAGGAGTTTAATGGTACTTTCTTTTATATTGAGATCTTTGGTCCATTTTGAGTTAATTTTTGTGTAGGGGGTGAGGTAGGGGTCCTCTTTCATTCTTTTGGATATGGATATCCAACTCTCCCAGCCCCATTTGTTGAAAAGACCATTATGGCTCAGTTCGGTGACTTTGGGGGCCTTATCAAATATCAGTCGGCCATAGATCTGAGGGTCTATCTCTGAATTCTCAATTCGATTCCATTGATCTATATGTCTATCTTTCTGCCAGTACCATGCTGTTTTGGCAACTGTGGCTTTATAATAAGCTTCAAAGTCAGGGAGTGTAAGTCCTCCCACTTCGTTTTTCTTTTTTAGAGTGTCTTTAGCAATTCGAGGCATCTTCCCTTTCCAAATAAATTTGATAACTAGCTTTTCCAAGTCTGCAAAGTAGGTTGTTGGAATTTTGATTGGGATTGCATTGAATCTGTAGATGAGTTTGGGTAGAATTGACATCTTAATGACATTTAGCCTTCCTATCCATGAACATGGAATATTTTTCCATCTTTTAAGGTCCCCTTCTATTTCTTTTAGTAGAGTTATGTAGTTTTCTTTGTATAGGTCTTTTACATCTTTGGTTAAGTTTATTCCTAGGTACTTGATTTTTTTAGTTGCTATTGAAAATGGTATCTTTTTCTTGAGTGTCTTTCAGTTTGTTCATTTCTAGCATATAGAAACATTACTGACTTATGTGCATTAATCTTGTATCCCGCTACTTTGCTAAATTTGTTTATTAGCTCTAGTAGGTGTATCGTTGATTTCTCAGGGTTTTCTAGATATAAGATCATATCATCTGCAAACAATGACAGTTTTACTTCTTCTTTTCCAATTTGGATGCCTTTTATTTCTTTGTCTTGCCGGATTGCCCTGGCTAGCACTTCCAGCACAATGTTGAATAACAGTGGTGACAGCGGGCATCCTTGTCTTGTTCCTGATCTTAGAGGGAAGGCTTTCAGTCTCTCACCATTGAGTACTATGCTGGCTGTGGGTTTTTCATATATGCTCTTTATCATGTTGAGGAAGTTTCCTTCAATTCCTACCTTTTGAAGTGTTTTTATCAAAAACGGATGTTGGATTTTGTCAAATGCTTTTTCAGCATCTATTGAGATGATCAATTGATTTTTCCCTTTCGAGTTTTTAATGTGTTGTAATACATTGATTGTTTTTCTTATGTTGAACCATCCTTGCATGCCTGGAATGAACCCCACTTGGTCATGGTGTATGATTTTTTTAATGTGTCTTTGGATTCGATTTGCAAGTATTTTGTTGAGGATTTTTGCATCTATATTCATTAGGGAGATTGGCCGGTAGTTTTCCTTTTTTGTAGCATCTTTGCCTGGTTTTGGTATTAGATTGATGTTAACTTCATAAAATGAGTTAGGTAGTGTTCCATTTTTTTCAATGTTTTGAAAGAGTTTGAGTAAGATTGGTGTCAGTTCTTTCTGGAAAGTTTGGTAGAATTCCCCTGTGAAGCCATCTGGCCCTGGGCATTTATTTGTGGGAAGATTTTTGATGACTGATTGGATCTCTTTGCTTGTGATGGGTTGGTTGAGGTCTTCTATTTCTTCTCTGGTCAGTCTAGGTTGTTCATATGTTTCCAGGAAATTGTCCATTTCTTCTACATTATCCAGTTTGTTGCCATACAGTTGTTCATAATATCCTCTTATAATTTTTTTAATTTCTTCAGGATCTGCAGTTATGTCACCTTTTTCATTCATTATTTTGTTTATATGGGTCTTCTCTCTTTTTGATTTTGTCAGTCAAGCTAGGGGCTTGTCAATCTTGTTGATCTTCTCAAAGAACCAACTTTTGGTGATATTTATCCTCTCTTGTTTTTTTGTTCTCTATGTCATTTATTTCTGCTTTAATCCTTGTTATTTCTTTTCTTGTACTTGGTTTAGGATTGGTTTGCTGTTCATTTTCTAGCTTCTTCAGTTGATCCATTAGTTCTTTGATTTTGGCTCTTTCTTCCTTTTTAATATATGCGTTTAGTGCTATAAATTTCCCCCTTAGCACTGCTTTTGCTGCATCCCATAGGTTTTGGTATGTTGTGTTCTCATTTTCATTCGTCTCTATATATTTAGCAATTTCTCTTGCTATTTCTTCTTTAACCCACTGATTGTTTAGGAGTGTGTTGTTTAACCTCCAGGTATTTGTGAATTTTCTAAGTCTCTGATGGTTATTGACTTCTAATTGTATTCCATTGTGGTCAGAGAATGTGCTTTGAATAATTTCAATCTTTTTAAATTTATTGAGGCTTGTTTTATGTCCCAGCATATGATCTATTCTGGAGAAAGTTCCGTGAGCACTAGAAAAGTATGTGTATCCTGTTGATTTGGGATGTAATGTCCTGTAGATGTCTGTTAAATCTAATTCATTTATCAGATTGTTTAGGTTTTCAATTTCCTTATTGGTCTTCTGTCTGGTTGATCTATCTATAGGAGAGAGTGATGTGTTGAAGTCTCCCACAATTATTGTGGAAACATCAATTGCTTCCTTTAGTTTTGCCAATGTTTCTCTCATGTATTTTGTGGCACCTTGATTGGGTGCATAGACATTTACGATTGTTATTTCTTCTTGCTGAATTGCCCCTTTTATTAGTATGTAGTGGCCTTCTTTGTCTCTCAAAACATCCCTGCATTTGAAGTCTATTTTATCTGAGATTAATATTGCTACACCTGCTTTCTTTTGGCTGTAGCTTGCATGAAATATTTTTTTCCATCCTTTCACTTTCAGTTTCTTTGTGTCCCTGTGTCTAAGATGAGTCTCTTGTATGCAACATATTGATGGTTCATTTTTTTTGATCCATTCTGCGAATCTATATCTTTTAATTGGGGAGTTTAATCCATTTACATTCAACGTTAAAACCGTGAAGGCATTTCTTGAATCGGCCATCTTATCCTTTGGATTATGTTTGCCATATTTTTCCCTCTCTCTATTAATATCCTTTATTGTACCCATACCGAATCTCTTTAGTACTGAACCTTTCTCCAAGTCTCTCTGTCCTGTCTTTGTTTCTCTGTCTGTAGGGCTCCCTTTAGTATCTCCAGTAGGGCAGGTCTCTTGTTAGCAAATTCTCTCAGCATTTCTTTGTCAGTGAAAAATTTAAGCTCTCCCTCAAATTTGAAGGAGAGCTTTGCTGGATAAAGTATTCTTGGCTGGAAATTCCTCTCACTCAGAATTTTAAATATATCGTGCCACTGCCTTCTCGCCTCCATGGTGGCTGCTGAGTAGTCACTACTTAGTCTTATGCTGTTTCCTTTGTATGTGGTGAATTGCTTTTCTCTTGCTGCTTTCAGAACTTGCTCCTTCTCTTCTATGTTTGACAGTGTGATCAGTATATGTCTCGGAGTGGGTTTTTTTGGATTTATTCTATTTGGAGTTCGCTGAGCATTTATGATTTGTGTACTTATGTTGTTTAGAAGATTTGGGAAGTTTTCCCCAACAATTTCTTTGAATACTCTTCCTAGACCTTTACCCTTTTCTTCCCCTTCTGGGACACCAATGAGTCTTATATTCGGACGTTTCATATTATCTATCATATCCCTGAGGTCCATTTCGAGTTTTTCAATTTTTTTCCCCATTCTTTCTTTTATGTTTTCATTTTCCATTCTGTCATCTTCCAGGTCACTGATTCGTTGTTCAACTTCCTCTAGTCTTGTACTATGAGTGTCCAGAATCTTTTTAATTTGGTCAACAGTTTCTTTAATTTCCATAAGATCATCCATTTTTTTATTTAGTCTTGCAATGTCTTCTTTATGCTCTTCTAGGGTCTTCTTGATTTCCTTCATATCCCGTACTAGGGTCTCATTGTTCATCTTTAGTTCTTTGAGTAGCTGCTCTAGGTGTGTCTCTTCTGGTCTTTTGATTTGGGTGCTTGGGCTTGGGTTATCCATATCGTCTGGTTTTTTCATATGCTTTATAATTTTCTGTTGTTTTTGGCCTCGTGGCATTTGCTGACCTTGATAGGGTTCTTTTAGGGTTTGTAGACCAGTTGAAGTCCTTATCTCTAATTTATCAGATCTACAGCTTCGTGGAGTACACTTTCTCTAACTAACCAGCAGGTGGCGTCCACGAGCCACCTGTTCTCCACAAGCCAGATCTCCCCTGCTTAGCCTTTTTGGTGAGTGGGGGAGTGAGTCTTGTGGGGCCCAATTGGTGTCCCAAGCTTGCGTGTGTAGTTGGTGTTGCCTGCCCTGTATGTGGGGCGTGTTTCTGGGCAGTCGGGGAGGGGGGGTGGCCCTAACAATCAAATCTCCCTGATGATCCTAGAGTTTTAAAGCTACTGCAATAGTCTAATCCTTCAGTTCAGTCCTGCCACAGTTTGTCTCTGCCACTGACCTACAAGTCTTTGGTATTGGCGTATGGCTCCTGAGACTTGCAAGTGGGCCCCTCTTCCAGGCTGTGCACCCCGGGTCCTCTGTTGAGGGATGACTGTGCTATGTCACAGGTGAGTGCCGTCCCCCCAGGGCAGTTCTGGGCTGCTGGGCTGTGTTGGGAGGCTCCCAGTCTGCTCAAATGATGGCTGAATGGGGCTCTGTTAATTCACACTGCTCCCCCTTCCCAGCTCTGGGACATTCAGCTGAGGTTGCCGGGAAGGCTAATGTCCACGCCCAGTTTTGTGGTGTGTGCCTGTTATTTGAAGCACTTCCGTCACACTGGGTTGTCTGGGGCAGCTCTGGGCTATGGGGCTGGCGATGGGCAGGAGTGTTTCCTGTCCACCAGGATGGTGGCTGTGAGCGGACACCCCCCTTTTCTTGGGAAGTTGTGTTGTTTAGTGAATTTTCTCAGCCACTGGATTATTGCCTTTTGTCTCAGAGCTCTCTTAGTTCTGCTCTTGACTTGACGTGCCCAAATTTCAATTCTTTGAAGCTTTCTGTATTGAGCTTCTTAGAGTAATTGTTTTAGAAAAAGCAAAAAGGATTTAAAAAAAAAAAACAAAAAAAAACAAACAAAAAAAAAAACGGCCCTCCTCAGAGATCTAATGGGTTATTGAAATGCTAATAGACAAAGCAACCAGGGCCATTAAGGAAAGGTGCCCAGGGCAGAGAGATCAGCCTTGCTTCGGGATTTGCATATGCGCCTCAAGGCCTGATCTCCGCCCTTCCCCTTTCTGTGTTCACCAGAACTCCAAAAATCCTCTGCTTTTATTTTGGAGTTTTTCGTGTTGTTTTTTTTCTATGCCTGTCTCCTCTCTGCTGGGCTGGCTGCTCTCAGAGTCTCTGGTGTCTGGCCTCAGTCTATCTATGGTTGGAGTTTGAATCAGTAGAATGAGTTTCCGGTAAGAGCAGCCACTGCAATTCTCCCTTCTCCTTCCTGGAGCTGACAGCCCCTCCTCCCCCGGGACTGAGCCTGGCAGGGAGGGGCGCGGGTCCCCTGGCCGCAAAAACTTACAGATTTCGCTGATCTCAGCAGTTCCACATTTTCATGAGTGTTGTATGAAGTATGCCCAAAGACAGATTGTTCTGTGGTGTCCAGTCCACGCAGTTCCTGGCTTTTTACCTACTTTCCTGGAGGAGTAACTAAAACATACAGCTCACCAGTCTGCCATCTTGCCCCGCCCTCAACCCATTTATTTTTAAGACGGTTTTTTTCACTCCATACATTATATCCTAAGTAAACAATCGATGGTTCCCTGTATAGTCATGTATTTATGTATTCAGCACTCTCACCGCTGTCTGTATAAGGATACTTTTATTTCTTCCACAAAGAAGGAGGACTAGTCAAAGAAGGGAGAGAGACAAAAAGAAAGAGAAAAGAAAGAAAAAAAAAATGACAGCTAGGAAGGACAAAAGGAAAGACAGAATTAAACTAAAGTAGAATAAAGAGTCAGCATCACCAATGCCAAGAGTCCCATACCCTTCCCTTATGTCCCTCTCATATGCATTTAGCTTTGGTATATTGCCTTTGTTACATTAAAGGAAGTGTAATACAGTGTTTCTGTTAATTATCATCTCTAGTTGCACTGATTGTATTTTTCCCCCAATACCACCCTATTTTTAACACCTTGCAAGTTTGACATTCATTTGTTCTCCCTTGTGTAAAAACACATTTGTACATTTTATCACAGTTGTTGAGCACTCTGGGTTTCACTGAGTTATACAGTCCCAGTCTTTATCTTTCCTCTTTCATTCTGGTGTCCCACAGGCTCTTAACCTTCCTCTTTCAACCATACTCACAGTCATCTTTATTCAGTGTACTTACATTGCTGTTCTGCCATCACCCAAGACTGTGTTCCAAACCTCTCACTCCTGTCTTTTCCTTTTTGTCTGTAGTGCTCCCTTTAGTGTATCCTGTAGCACAGGTATCTTGTTCACAAATTCTCTCATTGTCTGTCAGAATATTTTAAAGTCTCCCTCATATCTGAAGGACAGTTTTGCTGGATATAGGATTCTTGGTTGGTGGTTTTTCTCTTTCAGTATCTTAAATATTTCACACCACTTCCTTCTTGCCTCCATGGTTTCTACTGAGAAATCCATACATACTTATCAAACTTCCTTTCTATATGATGGATTGCTTTTCTCTTACTGCTTTCGGGATTCTTTCTTTGTCTTTGATGTTTAATAATCTGATTATTAAGTGTCTTTGCATAGGCCTATTCAGATCTATTCTGTTTGGGGTACGCTGTGCTTCTTGGATCTGTAATTTTATGTCTTTCATAAGAGTCATAAGAGATGGGAAATTTTTGTTGATTATTTCCTCCACTACTGCTTCTACCCCTTTTCCCTTTTCTTCTGGGACACCAACAATGATTACATTCATGCATTTCATGTTGTAATTCAATTCCCTGAGATGTTGCTCATATTTTTCCATTATTTTCCCTATCTGTTCTTTTGTGTGTAGGATTTCATGTATCTTGTTCTCCAGTTCCTGAGTGTTTTCTTCTGCCTCTTGCGATCTGCTGTTGTATGTCTCCATTGTGTCTTTCAGAAACTCTTGTATTGTGCCTTTTTTTCCCAAAGATTCTGCCAGTTGTTTTTTTGAACTTTCAATTTCTACCTTGTATTTGCCCAGTGTTTTCATTATACACTTCATCTCTTTTGCCATATCTTCCCTAAACTTTTTGAATTTATTTAGTGTCAGTTGTTTCAATTCCTGTATCTCAGTTGAAGTGCAAGTTTGTTCCTTTGACTGTGCCATAACTTCATTTTTCTTAGTGTAGGTTGTAGTTTTCTGTTGTCTAGGAATCTGGTTTCCTTGGTTATCCCAATCAGGTATTCCCAGACCAGAGTGGGCTCAGGTATCAGAAGGGGGCAATATTCACTATCAGGTCTCCCTGTGAGTGTGTCTTAGAAGATTGACACATCCTGTGAAGCCTCAAGCTGCTGTACTTTTCCTAACCTGCCCAGCAGATGGGACCTGTCAACCTGTAGCTCCTGACTGGTGTAAGGAGGTATGATCCCCTTAGTCCTTAGTTTCTGTTTTGGCTGTTTTCCCCCAGGCACTGGGGTCTGGTTCTAAATCGAAGGCGGGTAATAGAGCTTGGCACCACCTCCTTCCTCTTAGGGAAGATACACCCCCTAGGGAGTATTCATTTGCAATTAAATAGGTTCTTTGTCTCTCTGATTCTGCTATCTCCACCCTTGTCTGGGTCAGAGCACTGCAAATGGAAAATGGCTGAGGCTTTCTCCACTGAGCCACCCAGGTTGAGAAAGAGAAAAAAGGACAGAAGCCCCGCTTTGGGGCCAGTACACCATCCCCCCATGTTCATCCAGTGGCCAGAGATAGCACCCGGTCCTCTGGGCTCCCCCTCCCAGCACAGAGAAGTCCTCTGGCTCTTTAAGGTCAGTTATCACTAAAAGCCTCTTTCTGCTTGTTGGGGATTTGTAGCTTGTATTGAACAGTCCACGATTGTTAATCAGAACCTCAGTTGGAGCTGGACTGAGGCATATTCACTTGTTCTGAGAGTGTTGCTCTCTAGCACAGCAAAGCTTTGCAGTTCGGGCTGTGGGGGGAGGGGGCACCCAGCTCAGGTCCACAGTCTTTACTTACAGATTTTATGCTGCGATCCCAGGCATTCTTCCCAATCCAAGTTGGTGTATGATGTATGGACAGTCGTGGTTGTTATTCCAGCAGTTAATCCAGATTATTTGCTAGTTCCTGGTTGTTTATTCGTTGTTCCAGGGGGACTAACTAACTTCCACTCCTCTCTATGCCGCCATCTTATTTTCCCCTAGCTTCTGTTTTTTATGCTACCTCCCTTTCCAAAAACTCTTCTATTCTGGGCTTTCTCCCCATGTAAGACTATCCTCCATGAGCAACTCTTCTAATAAAGAGGAGGTACACTTTACTTGGGTACACTTTACTCAGAAATTTGCAAGGAGGTTAAAGGAGTTAACACTTTATTCAGAAATTTGCAAGCAGCTTCTGAAATAAAAGAAATGAGTACCAACAGAGAGAATTAGTAATTACTTCTAGCTATGGAGTATTTCCTGTTTTTGTTTACAGATTTCTACCACTTGAGTAGATTTTAATTTTAGAGTTCTATGTTCCCTGAAAGCCTAAGTTATATATCAGGAATATTTGAAGAGCCCTCATGCTTAAGTTTTGCTACAGAATTTCAGAATTGTGACAATTTCAATTTTAAATTCTATGTGAGATGTTTTTCTTCCACAGAGAATGTTAAAATTTTTGCATCATAAGTTAAATAGTGGGCTTATATAAATTCTTATGATATGGATGAATATAAAAGAAATCTTGGGAATGACCCCTGTTTTCAAATAGTAATAATTTGTCAGCAGATTGTCTATCAGATGTGGTCAATTTTTAAAAGACGCTTTCAAATAAATATGTTTTATATTTGAGTGGAAAAGCACTCAATAGTAAATGGAACCTAGTTAAATTCCAGAATTGTCTCAGAATTGTATTTCAGATATGAAACTCTCAGGCAGTTGGTCAAAGCCAACAAGCACCACAAGATTGGGCTAGTATCTCAATCTGCTGACTTACCTCCCCTTGGGAGAAAGAAGATGGCACCTGATTTGCCCCCTCTTCCAACCACAGAAGGGATCCTGTAAGAGAAAGTCACAGTGAACTTGGATGGGAGAAGTGGTGGGGATCCATTTGTCTTGAGCTGGCTCCAGACAGCCAATGTCCTCTGTTGCTCTCCAGCTCTTACCCTTGCACCTCTAATGAAGAGTGTAGGGCTGGTTGTTCTCCTTCTGCCCTGGGGCATGGAGGAGCTCAGCCATCAGGGTGACAGCAGGAGCATAGACAAAGCAGACTTTGCTTCACTTTGGTTTTAAACTCTACCAAGGCTTATGAAACAGAACGTTGGTGTTCTTAAATTAAGAATTGAGTTTAAGAGAAAAAAAAAAAGTCTAGTGTTTTCTAAACTTTTTTCACAATTCTGTTTGAAAACATTACTAACTTCTTCCTAGTTCAGCTTCAGAGCAGGGTGTGGTGGGTCCTGGGCTTAGATTCCAGGCACAGTGCAGCCTTGAGGATCAGCAAGAGGCTCTAGAGGCTCCGGGAAAGAGGACTGGGAGGATTTGCATTCCCTTGAATGCAAATTATATCTAAACAACAGTTAAAATTTTCGTCTGATTGTGAAAATATCAAAAAGACCCACCATTAAGAGGTTTTCAGTCTTAATAATCACTTAAGAAAAACCTTTAAGGAACTATTTATTCGTTGTAATTAAAGTGTTGTTACTTTAAATTTTAGATTTTTTTTTTCACTTGTAGGCTTGGCTTGTAGTAGTACAATATACAAAACCCTAAGCAGCAGAATGGTTTGTTTATACATTTCTGAAGTGGAGATTTCTTCAGGGTCATTTTTTTTTCTCTTTTTAAATTTGTTTCCTTTGAATAGGTAATCATGTCAATCAGAGGTAAATCAAAAGGTGTACTAAACGGTAGACTCAGTTGAGTGTCCTTTTCACCAGAGTCCCCAGTTTCCTCCTGGTTGTTTCTTGGCCACTCTTTCAGAGTTCCATACATAGATGAGTAAATACCTATACATTTATTAGGTTGGTTATCATTTATTATCATTTAAAAATAAATAAAAGTATGTATTCCTGTTCTTGAAGGTAGAATATTTTAAAATAGCATTTTGTAGAATACAAATATGTATATCTAAGGTATGATTTTCAAATCTAGGATACACTGTGCTGTTCTCATTTCTCACACTCTAAATAGAAATAGAAGACATTGTAAGGGAGCATACATATATTGCAGTGGCATTGTTTGTGTCTGAGTTTTGAGATTATAGGTAACTTTTTTCTGTATCTGTGTTTTCCAGTAATGAGCATATTTACTTTTGTAATTAGAAAAGTAATATTCAAAAACAAAGGGACACAGGTAGGTTCTTAGATAATTTTGCTGATGTAAGCGGTGGTTGGGCATATAGTGATCAAGAATATGGAGTCTGGAGCCTGAGGGCCTGAGTTCAAATCCCACCTCTGCCACTTACTAACTGTGTGACTTAGGCAAATCCCTGTGGAATTCTCACACTTGGCATGTGGCCATCAGGGTTTACCTCATGGCTGAGTAACCGTCCATTATGTTGCTGATCTTCGTGTCTCTGTCACATAATCCTTCTGACTCCACAGGTGAGGTTTACATGTGAATTAGCATGAAAGTGACAACTTGTATTGTACTACATGTTGTGGTCTATATCTTGGATCTCATCGAACAGTGGTGGTGAAATTCAAACATCTGTTCTTTCGGTGGCATCTGATTCAGTTATCCAGCCACCTTAAGACTAGACATAAAGAAGTGATGGTCTGCAAACCTTGAAGAACTCCAGAGCCCCAGGTGAAGAATGTTTTCATAATCAGCAACGAAGGACTATCCTTTGATATTCCCTTAGAAAGTGCAGCTTAATACTAAATTCTCCCTCATGACTTGTGTTCCTGTGGGACTTGTTCTGTTAGTTTGGAAGTTTTCCTAGTAGGTGATCCCCTGGTCAGGTTTAAGTCATCTCTGTCTTTTCAGTGTCTTCTGAATGGAGAGAGAGTAATGAAATTTGCATGATTTATTGAAAGCATATAGCTCATGGTTACTTAGAGTGAACAACACGTTTTGAGGATAAGCGTATGCCAGCCTTTTTTCTCAAACAGTAGTTCAGATTTTGATTATGTTATCTTAAATCCTATTTTCTATCATATGTGTTAGGAAACCAAATCAAATCAATTGGACCATTGCTGTTATTCTAGGGAGGAGTTTCACTCAGTTTTGGTAAATTAGGGTAATGGAAAAATATTTGATTATGTTCAGAAGCATTAAAACTAAATTAGTTTATTCAGAATATAAGTTTATTTCCACTTAGCTTTTCTTTAAAAGAGAAGCTTTAAGCCATGGCCAAATAATGAAAATAGGAATATCTTTAATGCTTTAAAAATATATCCCTCCTCTTTTAACATAGCTTATAAGATTAAATTTTCTTTTTAGGTATATATTAAATGTTCATGCAAAGAATGATTTGCATACCTCTCTTAAAGGGATAAGGTATATGGCACTTTTCTTTCAGCCCTGAGATTTTTTCTTCTGTGTCCAGAACAGTCAGTTGATAAGACCATGTTGTTTTATTATCTGATTATTTAATGACACTGGAGAAATGGCATATTGATAGAAGTACAGTTTTCATAAAATTTTAATATTGACACAATTCTTATTAAATTGTGGGATTTTTTTTTTATGGAGAAAAGTGTAGTAACAAAATGTTAAAATATCAAAGAAGGATCTATCAGAATTTAATTCATTACTACAAGTACCTGATAAAATAGCAAAAGATTACATAATTTACTTTTTTGTATTTTATGTTTCTTAAAGGTGCAGTGATAGTCAAAAAAAAAGAAAAATCAAGAGTTTTTTTTTTTTTATGTATAACTATAAGATTTTTTTTATCTTCATTTTATTGAGATACATTCACATACCACGCAGTCATACAAAACAAATCGTACTTTCGATTGTTTACAGTACCATTACATAGTTGCACATTCATCACCTAAATCAATCCCTGACACCTTCATTAGCACACACAAAAAAATAACAAGAATAATAATTAGAGTGAAAAAGAGCAATTGAAGTAAAAAAGAACACTGGGTACCTTTGT
This sequence comes from Choloepus didactylus, assembly GCF_015220235.1. Classification (NCBI taxonomy): domain Eukaryota; kingdom Metazoa; phylum Chordata; class Mammalia; order Pilosa; family Megalonychidae; genus Choloepus; species Choloepus didactylus. The sequence continues at coordinate 21,513,622 of NC_051322.1, read as the reverse complement.
CTGTTTGTTTCCTTCCCCTATTTTTCTACTCATCCATCCATAAACTAGACAAAGTGGGGTGTGGTCCTTATGGCTTTCCCAATCCCATTGTCACCCCTCATAAGCTACATTTTTATACAACTGTCTTCGAGATTCATGGGTTCTGGGTTGTAGTTTGATAGTTTCAGGTATGCACCACCAGCTACCCCAATTCTTTAGAACCTAAAAAGGGTTGTCTAAAGTGTGCGTAAGAGTGCCCACCAGAGTGACCTCTCGGCTCCTTTTGGAATCTCTCTGCCACTGAAGCTTATTTCATTTCCTTTTACATCCCCCTTTTGGTCAAGAAGATGTTCTCCGTCCCACGATGCCAGGTCTACATTCCTCCCCGGGAGTCATATTCCACGTTGCCAGGGAGATTCACTCCCCTGGGTGTCTGATCCCACGTAGGGGGGAGGGTAGTGATTTCACCTTTCAAGTTGGCTTAGCCAGAGAGAGAGGGCCACATCTGAGCAACAAAGAGGCATTCGGGAGGAGGCTCTTAGGCACAACCATAGGGAGGCCTAGCCTCTCCTTTGCAGCAACCGTCTTCCCAAGGGTAAAACCTATGGTAGAGGGCTCAACCATATACTTTCCTCCTTGAACCAGATACTTTCCTCCTTGATGTCAAATGATTTGATATCACAGAAGGCTTTCCTTAAATTCTTACTGCTGTGATGTTTTCAGGGGAGAAAGTACTTTACCAAAAAATGACTAAGTAAAATGATGGCTTTCTGTTTTACCCCTTTTTTGTTATTAAGTATAAGATAAACAAAACAACTTTTCCCCAAAGGGGAATGTAGCATGAATAAAATGAATCATGTCATGTTTAACGAAAGTTATTTTTTTATTGTAAGAATAGAACCCTGAGAAAATTCTTAGTTTAGCTAATAAATCTCAGTTCATTTCTTGAAGCTATTTTTTCTTATTAAATGCTAATTACAGAAAACTCAGGAAATACTAATAAGTCAGACAATAGAAAGAACACCTATATCATCAGCAAAGATGATGATTGCTCTATAGCTTTTTGTTTCTTTTCTAAGCCCTTAAAAAAGGTAATCATACATTATCTTATCTGTTGTTTTAATTTTCTTGGAAATCTTTTCATGCCATTGGTGTATATATGCAACATCTTTTTAAAATAACTTTATATAATTGCTCTTATTTACTCACTTATATTATTGGACATTTGGGTTGTTTACAACTTTTAAGCTATTTTAAACAGTGATGAAATGAATATATTTGTCACACCTGTAAAGGTTAATGATGAGATTTTCACTCCAATTCAATTTCTAAATCTTAAGTGGAAAAAGAGTAAACAAAAATTTTAATTATTTGATGAATACAAAGTGAGGATGGTTTTCTTAAGAAAACCCAGAGAGAAGAGACAGTGTTTTTTGAGGTGTTCCTCTCTTTCACGCTGCTCTAGAAATATCCAGTGAAACCTCATCTTTTCTTTCTTCATCTCTGACGTTCACATTCAGTCATTGTTTCTCTGACATTTTCCTAAGCTGCTTCCTGGAGCTCGTGGTGCCTCTTTTCAAAGTTCTTCAGAGGGGATCCAGGTTTCCATAGGGCTTGCCTCGGGGACCAGGTCCACCTGGAACAGTTGAACAACAGGTGACCTACAGTGGGCATATTTGTTCCCAAGTGACCCACCAAATCTACTTGACGCAGAGGTTGGTGGCAGGCGAGTCTTGGGATCTTAACTCCTCCATACATCTCTTGCCAGAGCTTCGATAATGGTTGTTGATGGGACAGAGAAGTGATGTTCAGAAGATTCAAGGAGGCTGCTTGTAGTAACCTATTAGATAAGACCATACTTTGCAGTGGACAGCGAGTTTTTTAAACCGTTTGAAGCACAATAAACCTTCAAGTGTTGAAGCAGCAGTAGTGTGGATTTTCTTTTCAGTTTCTTTCAGTATATAATTGTTCACTGGGTATAGAGCGTTTTGTATTAAAGAACAGGTACAGAAATGTTGACATTAGAAGTATAAAATTGCTGCTAAATAAAAGGAAATTCATCTTATTAGTTCAGGCCTTAGAGTTGAGTGGGTCAAATTTAGTTCGTTAAGTCAGATTCTTTCTCAAGTTTCTTGAGTTACATTGAGCTGTATTGTGAAGTCCTATAAAGGTTTGTGTGATCTTAAAACATACCTCAAAAATAAATAAATAAAAATCAAGGGTGCTTTTTCTTTGTGTTAAAGTAACTAACATGTCAAGACTTTGTAAAAATATGTCAGGTGTAACCGTGAGTAGTAAAATGGTGGTTAATTTAGACTTCTCAGCATATACAGCAGAATGCATCTTTACCCAAAGTAAGATTGTTTGAAAGACTTAAACTGTTTTGTTCATTTTATTGTGTTTTGTGTGTTCTCAATGTGCTTCTGCCTCCTGAATTCTTAAGATGTAAAGTAGCTGTTCTTTTGACTTAAGAGATCAGGCTGACTGACGTTATTTTACTGAACTTCTGTTTTAGAATAATATATAAATGTTCCATGTGTGACACTGTGTTTACCCTGCAAACCTTGCTGTATCGCCACTTTGACCAACACATTGAGAACCAGAAGGTGTCAGTTTTCAAGTGTCCAGACTGTTCTCTTTTATATGCACAGAAGCAGCTTATGATGGACCATATCAAGGTGTGTGTGCCTCTCTCATCTCCTTTGAATTAATTGTGGATACAGTCATTGGTCATGAATCAAGGCTGAAAGCATGCTGTGCTGTCAAGGAAAGGGATGGATGGAGGCCAGTCGTTGTCACTGAACAACTTACGTGCTACCATCATGATTTTGACACGAGGGATGCTTTTTATTCACGTGTCCTGACCCTCACAGCATAAAGGATTAATGAAAAGTAATAAGCGCATGTCCTGTTTTAAAAGATTAATAAAGTATTAAAGTTCTTTTTGTTCTATATGTGAAAAAGATGACTATAAATTTTAATTTTTTCAATAACTCGTGTAGGGTTTAGAAATAGACAGGCCTTGATTAATTAATTATGTTTATTGATATATTTATAAAAGTGGAGGGTTTTCCCTTGGAATTATGTAAGTTTTCATTATAATTGATGTCCTTGGATCTTGTTTATCTTTTTTTTCTATAAATGTTGCATGTAAATTAACTATTAAATGTTCATGGTATAGCCCAATGCCTGGCACCTGGTTGGTGTTATTTTAATATACTTTTAAATGAATAAATAATGTTGCACTATCAACCTTCATTGCTAAAAAGGGGCATCTATAGCCTTTTAAGCTAACGCCTTTTAAGAATAGCCATCTATTCTCTTAGATGGCCGGTGTGATAAGTTAAGCAGTTTTATTCCTTGTGTAATTCAGAGATAATGTCCATTGGCTCTCAGACATTAAAAAGCATTAAAATGATTTACTTTTAAAAAAGAAAAACTACAGATTCAGTATTATTATACTACACAACAAAAGATTAGTTTAAAAACCAGATAAACTCTCCGAATTATTCTAGTCTCATGTTAGTTAATAGAATGGATTTTTAGTCCTTGGAATTTCCTTTTTTGAACATATCTGAGTTCATATGGAATAATTGCCCCATTCAAATGAGCTTAAATCAGAGATTCCACCCTTATAGCCAAGGTGAAGATAGTGCTGGTTGTAGATTACTAGAGTGAGTATCATGCATCACTTTTAAGTACAATAAAGTCATCTTAAGATATTTTGAAGGTTTTAGCTAAAATTATGAAATTATTTTAATAAATATTTATTTGATGAGTGACTCCAAGAACAACTAAAACCTATTAATAAAAATGTCAAGACATTGGAATTAGACCAAAATATTTTGACATAATGTACATGGACCAAAAAAAGTTGCTTTTTAAGAGGCTTTTAAAGTATTTGCTTTCCAGAACTTACCTTGACATCTCCAAGTAGGGCCATTGACTTTGGGATTAGGGTCTTCCTTGTGTTAATAGAGAATTAATAGAGAATTTGAAGGAAAACAAGATTCCAAGAATAGGACTGAAGAGGAGTGGTAAAACCCTGTGGCCACAAGAAGGGAAGAATTATTTTTATCCACCTGAAGATTTACCAAGACTACATGATTTGAAACAGTGGCAATATTCACTTACATTCTCATTTCATTTCAAAGTATTACCTGCATTTATGTCTTTGGGGATGGGTAATAATAAAGATAAAGTTTTAGAGGCACTCTGTTTTTGTTTTTTCTTGCTGTAATATTGTGTGTAACTCCTGTTAATCTATGTTGCCCAATATCTGTGTTTGTGCAGTTTTTCTTGAGGAAGGAACTAAGAGGAAAGAGAAGTGTTAGTCCAACATACATATTCATTTAGATCTTTATTTGCCCAGTTTAATCAAATTCGTATGTCCCGTCCTAAGAAAATATGGATTAATTCCCTGGATAGGACCCCTGTACTCCATGTTGGCATTTACATTTAAAGTAAACTTTTAAGTTACAAGCAATTATTCAAGTTATTTATTGTTACAGGAGCTAAGGAAAAATTACTTCTTAAAGAATAATTTTTTTTTTTTGCAAAAAAAATTGTTTTTAATGAGTAGTCTTCTTTTTATTTACAATAAAATGAGAAATTCTTGTTTTAGCATACAGACCCATCTCTCTCTTTTGTCATAGCAGAATTTTTACTTCTTTTCGGTCATTTCCATAACACTATAAGGTTATCTTCTTAAAGAATACTTTATTACTCTACCTTCTTTTCAAGTTTTAAAGTTACTAAAAAATGCTTTTGCCTAGAAACTTATGAAAAGCTTATTAGAAGATTTTGAGTTTTAAATGTTTAAAAATATAAAACTTTGGTTTCTATTTCACAAAGGCGTTGCAAGCAAAAAGCCTTCACCCTGTATTGTGGAAAAGAAGTAAATGCACAGTTTTTGCTATGAAATCACGTCTTGCCCCATATTTTCTCTTAGCAAATAAGCATGCTTAGATATTCAGCTCAGGCCATTGTTATGGAGCAGTCTAATGATTGTCTGTTTGGGTTCCCTTTGCAGTTCCTGCTAATGAGAAAGTTATAGAATCCCCTTTTTCCTCCTGGGGGAAGTTAGTATTTGAAGCAAGTTGGCTGATTCTTGGAACTGTTTAGGGAAGCCACTTCCTTGAGATGGTAGGTGGGGGGTATGCTAGAGGAAGAGCTGCTCACCTGGAAGCTCAAGAAGGAATGTGGAGCTGAGATCTTGAGCCTGTGACCTAGGAATCCTCGGTGTGCTTAAAAAGCATGTTGGAGAAAGTTTTTCACGTTGTGCTTTTCTGTAGATTCAGGAATCAACAGATGCTAAATTCAAGCTGAATGCTGAGAAGGCCCAATTCAAAGATAAATTTTACATCGAGGCACAAATGTTTTGGCCTCCTTTTTTTTTTTTACTCAGTGCCTTTAAAAGAAGCAAACAAAATACGAAGTGGGCTGATCTTTAGACTCAAATTGCACTAATTTACCCTGGTAGAACTTGTATTTATTAAAATTTAATATGAAAACAGCTGTTGTGACCATTATGTTAACAGTAATAAACAGCGAAGCAGTTTACAAAGGCGTTTTGTGTGTCTGCTATGTATTGGTTCACAAGTCTGGGTGCTCTCAGTAGGAAGGGATGGGTTCAGAGATTAAAATAGCGAAAACAAACAAATAAAAAAGTCCCAAACCCCAACAAAACCCCAAAATGTTACAAGTATTCCAGGAACAAGAAAGTCATGAAAGGGAGGACAGGAGGAAGATTTGTGATTAACACATTGGTCTTAGGTGTTGTTAAAGTAGGATTTCAAACATCTCACAGTATATTAGCCTCTTTATTTAAACATTTAAATAAAAACTAAATGTATACTAAATAAACATTTAAAGTAAAGCTGTTGTTCCCCGGAAATAGTCTGTTATAGCGAGGATTCCCTCTGGGATATCAGGGAAGGATAGGGTGCCAGAATTAATTTGGATTCAGAATGGAATCTTGACAGATTTTAAAATGACTTTAATAAAGCTTTTAAAAATTATTTGGGACTAGGAATGTGTAACTTAAGTGACTGTAAAAATTAATGTTTTTAAATCTCTCTTTTAGTGTATATTTTGCTTAGGTTTTCTTCATATATCAAGAAATATTTCTAAATGAATTCTACTAAATTCTACTAAATGTCCGTTATGTATTAAGATACCCTACATGTGCTTTCTTTTGGTGGTGTGATTTGTGATAGGTATTTCTTTTCTTTTTATAATATAGTCTATGCATGGAACATTGAAAAGTATTGAAGGGCCTCCAAACTTGGGTATAAACTTGCCTTTGAGCATTAAGCCTGCAACTCAAAATTCAGCAAATCAGAACAAAGAGGACACCAAATCTATGAATGGAAAAGAGAAATTGGAAAAGAAATCTCCATCTCCTGTGAAAAAATCAGTGGAACCCAAGAAAGTGGCAAGTCCTGGATGGACGTGTTGGGAGTGTGACCGGCTGTTCACGCAAAGAGATGTTTATATATCTCACGTAAGGAAGGAGCACGGGAAGGTAAGGAAAAAGGGAAAGCCACCCCATATTAGTATAAGAAAGTGCTCTGACCAACAGGCTTGTAGGACTTGGCTCTGTCAGTAGTTGTGTGACCTCAAAAATCATTCAGTGTCTCTGAGCCTTAGTTGCTTTATCTATAAAATGAAAGGATTGAACTATGTTATTTGTAAATCCTTTGGTTCTTGTGTGGTTTTAGTAATAATTGTCTTCACTTGTGCACCCCAGGGCTAACAGTAACTTCATCAAGTTCTTGTTAAAAGCTGAGGACACTGAGAATGAGAACAACAATAAACCAAAGTTAAAGAAGTTTGAATTGACCTCTTAGCCCAAGGACAAATAAGGAAAAAGGGAGGAAAGAAAGGAAGTGGTTGTTTTGAAGAGTGCTAGTGCTATGCAAGTGAATTATGCAATTCTTCCTTGAGTTTGTTAGTGGGGAGAGGACTTCATCCTTCAGCTGTCCGGGAGAGGCTCTGTAACTCAAAATAAATAGGAAAAACTCAGTCAGAAATTAATGAGAACTCTGAGTTGCGATATGTATATTCTTGCTCTTTTTAAAAACTATCTTGTATGAAAAATTTCTAACACATACACATCCATCATCTAGCTTCAACAGTTACCAACATGATGCCAATCTTGCTTCATCTCCCAAGGCTGTTCTCACTGTAGTGTTTTTAAAGCAAATCCTAGAAAATATGGTATTCCACCCATAAATACCAAGTTCACATTTCTAACTGATGGGGATTGTTTTTCAATATCCATTATTAGACCTAATAAAATCAGCAAAGTTATTTTTTAACATTACTGTTTGCAGATTTTCTGATTGTCTCAGAGTTGGTTTGTTTGGTCAGCATCCAGAGCGCTCGTAGTGCATCTGGTCATTGTATAACTTAAATCTCTTTTTTTCTATAGCAGTCTCTCTCCTGTTATTTTATTCTTTAATGTGCTTTTGATTTATTAGGAGAAATTGTTTGATTTGTCCTGTAGATTGTTCCCACATTTCTGGATTTTGTTAATATGCCTTCTTTTGACAGTAGCTTGTTCCTTTTTATCCCATAATTCCTGGAAATTTAACAAGATTCAGGTTGGTTTTCTTTTGGTTAAGAATATGCCATAGTGGTTCTGTGTTCTTTTTTTCTCACATCTGGAGGCATATAATACCAGTTTCACCACTCTTTTGTGACACTGAGATTAGTTAGTAGGTTCAGGTACATTATATTTTTTGAAGAAACAATTTTATTACTTTAACTTAAGCCAATGGAACAAAATAGTTATCCTGAAGGAACCTGTATGAAGAGCACTTAGGAATTGGTTTGTAATTGTTATATACTGGATCCTTGAAAAGTTTGTTTTATTCAGTGTTTTTATTGTATTTGGTCTAACTACAATTAATTCAGTATTCATATAAAAATTAGGTACTTACGGAATATATTTGCTGTTAGTGTCACATTGTTTATTAAATCATCTCAACTCCAGGCTTCCCTAGCACCTTACACTATTCAGTGTTAATGCTGGGTGGTTCTTAAGAGGTAATACTATGAATTTACTGTATAAAAACTGTACCAGTAGTTCTTTTAGAACTTGATGTGATGATTGTATGAAAATTCTTCTTTACTTGATCCCCAAACTGGATTTCATAAATATTCAAATAGGAGCAGACCTTTTCATGTCTTACATATTTGAGATTTTTGTAACTATCTGAATGTGTGAGGTCGTTTTTCTTTTCCTTTTTTCTAAAATAAACTATCTTTATCTTACACACCTACCAATTACTGGAACTAGACTATAAGCTGAGGAGACTGCAATAAAAAGTTTGTAGGAGGAAATGTAACACTGAGGAAAACTCTTTGCTTTGACATTATAGCATAAGACCCTTCTGAACTGGAGGTGTGGGAGGTGTGGGTGCATAGTGTGTAACTCAGGTTAGATGGAGCTGTTCATGGAGTAAATGTTCAGCTTAGGATTTTAGGATTAACTTTTAAAAAGTTGAGACCTTGCTCTTTGGAATGAGGCACAGCAGATTAGAATGCAGTTTCAATTCTGTTCACTCAGCCTCCTGAAACCACAGGGTGGGGGGCGAAGGAGAGGGGAAAGAAGGAGACGTCTTTGTGCGTTAGGGAAATGAATAGAGTGCTGGGCTTGAGTCAGGAAGCTGAAGCTTGAGTTCGTCTTCTTGCTTGTTCCAGCTGGAAGCCCCTTCACATCCAACCAGCCAACCTACACATTTACATACATCTCTTCCCCTTCTTTTCTTCTTCCCACCTCTCAGCATACTCAGGACTCTTCCATTTAAAACCCAACCTTCACATCTCCTGCACTCTCTTTTTTCTCCCCTCCCTTCAGACGCCCAAGCAAGTACCTTGCTGCCTCCTCTTCACATTCCATTTGCTCCTCATTTGACTGCCTTTGGTGCGTTTTCCTGTCCTTCCCTCTGTAGGCCTCACCGCAGTATTCCTCGCACAATTAGCATTTATTTCTAAAAGCATTGCCTACCCTCAGGGTTGACTACTCTCTTCTGGTTTTCTTGTGATTGCTAGGACACCCCTTAGGATAGTCTGGGAAATATCAACCACTCTCACAGCTTCACGTAGCATACATATGCACAGATAACTTCCAAATCTATGTCTCCAGCTGTGGTTTCTCACCTGAGTTACAGTCTCCAAAACCCAAACACCTGATTCAGTGTTTCAGCTTCTTGGGTAGATTGCACAAGCCTTAACCTATGCCTGTCCAGCACTGAAACTACTTCTCCCCACATTTCTGCAGCCAAAAACTTGGTGTCAAACTCGACTTGATTCCTTCCTTCCACCCAACCCCCTTGCCGCATCTATCCATTCACTGCCCTTAGTCCATCTCTCTTTTCGTGGCCACTGTCTTCATTCAGGTACTTCTCAGTTTTTCCCTGGATTCTTGTTCTCACTGTAGCCAGAGAGACTTTCTAAAGTGCAGATCCAATTGCTTTGCTCTCTTGCACAAAGTGTTATGTTTTGTTGCACTCAGAATTGTCTAGTGTCCGTAATGTGATCTGTCATTCCCTTCTGACATAGCTGCATCTCTAGCCATATTCCTCATCTCTCATGAAGTGCTTTAAACATTTCGTGCTTTCTCCTTGGAGACTTTTCACGTATGTGCTGTCCCGTGAAAGACCACACCTTGCTGGTGGCTGACTCCTCTAATCCTTTAGCTCTCAGTTCAGACAGCACCTCATCTGGAAAGCCTTTCTCAGCCCCCAGAATGAATTGGGTCCTCTTCCTGCCTGTTTCCCTGGCAGCATTTACTTCCCTCATCATAACACCTTCACTATATCAAGGGTGCCTCTTACCTGTTTCTGCCACAGTGCTGGGAGGCTTCCACATATAGCTTGTGGGAAGTTGACAAGTATTTCTTGATTTAATGGCTCAACAATGAATGCTGTTTTAGGGGGCATTGAACCTCTCTTAGTCCTAGCTGCTTCTTCTTTAAAATGAGTGTAATACATGCTTTGGTTCTTTGCAGAGAACGATACGTGAGGTGATAGGAGCCTCAGGTCCTTTTGGGTTCAAGATGATGTTCTGGTTTGCTAGTGCTGCCGGAATATAAAACACCAGAAACGGATTGGCTTTTATAAAAGGGGGTTTATTTGGTTACACAGTTACAGTCTTAAGGCCATAAAGTGTCCAAGGTAACACATCAGCAATCGGGTACCTTCACTGGAGGATGGCCAATGGCGTCCGGAAAACCTCTGTTACCTGGGAAGGCACGTGGCTGGCGTCTGCTCTGGAGTTCTGGTTTCAAAATGGCTTTCTCCCAGGATGTTCTTCCCTACGCTTCAGCTCCTCAAAAATGTCAGTCTTAGTTGCTCTTGGGGCATTTGTCCACTCTTGGGGCATTTGTCCTCTCTTAGCTTCTCCGGAGGAAAAGTATGCTTTCAAAGACCGTCTCCAAAATGTCTCTGTAAGCTGAAGCTCCTGTCTCAGCTCCTGTGCATTCTTCAAGGTGTCCGTCTTGGCTGTAACAAGCTTGCTCCTTCTGTCTGAGCTTATATAGTGCTCTAGTATACTAATCAAGGCCCACACTGAATGGGTGGGGCCACACCTCCATGGAAATTATCCAATCAGAGTTATCACTCACAGTTTGGGGCGCATCGCCATGGAAACAACCTAATCCAAACGTTCCAACTTAATCAACACCAATATGTCTGCCCCCACAAGATTGCATCAAAAAACAGGGCTTTTTCTGGGGGACATAATATATATGAACCAGCACAGATAAGATACAAATATGAAATGCTATTTTTGTATAAGGGATTTGAAAATTGTATTTGGCTAAAATTCTCTGGAGAGCATAATTGTTTACTTCCACCGGGCTAGAAATTATTTGAAAGTGAAATCCTGCTGTGCATTATGACAAGTATGCCAACATTCTGAACCAGTGAACTGTGACAGGAGAATTGGTTTCAGTGCTAAGATAATGCCTTAAAAAATAAATGTGTGTGTAGAGTAATTTAGAGAGTAACTTAAACACATTCTGCCAGTCACAACACAGACGTAATTTTGGTGTTATTGCTACTAGTATGATTATTATTTTTATAAGGTTTGGAGAAAAGAAGATAGGAGTAAACCTGAGCAAAGTGAGTTAAAAACTTTTGTCAAGATAATTTACTGCTACTCACTACTTCTGGATGGCCTTTTTGGTTTCAGTAATTGGTTTGACCTTTCTTCTTGTCTGCAGTTCCTATCCAGAATATCTTTTACTAAAAGAAATATTTTGCAGAGTTATACTTGTTTAACAAAGATACTCAGTAGCCTTATTTTCAAATTCAAAAACATAGTTCCAACTGTACTAGTATTTAGTAGCTAGCTACTGTATCTCTCTAATGCATATTTTTTTTTACTAATACTCAGTAACAACTTTCAGTGTTTTTAAGTACTTCATTTTCAGTAGTATGTAGTAATTCTGATTAAAATAGCCTTTAGAAAATTTTAAGAGATATGCAGTAAATACTTGTTAGACATAATCATTTTAAAATATACAACTTGTTGAATCATTACATTAGTCATTTATAAAGAAAAATAGTTAAAACAGTAGCATTTTAAAAAGTGATTGATAAAGAAGTTCAATGTAGAGAGAAACCAGCATAAAGTGGATCATTTTCTAGAGTTGGTTATTGTTTGGTTGTGATCAGGTTCCTGTCGTCCTTTCAGTGATGAGCTCTTTGAGGGCAGGCGCTGTATTGGGCATGTTGTTGGATCGCCCATGGCATGTGCACTGTGCCTTGCCTAGTATTTTTGGAGTCACAGGTTGACGCAGTTCTCCTCGGATCATCATGTGCATACATGGAAAGGAGAACTGTTTTTCGTCACTGATACACATGAGTTGGAGTCGAGGCTCTGGCATGAAATAGTTTTTTGATCACAGAAATGCTTTTGCTTCGTGGTCTCCATATTCTTAACTATAAAAATGTGGAGAAGGGGCTTGTCAGTATTGTTAACCCGGTAAGCTCCTTCAAGCCATGGGCCCTTTCCCAGATGAATGCATAAATAAACAGAATTTTACATGCAGTTTTAGCAGGTTCACATACTTCAGAAGTTCTTTCTTACTTGCTCTTAGGGGTCTTCTAAAGACCCTGGGAGGGATAATATCTCAGGTCACTTTTACAGACCTAACATTCTATGATTATGTGATCTCACAGTAAAATAAAAAAGTAAAAGTTGTCTGTATGTTCAAGTACTGAAAATTACAAGGTGATCTATAGTAATCATCTGTAGTCATTTTCTCATTTGCTGCCTGGTACCCCTTACCCATCAAGGAATTTACCAAACTTTTCATAGAAAGAGCCTAAAGCAGAGTAGCATTTACTGAATAATGGAACCTCGGGTACCATTAAGATGAACCTATGAGACCTTTTGAGATTCCTCATGTAGCCATAGTCCAGTTCTGTGTCTAGAACTTGGGTTTTGGGGTCAGGAGAAGCCTGGAGTTTTGGAGCCTGATGACTTGGGTTTGTATTCTGCTTCACCATCTAGTAGCAATATGATTTTATAAAAATAACCTTCCAGCTTTGTTTTGCTTATGTATAAAATGGAAATAGTAATGTTCACCACATAAGGTTCCGTTGAAGGTGAAATAGAATGAGGCTGCATTTAGTGCCATACATGGTAGGCATTCTCTTTATATGTATTTTCCCTCTGTGTACTAGGTTTATAAAACTTAGGTATTGCTTGAAAGAAGTGCACCAAAATAAAACATTGTTATGTAAACATTTTCATTGTAGATTGACAAAATGTAAATGTATATGTTAATTTTTTTTTTATTTTGAAGCAATCTTAGACTTACAAAAAAGTGCAGAAATATGTAGAGTTCTTGTCTACCCTTCATCCACTTCCCCAATGTTAACATCTTATGTAGTTGTAGTAGAGTGATAAAAACTAGGACATAAGCATTGATACAATATTGTTAACCCATCCACAGACCTCATGCTAATTTCACCACTGCCCCTCTAATGACCCTTTCTAGTCTAGGATCCAGTCTTGGGTCCCACTTGACATTTACTTGGCATGTCTCCTTAGTCTCCTCCAATCTATGATAGTTTCTTTGTCTTTCATGACCTTGATGCTTTAGAAGATAGTTGGTTAGTTATTTGGTAGGATGCCCCACAACTTGGACTTGTCTGATGGTTCCTCATGATTTGGTCCACATATCCTTTTTTGGTAAAAATATCACAGAAGTGATGTGGTGCCCTCCTCGTTGCCTCGTTTCCCGAGGGGCATGATGTCACCAGGTCTCCTTCCTGGTGGTTAAGGTGCTGTCCCCCAGATTTCTGCCCTATAAACTGCTGTTTCCCCTTTCCATTAATAAATATCTTGTGGGGAAATATTTTGGAACCAGGCAAACAAACATCCTGTTTCTGATCATATTTTTACCTACTAATGTGAGCCCTATCCATTATTCTTGCCTGCAATAATTATAACTCTAGTGTTTGCCTATTGGTGACTTTGTGCTTCCATTATTTCTTCTACATTAATTAAATGGAACTCTTTTGCAAGGATGAGCTCAATTTTTTTTTTTTAGATCTATGTGGACTCATGTATATTTTATTTGATGGATTAGAATCTGTTACTGTCTTTTTGCTCAGGTTGTCCTAGATTTGACCACTAGGAGTGCCTTTAAGTTGGTTCTTGTGTCCTGTGAAAATGCCCCATCATTTTTGAGCACTGCCTTATTTTCCGGTGCCACAGTATGCTCCAGGTTCATCTTGTGTTTTTCCTTCCCCAGCCCTTCAAGCAACCATTTCTTCAATTGAGAATGACATATATTTTTATATTCAATTTTATTGAGATATATTCACCTACCATTCAATCATCCAAAGTGTACAGTTGTTCATATTACCATCATATAGTTGTTCATTCATCACCCCCATCTATTTTTTTGAACATTTTCCTTGTACCTGAAAAAGTGAAGGTAAGAATAGGGAAAAAAAAGAGTAAAAAAAGAACACCCAGTTCGTCATCTCCCCCCACCCTTTTTTTCCTTTAGATTTTTGTCCCTATTTTTCTACTTATCCATCCATCCACTGGGTAAAGAGGAGTGTGATCCGTAAGGCTTTCCATTCACATTGTCACCCCTTATAAGCTACGTTGTTATATATACATCTTCAAGAGTCAGAGCTACTGTGTTGCAGTTTGTTGGTTTCAGGTATTTACTTCTAGCTGTTCCAAGACATTAAAACCTAAAAAGAGTTATCTATATAGTGCATAAGAATGCCCCCCAGAGTGACCTCTCGACTCCTTTTGGAATCTCTCAGCCTCTGAAACTTTGTTTCATTTCGTATCCCCCTTTTGGTCAAGAAGATGTTCTCAATCCCACAATATGGGGTCCAGATTCATCCCCAGGAGTCATATCCCACATTGCCAGGGAGATTTATACCTCTGGGTGGAGAATGACATATATATATATATATATATTTTTTTTTTTTATCATTTTCTTGAGATATATTCACATACCACGCAGTCATACAAAACAAATCTTACTTTCGATTGTTTACAGTACCATTACATAGTTGTACATTCATCACCTAAATTAATGCCTGACACCTTCATTAGCACACACACAAAAATAACAAGAATAATAATTAGAGTGAAAAAGAGCAATTGAAGTAAAAAAGAACACTGGGTACCTTTGTCTGTTTGTTTCCTTCCCCTATTTTTCTACTCATCCATCCATAAACTAGACAAAGTGGAGTGTGGTCCTTATGGCTTTCCCAATCCCATTGTCACCCCTCATAAGCTACATTTTTATACATCTGTCTTCGAGATTCATGGGTTCTGGGTTGTAGTTTGATAGTTTCAGGTATCCACCACCAGCTACCCCAATTCTTTAGAACCTAAAAAGGGTTGTCTAAAGTGTGCGTAAGAGTGCCCACCAGAGTGACCTCTCGGCTCCTTATGGAATCTCTCTGCCACTGAAGCTTATTTCATTTCCTTTCACATCCCCCTTTTGGTCAAGAAGATGTTCTCCGTCCCACGATGCCGGGTCTACATTCCTCCCCGGGAGTCATATTCCACGTTGCCAGGGAGATTCACTCCCCTGTGTGTCTGATACCACGTAGGGGGGAGGGCAGTGATTTCACCTTTCAAGTTGGCTTAGCCAGAGAGAGAGGGCCACATCTGAGCAACAAAGAGGCATTCAGGAGGAGACTCTTAGGCACAAATATAGGGAGGCCTAGCCTCTCCTTTGCAGCAACCGTCTTCCCAAGGGTAAAACTTATGGTAGAGGGCTCAACCCATCAAACCACCAGTCCCCTATGTCAGTGGTCATGTTAGCAACCATGGAGGTGGGGTAGGCGAATACCCCTGCATTCTCCACAGGCTCCTCAAGGGGGCACTACATCATTTTTTTTTCCTTGTTTTTCTTTCTTTCTTTTTTTTTTTTTTTAACTTTCCCTTCTTTTTTAAATCAACTGTATGAAAAAAAAAGTTAAAAAGAAAATAAACATACAATAAAAGAACATTTCAAAGAGACCATAGCAAGGGAGTAAGAAAAAGACAACTAACCTAAGATAACTGCTTAACTTCCAACATGTTCCTACTTTACCCCAAGAAAGTTACATAATATAGCAACCTTTCTGTGAACCTGTTCCTACTATATCCATCAGAAATTAACAGACCATAGTCATTTCTGGGCATCCCCAGAACGTTAAAAAGTTTATCTGTTCTTCTTGGATTATTGTTCCCCCTTCCTTAATTACTCTCTACTGCTAGTTCCCCTACATTCTACATTATAAACCATTTGTTTTACATTTTTGAAACTTCACATTAGTGGTAGCATATAATATTTCTCTTTTTGTGCCTGGCTTATTTCACTCAGCATTATGTCTTCAAGGTTCATCCATGTTGTCATATGTTTCACGAGATCGTTCCTTCTTACTGACGCGTAGTATTCCATCGTGTGTATATACCACATTTTATTTATCCACTCATCTGTTGAAGGACATTTGGGTTGTTTCCATCTCTTGGCAATTGTGAATAATGCTGCTATGAACATTGGCGTGCAGATATCTGTTCGTGTCACTGCTTTCCGATCTTCCGGGTATATACCGAGAAGTGCAATCGCCGGATCGAATGGTAGCTCTATATCTAGTTTTCTAAGGAACTGCCAGACTGACTTCCAGAGTGGCTGAACCATTATACAGTCCCACCAACAGTGAATAAGAGTTCCAATTTCTCCACATCCCCTCCAGCATTTGTAGTTTCCTGTTTGTTTAATGGCAGCCATTCTAACCGGTGTTAGATGGTATCTCATTGTGGTCTTAATTTGCATCTCTCTAATAGCTAGTGAAGCTGAACATTTTTTCATGTGTTTCTTAGCCATTTGTATTTCCTCTTCAGACAACTGTCTTTTCATATCTTTTGCCCATTTTATAATTGGGCTGTCTGTACTATTGTCATTGAGTTGTAGGATTTCTTTGTATATGCAAGATATCAGTCTTTTGTCAGATACATGGTTTCCAAAAATTTTTTCCCATTGAGTTGGCTGCCTCTTTACCTTTTTGAGAAATTCCTTTGAGGTGCAGAAACTTCTAAGCTTGAGGAGTTCCCATTTATCTATTTTCTCTTTTGTTGCTTGTGCTTTTGGTGTAAAGTCTAGGAAGTGGCCGCCTAATACAAGGTCTTGAAGATGTTTTCCTACATTATCTTCTAGGAGTTTTATGGTACTTTCTTTTATATTGAGATCTTTGGTCCATTTTGAGTTAATTTTTGTGTAGGGGGTGAGGTAGGGGTCCTCTTTCATTCTTTTGGATATGGATATCCAACTCTCCCAGCCCCATTTGTTGAAAAGACCATTATGGCTCAGTTCAGTGACTTTGGGGGCCTTATCAAAGATCAGTCGGCCATAGATCTGAGGGTCTATCTCTGAATTCTCAATTCGATTCCATTGATCTATATGTCTATCTTTGTGCCAGTACCATGCTGTTTTGGCAACTGTGGCTTTATAATAAGCTTCAAACTCAGGGAGTGTAAGTCCTTCCACTTCGTTTTTCTTTTTTTTTTTTTTTTTTTTTTTTTAATCATCATTTTATTGAGATATATTCACATACCACGCAGTCATACAAAACAAATTGTACTTTCGATTGTTTACAGTACCATTACATAGTTGTACATTCATCACCTAAATCAATCCCTGACACCTTCATTAGCACACACACAAAAATAACAAGAATAATAATTAGAGTGAAAAAGAGCAATTGAAGTAAAAAAGAACACTGGGTACCTTTGTCTGTTTGTTTGCTTCCCCTACTTTTCTACACATCCATCCATAAACTAGACAAAGTGGAGTTTGGTCCTTATGGCATTCCCAATCCCACTGTCACCCCTCATAAGCTACATTTTTATACAACTGTCTTCGAGATTCATGGGTTCTGGGTTGTAGTTTAATAGTTTCAGGTATCCACCACCAGCTACCCCAATTCTTTAGAACCTAAAAAAGGTTGTCTAAAGTGTGCGTAAGAGTGCCCACCAGAGTGATCTCTCGGCTCGTTTTGGAATCTCTCTGCCACTGAAGCTTATTTCATTTCCTTTCACATCCCCCTTTTGGTCAAGAAGATGTTCTCCATCCCACGATGCCGGGTCTACATTCCTCCCCGGGAGTCATATTCCACGTTGCCAGGGAGATTCACTTCCCTGGGTGTCTGATCCCACGTAGGGGGGAGGGCAGTGATTTCACCTTTCAAGTTGGCTTAGCCAGAGAGAGAGGGCCACATCTGAGCAACAAAGAGGCATTCAGGAGGAGACTTTGGGCACAAATACAGGGAGGCCTAGCCTCTCCTTTGCAGCAACCGTCTTCCCAAGGGTAAAACTTATGGTAGAGGGCTCAGCCCATCAAACCACCAGTCCCCTATGTCTGTGGTCATGTTAGCAACCATGGAGGTGGGGTAGGCGAATACCCCTGCATTCTCCACAGGCTCCTCAAGGGGGCACTACATCTTTTTTTTTTTTTCCTTGTTTGTCTTTTTTCTTTTTTTTTTTTTTTTTTAACTTTCCCTTCTTTTTTCAAATCAACTGTATGATAAAAAAAGTTAAAAAGAAAACAAACATACAATAAAAGAACATTTCAAAGAGACCATAGCAAGGGAGTAAGAAAAAGACAACTAACCTAAGATAACTGCTTAACTTCCAACATGTTCCTACTTTACCCCAAGAAAGTTACATAATATAGGAACATTTCAGTGAACTTGTTCCTACTACATCCATCAGAAATTAACAGACCATAGTCATTTCTGGGCATCCCCAGAACGTTAAATAGCTTATCTGTTCTTCTTGGATTATTGTTCCCCCTTCCTTAATTGCTCTCTACTGCTAGTTCCCCTACATTCTACATTATAAACCATTTGTTTTACATTTTTCAAAGTTCACATTAGTGGTAGCATATAATATTTCTCTTTTTGTGCCTGGCTTATTTCGCTCAGCATTATGTCTTCAAGGTTCATCCATGTTGTCATATGTTTCACCAGATCGTTCCTTCTTACTGCCGCGTAGTATTCCATCGTGTGTATATACCACATTTTATTTATCCACTCATCTGTTGAAGGACATTTGGGTTGTTTCCATCTCTTGGCAATTGTGAATAATGCTGCTATGAACATTGGCGTGCAGATATCTGTTCGAGTCACTGCTTTCCGATCTTCCGGGTATATCCCGAGAAGTGCAATCGCTGGATCGAATGGTAGCTCTATCTCTAGTTTTCTAAGGAACTGCCAGACTGACTTCCAGAGTGGCTGAACCATTATACAGTCCCACCAACAATGAATAAGAGTTCCGATTTCTCCACATCCCCTCCAGCATTTGTAGTTTCCTGTTTGTTTAATGGCAGCCATTCTAACCGGTGTTAGATGGTATCTCATTGTGGTCTTAATTTGCATCTCTCTAATAGCTAGTGAAGCTGAACATTTTTTCATGTGTTTCTTGGCCATTTGTATTTCCTCTTCAGAGAACTGTCTTTTCATATCTTTTGCCCATTTTATAATTGGGCTGTCTGTACTATTGTCATTGAGTTGTAGGATTTCTTTGTATATGCAAGATATCAGTCTTTTGTCAGATACATGGTTTCCAAAAATTTTTTCCCATTGAGTTGGCTGCCTCTTTACCTTTTTGAGAAATTCCTTTGAGGTGCAGAAACTTCTAAGCTTGAGGAGTTCCCATTTATCTATTTTCTCTTTTGTTGCTTGTGCTTTGGGTGTAAAGTCTAGGAAGTGGCCTCCTAATACAAGGTCTTGAAGATGTTTTCCTACATTATCTTCTAGGAGTTTTATGGTACTTTCTTTTATATTGAGATCTTTGGTCCATTTTGAGTTAATTTTTGTGTAGGGGGTGAGGTAGGGGTCCTCTTTCATTCTTTTGGATATGGATATCCAACTCTCCCAGCCCCATTTGTTGAAAAGACCATTATGGCTCAGTTCGGTGACTTTGGGGGCCTTATCAAAGATCAGTCGGCCATAGATCTGAGGGTCTATCTCTGAATTCTCAATTCGATTCCATTGATCTATATGTCTATCTTTGTGCCAGTACCATGCTGTTTTGGCAACTGTGGCTTTATAATAAGCTTCAAAGTCAGGGAGTGTAAGTCCTCCCACTTCGTTTTTCTTTTTTAGAGTGTCTTTAGGAATTCGAGGCATCTTCCCTTTCCAAATAAATTTGATAACTAGCTTTTCCAAGTCTGCAAAGTAGGTTGTTGGAATTTTGATTGGGATTGCATTGAATCTGTAGATGAGTTTGGGTAGAATTGACATCTTAATGACATTTAGCCTTCCTATCCATGAACATGGAATATTTTTCCATCTTTTAAGGTCCCCTTCTATTTCTTTTAGTAGAGTTATGTAGTTTTCTTTGTATAGGTCTTTTACATCTTTGGTTAAGTTGATTCCTAGGTACTTGATTTTTTTAGTTGCTATTGAAAATGGTATCTTTTTCTTGAGTGTCTCTTCAGTTTGTTCATTTCTAGCATATAGAAACATTACTGACTTATGTGCATTAATCTTGTATCCCGCTACTTTGCTAAATTTGTTTATTAGCTCTAGTAGGTGTATCGTCGATTTCTCAGGGTTTTCTAGATATAAGATCATATCGTCTGCAAACAATGACAGTTTTACTTCTTCTTTTCCAATTTGGATGCCTTTTATTTCTTTGTCTTGCCGGATTGCCCTGGCTAGCACTTCCAGCACAATGTTGAATAACAGTGGTGACAGCGGGCATCCTTGTCTTGTTCCTGATCTTAGAGGGAAGGCTTTCAGTCTCTCACCATTGAGTACTATGCTGGCTGTGGGTTTTTCATATATGCTCTTTATCATGTTGAGGAAGTTTCCTTCAATTCCTACCTTTTGAAGTGTTTTTATCAAAAACGGATGTTGGATTTTGTCAAATGCTTTTTCAGCATCTATTGAGATAATCAATTGATTTTTCCCTTTCGAGTTTTTAATGTGTTGTAATACATTGATTGTTTTTCTTATGTTGAACCATCCTTGCATGCCTGGAATGAACCCCACTTGGTCATGGTGTATGATTTTTTTAATGTGTCTTTGGATTCGAATTGCAAGTATTTTGTTGAGGATTTTTGCATCTATATTCATTAGGGAGATTGGCCGGTAGTTTTCCTTTTTTGTAGCATCTTTGCCTGGTTTTGGTATTAGATTGATGTTAGCTTCATAAAATGAGTTAGGTAGTGTTCCATTTTCTTCAATGTTTTGAAAGAGTTTGAGTAAGATTGGTGTCAGTTCTTTCTGGAAAGTTTGGTAGAATTCCCCTGTGAAGCCATCTGGCCCTGGGCATTTATTTGTGGGAAGATTTTTGATGACTGATTGGATCTCTTTGCTTGTGATGGGTTGGTTGAGGTCTTCTATTTCTTCTCTGGTCAGTCTAGGTTGTTCATATGTTTCCAGGAAATTGTCCATTTCTTCTACATTGTCCAGTTTGTTGCCATACAGTTGTTCATAATATCCTCTTATAATTTTTTTAATTTCTTCAGGATCTGCAGTTATGTCACCTTTTTCATTCATTATTTTGTTTATATGGGTCTTCTCTCTTTTTGATTTTGTCAGTCTAGCTAGGGGCTTGCCAATCTTGTTGATCTTCTCAAAGAACCAACTTTTGGTGATATTTATCCTCTCTATTGTTTTTTTGTTCTCTATGTCATTTATTTCTGCTTTAATCCTTGTTATTTCTTTTCTTGTACTTGGTTTAGGATTGGTTTGCTGTTCATTTTCTAGCTTCTTCAGTTGATCCATTAGTTCTTTGATTTTGGCTCTTTCTTCCTTTTTAATATATGCGTTTAGTGCTATAAATTTCCCCCTTAGCACTGCTTTTGCTGCATCCCATAGGTTTTGGTATGTTGTGTTCTCATTTTCGTTCGTCTCTATATATTTAGCAATTTCTCTTGCTATTTCTTCTTTAACCCACTGATTGTTTAGGAGTGTGTTGTTTAACCTCCAGGTATTTGTGAATTTTCTAAGTCTCTGATGGTTATTGACTTCTAATTGTATTCCATTGTGGTCAGAGAATGTTCTTTGAATAATTTCAATCTTTTTAAATTTATTGAGGCTTGTTTTATGTCCCAGCATATGATCTATTCTGGAGAAAGTTCCGTGAGCACTAGAAAAGTATGTGTATCCTGGTGATTTGGGATGTAATGTCCTGTATATGTCTGTTAAATCTAATTCATTTATCAGATTGTTTAGGTTTTCAATTTCCTTATTGGTCTTCTGTCTGGTTGATCTATCTATAGGAGAGAGTGATGTGTTGAAGTCTCCCACAATTATTGTGGAAACATCAATTGCTTTCTTTAGTTTTGCCAGTGTTTCTCTCATGTATTTTGTGGCACCTTGATTGGGTGCATAGACATTTACGATTGTTATTTCTTCTTGCTGAATTGCCCCTTTTATTAGTATGTAGTGGCCTTCTTTGTCTCTCAAAACATCCCTGCATTTGAAGTCTATTTTATCTGAGATTAATATTGCTACACCTGCTTTCTTTTGGCTATAGCTTGCATGAAATATTTTTTTCCATCCTTTCACTTTCAGTTTCTTTGTGTCCCTATGTCTAAGATGAGTCTCTTGTATGCAACATATTGATGGTTCATTTTTTTTGATCCATTCTGCGAATCTATATCTTTTAATTGGGGAGTTTAATCCATTTACATTCAACGTTATAACCGTGAAGGCATTTCTTGAATCGGCCATCTTATCCTTTGGTTTATGTTTGCCATATTTTTCCCCTCTCTCTATTAATATCCTTTATTGTACCCATACCGAATCTCTTTAGTACTGAACCTTTCTCCAAGTCTCTCTGTCCTGTCTTTGTTTCTCTGTCTGTAGGGCTCCCTTTAGTATCTCCAGTAGGGCAGGTCTCTTGTTAGCAAATTCTCTCAGCATTTGTTTGTCTGTGAAAAATTTAAGCTCTCCCTCAAATTTGAAGGAGAGCTTTGCTGGATAAAGTATTCTTGGCTGGAAATTTTTCTCACTCAGAATTTTAAATATATCGTGGCACTGCCTTCTCGCCTCCGTGGTGGCTGCTGAGTAGTCACTACTTAGTCTTATGCTGTTTCCTTTGTATGTGGTGAATTGCTTTTCTCTTGCTGCTTTCAGAACTTGCTCCTTCTCTTCTGTGTTTGACAGTGTGATCAGTATATGTCTCGGAGTGGGTTTATTTGGATTTATTCTATTTGGAGTTCGCTGAGATTTATGATTTGTGTATTTATGTTGTTTAGAAGATTTGGGAAGTTTTCCCCAACAATTTCTTTGAATACTCTTCCTAGACCTTTACCCTTTTCTTCCCCTTCTGGGACACCAATGAGTCTTATATTTGGACGTTTCATATTATCTATCATATCCCTGAGGTCCATTTCGATTTTTTCAATTTTTTTCCTCATTCTTTCTTTTATGCTTTCATTTTCCATTCTGTCATCTTCCAGGTCACTGATTCGTTGTTCAACTTCCTCTAGTCTTGTACTATGAGTGTCCAGAATCTTTTTAATTTGGTCAACAGTTTCTTTAATTTCCATAAGATCATCCATTTTTTTATTTAGTCTTGCAATGTCTTCTTTATGCTCTTCTAGAGTCTTCTTGATTTCCTTCATATCCCGTACTATGGTCTCATTGTTCATCTTTAGTTCTTTGAGTAGCTGCTCTAGGTGCTGTGTCTCTTCTGGTCTTTTGATTTGGGTGCTTGGGCTTGGGTTATCCATATCGTCTGGTTTTTTCATATGCTTTATAATTTTCTGTTGTTTTTGGCCTCGTGGCATTTGCTGAACTTGATAGTGTTCTTTTAGGGTTTGTAGACCTATTGAAGTCCTTATCTCTAATTTATCAGATCTACAGCTTCGTGGAGTACACTTTCTCTAACTAACCAGCAGGTGGCGTCCACGAGCCACCTGTTCTCCACAAGCCAGTTCTCCCCTGCTTAGCGTTTTTGGTGAGTGGGGGAGTGAGTCTTGTGGGGCCCAATTGGTGTACCAAGCTTGCGTGTGTAGTTGGTGTTGCCTGCCCTGTATGTGGGGTGTGTTTCTGGGCAGTCGGGGAGGGGGGGTGGCCCTAACAATCAAATCTCCCTGGTGATCCTAGGGTTTTAAAGCTGGTGCAATAGTCTAATCCTTCAGTTCAGTCCTGCCACAGTTTGTCTCTGCCACTGACCCACAAGTCCTTGGTATTGGCGTATGGCTCCTGAGACTTGCAAGTGGGCCCCTCTTCCAGGCTGTGCACCCCGGGTCCTCTGTTGAGGGGTGACTGTGCTATGTCACAGGTGAGTGCCGTCCCCTCAGGGCAGTTCTGGGCTGCTGGGCTGTGTAGGGAGGCTCCCAGTCTGCTGAAATGATGGCTGAATGGGGCTTTGTTAATTCACACTGCTCCACCTTCCCAACTCTGGGACAATCAGCTGAGGTTTCAGGGAAGGCTAATGTCCACGCCCAGTTTTGTGGTGTGTGCCTGTTATTTGAAGCCCTTCCGTCACACTGGGTTGTCTGAGGCAGCTCTGGGCTATGGGGCTGGCGATGGGCAGGAGTGTTTCCTGTCCACCAGGATGGTGGCTGTGAGCGGACACCCCCGTTTTCTTGGGAAGTTGTGGTGTTTAGTGAATTTTCTCAGCCACTGAATTATTGCCTTTTGTCTCAGAGCTCTCTTAGTTCTGCTCTTGACTTGACATGCCCAAATTGAAAGTCTTTGAAGCTTTCTGTATTGGGCTTCTTAGATTAATTGTTTTAGAAAAAGAAAAAAGGATTAAAAAAAAAAAAAAAGGGTCCTCCTCAGAGATCTAATGGGTTATTGAAATGCTAAGAGACAAAGCAACCAGGGCCATTAAGGAAAGGTCCACAGGGCAGAGAGATCGGCTTTTCTTCGGGATTTGCATATGCGCCTTAGGGCCTGAGCTCCGCCCTTCCCCTTTCTGTGTTCACCAGAACTCTAAAACTCCTCTGCTTTTATTTTGGAGTTTTTCGTGTTGTTTTTTTTTTTTCTATGCCTGTCTCCTCTCTGCTGGGCTGGCTGCTCTCAGAGTCTCTGGTGTCTGGTCTCTGTCTATCTATGGTTGGAGTCTGGATCAGTAGAATGAGTTTCCGATAAGAGCAGCCACTGCAGTTCTCCCTTCTCCTTCCCGGAGCTGACAGCCCCTCCTCCCCCGGGACTGAGCCTGGCAGGGAGGGGCGCGGGTCCCCTGGCCGCAAAAACTTACAGATTTCGCTGATCTCAGCAGTTCGACATTTTCATGAGTGTTGTATGAAGTATGCCCAAAGACAGATTGCTCTGTGGTGTCCAGTCCACGCAGTTCCTGGCTTTCTGAAACCCAGAGTGTTTTTATCTCTGTAGCTTTAAAGGCTGTGTGCTTAGCTCAGCGTAGTTTCTCAATAAGTGTTCTTTTGAGTTGAGGCACAATTCCTTGAATCGAATGGCCCTTAATACTTTCATTTGCTTTTTTTGACATATATTTTTAAGAGATTCTTTAAGTATAGGTTATCACTCCTCGTGGGAAACTATAATTAGGAAAATAGAGTGTGGGTGGAAAAAAGTAACAACCTCAAAGTGGCTTCTCAGTTATTTAGTGTGAGGTAATATGATATATTTGGGAATTAATGTGTTTTTATCAGCTGCTTTTGGCTAAAATTAGAATGACCCAGAGCTCATAAAATATATCCAGTTGTTGGATGGAATGTTTAATAAATGAGTTTTGTAAAGCATGAAGGACAAGGGTAGACACGGGCCACTGTTTTTTTGGAAAGTCCTGTGATGTTTGCAATCGACCAAGAAAAGGTAAAATTACTCCATTTCTGTTTTGATTTTCCAAAGAAAATGGAACCAGTATCTTTAAGAGGGATTTGATAGGAAGAAAGAGAGCAAGGCCCGAAGAGAGAGGGTCTAGCCAGTTTACTTTCCCATTTTTACATGGGGCTAAAAGAGCTTGCACATTTTAATATATATATATATATGTATATATACATATATATATATATATATATGTGTGTGTGTGTATATATATATATATAAAATATATATGTATATATACACACACACACGCAATCTTAGTGGTGGGATGTGGCCAAATATTCTGCTTTTCTAAAGGGAGAAGATTACGTTCTGAAAATTTCAGATAGTTGGTTAGGTTGAGCCATTTCAGAACACAGTTGAATCCTAAGCAGAGGGATAAAGAACTTCGTGAAGAATAAGATCAGGTGACTTCAGATAAATTTTAATTTCTTTTGTTCACAGAGTTACTGGGTGTTAGGTAGAATAACTCAACAGAGTAATGGGGTTTCAGCAAAACTTTTGAAACAGCCTCTCTCGATACCATTTTGGAAAGGATAGTGGAAAAGGACTTGGATGAAATGTTGAATTTCTAGCAGATAGGACATCTCTAGTCCAAAGAGAACTGACATCTGGCTCTTTGCTGTTTTCTCCTCCTAGAGAGGAGAAAGTTTCTATTCTGAATCAGCTTCTACCTGACATTTTTATCAATGCCTCAGTTGTAGGTAAAGGAACCAGCAGGGATTGTACAAGGTAAATTTTAACAAATAGATGCAGAGTCTTTTACTTAGGTTCAAAAAAATCAAGTGTGCAAATACTACGTGGGGCAGCTATGGTGTAGCTAACTTATGTGAAGATGTTCTGGCTTTATATGACTGTCTTGTTATAACCATCTTTCTTAGCAGCTTTTGGGATAGCTTTCATATCAGGGAAGCTAATATCTTTTCATTTGGCCCAGTAATCAAGTTAGTGGTTTTCAGAACTTGAGTGTGTGCCGGAATTACGTGACAGGCTTGTTAAAACACGGTTGGGCTCCACCCCTAGAGTTTCTGGTTCAGTAAGTCTGGGGTGGAACCTGTTAATTTGCATTTTTACAAGTTCCCAGGTGACTCTGATGCTGCTGGTCTTTGAATCCCACTTTGTGCACAACTGGTATAGGCTATGTGGCACTAAAATTCCCCAAAGCCCATTGATTCATACAGTAAAGGTTTATTTCTTGCTCATACAGTCTGCCATGGGTTTCAGAAGTTCTCCAGGGCAGCTGTCCTTCAACTGATGACTCAATAATCAAGGCATAGGTGTCCATGCAATGGGGGATAAAAAGGATTAGACTTCACACTCATTAACCCAGAGGTGACATGCAGCACATTTCATTGGCCAGCGCTGATCATCGGACCAGACCCAAGTGTGTGTGCCCTGGAGGGGAGGGAGTGATGGATGCTGTTTACCACACCCAGTATAGCTTACATCGTCTTCCTGAATCTGAAACAGTTTTCTTCCAGGAGTTTTATGATCTGGGTTCTTATGTTGAGGTCGTTGATCCATTTTGAGTTTATATATATGGTGTGAGGTAGGGGGTCCAGGTTCATTCCTGTGCATATGACTCTCCAGTTTTCCCAGCCCCATTTGTTGGAGACTTTCCCCACTGAAGGGACTTGGCACCTGTGTTGAAAGTCAGTTGGCCATAGAGGGAGAGGTCTTCAATAATTTAATGCCCAATTATAAACTGTTTCACGATTTCTTAACTTTTCTCTTCCCTATGAGTTTGTAAACCCTTTAAGATAAGTCCACAGATCTTATCTCCTGCTTTTTTCCTCCCTGGATGAGGAGGATTTGGAATACTTACTATTATTTGGTCTTTTCTGTTTTGAAGTACACTTTGAGCTTATTCTGAGATGTAGGTAAAAGAAAGGGCAGTGACAGGAAAGGAAAATGGAAGAATGAAAGATAAAAGTGTCTGGGAAATTAAAGTGCTGTTGAAGTGGAGTTTGTTCTCTTGTGCCTTCTAAAGTATTGGTGAGTTTGTCTTACGTTTCCCACGTGGGGTGGCCATGCTTAGAGTCAGATTGACCAGGGAGCTTTTCAGAGCCCCTCACTTGCACAGGCTTCTTTGTAGTTGTAATTTTTTTTTTTTTTTACACTTTATTTTGAAATAAATTCAAAGTTATAGGAGCTGTTGCAAAAACAATACTAACCCCATACACAGAACTCCAGCATTCCCTGACCCTCCCAATACCCTGGTCCACAAAGTTTAACATGTTGTCGCACAGCTATTTCTTCCCCTCCCTCCCTCCCTGTCTATCATCCATCATCTATTGCTCTGTCTTCTGAACATATGAGAGCTAGCTGCACACATCCTTGAACAAACACTATAATTCACATATACACTTCCCACGAACAATAACATTCTTTTATGCAGTCCCATTAAGTGCAGCTAAGAAGTCCAAGAGATTCAACAATTATACAAAGCTTGCATTCTATATTTCCTTTTCCTTATGTCTCAACTGTGTCCCTTTGAGCCTCCTTTCCTCCATCCTCACATCCTATCCAGGGTCATCCTTGGCATTCAATTGTCATCTGTTTAGACTTTTTTTTTTTTTTTCCCTCAATTGTGGAAACATATATACAGCCTAAATCTTCCCATTCCACCCCCTCCCTAGCATTCCATTAGTGAGATTAATCACATTTAGAATGTTGTAATGCTATCACCTTCCCACCATCCATTACTAGAAATTTGCCTTCACCTCAAACAGCAATCCTACCCTCATTTCTTAACTCCCCATTGCCCCTTCCCCCATTTCTCTTAACCCAAACTCTACTTTTCATCTCTATGGTCATATTCTCTGATAATTTCTTTGTATTTACTGTGGGGCTTAAAATTAAACTCTTAAATCCGTAACAATCTTGTTTTTCTTTGACACCAACTTAATTTCAATAGGACACATAAACTATGTACCTATACTCCTCCATTCCGCCACCTTTATATAGTTCTTGTCAAAAATTACATATTTTACATTGAGTTCAAAACCACTGATTTGTCATTAGAGTTTGTGTATTTTATATCATGTAGGAAGTAAATAGTGGAGTTACAATTCAAAAATTGTTGACTTTTATTTGTATTCCATTGTGGTCAGAGATTGTGCTTTGAATATGTTCAATTGTTTTTTTGTTGTTTTTTTTCCCTAATTTATTGAGGCTTGTTTTATGTCCCAGCATATGGTCCATTCTGGAGAAAGATCCATGATCACTAGAGAAAAATGAGTGTCCTGGTGATTTGGGATGTAAGATTCTGTATATGTCCTTTAAAATTCTCTATATCTCTTTCTCCTTTTTTTGTTTCTCTGTCGGTAGGGCTCCCTTTAGTATCTGAAGTAGGGCAGGTCTTTTATTGACAAACTCTTTCAGCATTTGTTTGTCTGTGAAAAATTTAAGCTCTCCCTCAAATTTGAAGGAGAGTTTTGCTGGATAAAGTATTCTTGGTTGGAAATTTTTCTCTCTCAGAATTTTAAATATGTCATGCCACTGCCTTCTCACTTCCATGGTGGCCGCTGAGTAGTCACAACTTAGTATTATGTTGTTTCCTTTGTATGTGGTGAATTGCTTTTCTCTTGCTGCTTTCAGAACTTGCTCCTTCTCTTCAGTAGTTGAGACTGATCAGAATATGTCTCGGAGTGGGTTTATTTGGATTTATTCTATTTGGAGTTCACTGGGCATTTATGCTTCGTGTATAAATATATTGTGTAGAAGGTTTGGGAAGTCTTCCCCAACAATTTCTTTGAATACTCTTTCTAGACCTTTACCCTTCTCTTCCCCTTCTGGAACACCAATGAGTCTGAAATTAGGACATTTTATTTTATCTATCATATCCCTGAGATCCATTTCGATTTTTTCAATTTTTTTTCTCCATTCTTTCTTTTGTTCTTTCATTTTCTGTTCTGTGGACCTCAAGGACACTGAGTCATTGTTCAACTTCCTCTAATCTTGTATTATGAGTACCCAGAGTCTTTTTAATTTGGCCAACAGTTTCTTTTATTTTCATAAAATCTTCTGTTTTTTTATTTAATCTTGCAGTTTCTTCTTTATGCTCTTCAGGGTCTTCTTTATGTCCCTTTTATCCTGCTCCATGGTTTTCTTCATGTCTTTTATATCCTGTTCCATGTTTTCATTCCTCTATTGTGATTGTTTGATTAATTGTGCCAAGTACTGTTTCTCTTCTGATATTTTGATTTGGGTGTTTGGGATCGGGTTCTCCATATTGTCTAGTTTTATCATACGCATTAAGATTTTCTGTTGTTTTTGACCTCTTGGCATTTGCTTTGTTTGCTTGATAGGGTTCTTTCAAGTTGTAAAAAAAAAAAAAAAAATACCTATCTAATTTTTCAGAAATACAAGTTGGTGGCATACACTTTCTCCAACTAACCAGCAGATGGTGTCTGCGAGTCACCTATACCCCTCAAGTCAGTTCTCCCTAACTCTGTCTCTGTGGTGTGTGGGGAAATGATTTTTGTGGGGTTCAGTTGGTGAACTCAGTTTGGGTTTGTTGTTGGAGCTGTCTGCCCTGAACGTGGTGCATGTGTCTGGGTGGTCATGGAGGCAGGGCTGCTTTAGTATTCAAATCTCCCAGGTGTTCCTGGAGATCCAAGGCTGTTGCAAGAGTCTAAGCCTTCATTTCAGTTTTGCCCCAGCTTTTCTCTGTCGCTGACCCACAAACCACCGGCATTGACATAGTGTCCCTGGGTTTTCTGAGCGGGCCCCTCTTCTCAGCTGTGATCTTCCAGGACCTCTGCTGAGGGAAGGCTGTTCTACATCACTAGTGTGCGTCATCCCTCAAGAGAAGCCCCGGGCCGCCGGGCTGTGCAGGGGCACTCCCAGCCTGATGCAAAGATTAGCCTGTAATTCTTGACTGGTGTAAGTTCTGAATGAAAGGCAGGTAGTAAAGCTGGCCCCCACCCCTTTCCTCTTAGAGAAGATAGACTCCCTAGGGGGAGGTCATTAGCATTTCAATGGTCTCTCTCTGCCTGTGCCACACCCCTGTCTGGGTCACAGAACTGGAAACTAAAAATGGCTGAGGCTTCCTCCACTGAGTTGAAAAAGGAACAGAGCTAGTCCGAGGTGACCCTCTGGCTCTCCAAGGTCAGTCATCACCCAAAGCCTCTGTCTACTTTTTGGGGATTCGTACTTCATAGTGAGCAGTTCACACTTGCTAATTAAAACCCCCCGTTGGAGCTCAGCTGAGCTATATTCGCTTGCTGGGAGAGAGGTTCTCTCTGGCGCCACGAGGCTTTGTAGCTCAGGCTGTGGGGGAGGGGTCTCCCGATTTGGATCCGCAGTTCACAGATTTTATGCTGTGATCTCTGGCCTTCCTCCCAATTCATTTGGTGTATGATGAGTGGACGGTCACGTCTGTCCTCCTGCAGTTATTCCGGATTATTTACTAGTTGTTTCTGGTTTTTTTTAGTTGTTGCAGGGGGACTAGTTAGCGTCCACTCCTCTCTAAGCCGCCATCTTAGATCCTCTCCCCAGTTGTAATTTTTATATGTTAAGTTCCCCTCCCTCACCCCAAATCTGGATCCTGGCCAAGCTCATAACATGTAATGGTAGGGCATAATTTTTCCTCTTAGGCTTTCTGAAATTTCAAGGTAATAGAAAATTGTGAAATAAAGAAGATTTTACAACTCCTTTTGGTTTCTATTTTTCTCCTTTATTGTGGTGATGACCATTAGTTAAGAATATGAAAATATTGTCCAGTTTTCATGGTTAATTGCCGGAGGGTTTCATTTTCATTCTTTTAGCATTAGTTATATTGCATCTTCTTGTCATTAGGCATGCATTACTTGAAAACACTAAAGGGTTTTTTATTTAATAAATCTAAATGTAGGCAGATAATAGATTTTCCTCCTTCCAAAACTGGTCTTTTAGTACAATGATAATTGATTTTCTGCCCAAAAAAGTCTGTTTCTTCTATCTTTTTGGTTTAGAACTTATTTGTGATCACCCATGGTTTTAAGAGAAATATATTTAAATCAGTTGAATATTCTGCTGTACAGGTCAATTGTGAAAGAAGGATGGCTTCTCACTTGATTCTATGCTCAAATCTTTGTAAACCCAAGGGCTAACAGGCGCATAAGTCGAGTTTTTATAGTAATTTGTTGTTCTAGAAGTATACGATTGCTGGTATATGAGACTTCTTTTAAATCAATTTTGATCACAAATTGATATTTTATTAGTAATCCGTTACTACATACAGTTTTATAGAAGTTCTTGATCTTTTAATGAAAAGCTATTTTTTAAATGTAAGGATATACTTGCCTTGTATAAATGACTTACACTGTTTTTAGTTCAAAACATTAAAATACATGACTGTTGATGACTTCAGTAACTTGTGGCTAAATTGAATTTGGGGGTGGTGACAATGACAGTGGCTACTAACACATTGACTGAAGACTTGCCATGTGCTATGCACTGTATTTTATCTCATGTATCCCTTGAAACAGGCTCTTGAGGTAGACACTCATACTAACTGCGGGAAGGTGTGGTAGTTTATCCAGTGTTCTGCAGCTTGTAAGTAGCTGAGCCAGGATTCTGTCAAGAGTCCAAGCGTTTAAGTACTATGCTGAAGTTACTATCTGTGGAGCATAAAGGGTGGGCATTTCAAAAATTGCTTGATTCTAGTGTCTTTGAGTCTTTCAGTGTAGATATAGAACAGTAGGCAGATATATGACTTTCTATCCAGTTTTTACTTTAGCTTTTGCTGTCGCTTTAGATGCTCAGTCTTGATTAAAGCTGGCTCTGCCATCATTAAATGAACATATGTTTGCAGTTTTGAAGAATGTTTGAGTGTAATAGTTGTATCTTCCTCGACTGGGGCCTAATGCTTTACTGGAGTTAGTTGCAGTGTGGTTGAGAGTGCTGTGCTGGTGGGAATAAATTGCACAAATCTCTGTCAGTGTCATGGAAGGCTTTAGAGTGACTTTCATTTCTTATTGATAGCCTGGGATGTACTTGGAGGCTGAATGGATTGTGGCAGGGAATGAGCTCCTTGGGAGAGATTTTTAGGTATCTCCTGGGAGACAGAGCCCCTTCCTGGAGAAAGAGAAAGCTGGAGAAACGCACCAGAGAAGCCCTGTCTTACTCCAGGAGTTGTCCTAAAGCCGAGGTTCCCAAGGGAGAGTACAGTCAGAGTTGAGGGTGGTCTGGTTTTGGGGTATTGGGACGTGGAGAAATGGATAGGATGCGGGTAGGGAGAAGCTGTATTTTTAAATTTCCCCAGTTAATTACAATACCTTCTCACTTACAATCATCTTCCCTCCTACTCTCCCGCCTTCCCTTTCCCCTTTGAGAAGTTCTACTCTAAAGGGATTTAGTTGACAGCTGACAGATCAACTTTCTAGGGTATTCAACTCTTAACACCAGAGAGTTTATAAAAACTTACCTACCAGGAAATTGAGATTAGAAAATAGCTTCAATTTAGGAGTGAATGTATTTAAAAAAAAAAAAAAAAAAAAGCTAGAAAAATGCAAGTTTTTATCTTGGATATTACCTTATATTTAAAAAGTATACCTTAAAAAATCACTTGCCTAGATGTTAGTTTACAGTTTATTTCAGTTACACTATTTTAGCAAAACTGTTTATTTTTGAATCATGAATAAGAATCTGGAAAACCCCATGCTTTGCCATATGAGGTAGTTCTTCCTTGTTACACCGACCCTAAGTAAAGTTAAAGATTGAAGAAGAATTACGAGACTTGGCACTCTAAATTCAAAGAAAATGAAATGACAAGCCAGTGACCAGTTTCCACTTCTGAAATTTACTGACTGCTCTTCCATGAGGGTCAGAAAAATGAAGAAAAACAACTATTTTGAAAATGAGACTCAAATAAGTCTGCAAAATATTATTTCAGATCTTGTTTATAGCTAGAAGAGACTGTTTTTTTTCCTTCAGATTTTTATGAAGATTTGCTCTTAGGTGTGCAATGTTTGCGTGTGGTGTCTGTTGTAGCCATTTTAGGAGGCATTTTTCAGTGAACTCACTCAAAATTTCTATAGACACCAGGTTGACCCAGTTGTTATGATCTATAGAAAAAGACACGTCTTTCTTTCCTGATTCATTTTATTATTCCTTTTACTGTCAGGTATGCACATTTTCTGATCATAAGAGGGTATATTAATGGACATTCTCTTGGACATTAGATATAAAAAAAAACAAAAAACAAAATCAAAGGATATTCAATAGAATTAATAACAGAAAACAGTAAGACAAATTCATTAAGGCCCAGTGTCATGGGCTTGTCTCAAAGTCCAAAAGGGTTTAAGGGCTGGGCTGGTGGGTCTGGGCCTGGAGGCAGGGCCAGCTGTTGGTGGTCCAGGTGGAGGGTCCCAGATGGAACCAGTCACCTGTGATCAGAGCCCCATAGGTTAGACGCACTGTACATGACAGACTCACTGTACATGACAGCTGCAAGAGTGCTCTCCTGTAAATGCAGTCTGTAGGCATTGGATGGACACCTCCCACGCGTGTTTTAGCTTGGAGTATCGAGGCCTCCGTGGTCTCCGCATGAGTGTTTTAGCACCAGGTACCGAGGCCCTCTGTGTCTGACCCTGCCCCCTTCCCCACCATCCTCTCTGCTATGCCTTTCCTTTTTGTTCTGGCAGTATAGAACTGCTTGTTCTTCACACTTATCGTATTTTTTCTTGCCTTTGCTGCTTCACCTCCCTCTGCCTACAATGCTCTTTCCCGGCCCCATTGCTTGGGTGACTCCTGTTGGGATCCAGCCAGTTGTGGCCAGCAGAAATCTTCCCCAGCCCCCACCATGTCTGCCTCTGTATCTTCCCAGTATCTGTGACTGCCTCTGTCACATCCGTTTTGCTACCATCTTCTCTACTTGTTTTTCTGTCTCCCTCAACTGATTATATCTCCTCAAGGGCAGGGAGATCCTGATCAGTAATTGTAGGGGCTTAGTAAATATTGTGGAATGAATCAATCAGAGTGTGCCACAGCCGCCCGTGGTGTGCTGGGTTAGTAGGCAGGTTTGGAGCTTCGGTGTGGCCGAGGGCTGGCTGTGGGCAGTTACTCTCCCCTCCATTCTGTAACCAGAGACTGCACGTTTAGTTCATCCTTGCTGTGTGACTGATATAAGCCTTTGGCCAGAATTACCAACCAGAAAGGGAACGGGTCACTTAAAGCCCTTGTGGAACAGATACCAAGTTGTATCTTGGCTCCTGAAGAGCAGCACATGGGGTAGCCTTTTCTGGAAAGTCAGCTCCCTGCAAGGCTTGCAAGGAGTATCTGGTTAGAACCTGGTACTTCAAAACACCACAGTGACTGAGCTGTTTACAGACGTTGCAGTGCACTGTGTCTCAGAGCTGCTGTTATTCTGGAGACCGAGGAAGTTACTTTCTCCACTGGCTCTTCCTGTTTGTCTCCAGGAGGCTCAGAAGGTGGAGATGCTGGGCTGGAGCTGTTGCCGAGGAGGGAAAACAGGAGACGTGGGACGTCTGCTTTGGGTGAATGTACCAGGACTTGCTGGCTTCAGAATATTTCTTACTAAAAACATGTTGCACAGCCAGGGACATACACGACTCACTGTCACAGACAAGCTATTTTCCTCCCGCCCTGCCTCGTCACGGCGGTGGACTAGCTCCCAGTCCTCCTCCTGTGCATGCTCGAGGTTTGACTTTACTCAGAACACACGAATGCTCACCATACGGCAAAGATGTGGCCTTTAACCATTACCTACTCAGACCCAGACTCAGACTGCTGCCTCGCTGAAACCCCTCCCTTGCTTCTCTGAACAGGAAAGCAACCCCCTGTTCTCCCCACCCCAGCCCTTGTGCACCAGGATTTCCTCCCTCCCCTTGAGTCCCTGGAACGTCCTGAGCAGGTGCAGATACGATAGGATTTGGACCAGGGGAAGAGAGGGAGGAGAAGAGTTTCTTTCATGGCTTGGGGAACACAGATTTGCCCTAGGGTTAGTTTTCTTCATTGAAACAGTGCTGGAAAGAATGCTTAGACTTTGTCGTGTTGTTATAGCCTAGTGGTTCTGCTCTGTTCAGTGAGTAGGCTTTTATGAACTTGCCCAGAAATGCAAACATCATTTGTATGTATTTTAAAATCCAACTGGCAGACCCCGATTTTTAGATTTTAAGTTAAGAATTTAGCACAAAGCTCTGCCTGTAAGTTGATAGGACCTTGAAACCCAAAACAACCAGAGAATACTACAAATGGTGACTTCAAAGGCTTAATAAGGAATCATAAAGTAGAAAGTACTAGAAGATAACCAAGAAGTCATAGTTTCCACTCAGTTTAGTTTACAGGTGGGAAAACTTCACTCTCGGAAGGAGGGCATGCCTTTTTTTCTGAGCACTTAGCCCTTTGTGGCAAACTCTGCCTTAGAACCTGGAGTCCCACAGAAGGTGTGCTGCCGCTTCCACAGCATCGCTGTGCAGGTTTGTGAGCAGTCACCTTGAGTTATGGCTGAGAATAAACTCTTGTTATTGGGTAGGAGAAGAGCCAGAGTCTAGGGTGAGACTGGAGTCAGCAGGAAGGGTCTGTCCAATCCGTTACATCCAGCAAGTCCCTGCTCCTGCCCAATATGTGCTCTGCTCTGGGCTGCACACAAAGCCGAGTTGGGGGGGGGGGGGTTGTTCAAGGAAGAAAGGGGGAACCCACAGTGCCCTAGCTCTAAAAGCCAAAAGATCACAAAGCTGGAATCAACACCAACAAGATGAGAAAAACCAAAGAGGCTTTTAATGGCTGCCTGACAGTTTGTTCTCTAAGGCACATGTGGTCTTGCTGGGAGCAGGGAAATGGATTACTTGCAAACCAGCACTTACATTCTCACGTCTCCAGATTTAATAGGTGGTCATACCATGCAAGCAATACCTCGTTCATGGGGTTTGGTTAGGTAACTTTAAAATTAATATGTGGGAATGTGGTGTAAGACTTCATCAGTTTGTTTTAATATTAGCTCTTTTGACATTTAATTGTGCTTGCCGATTTACCTTTTAGAGTTATTAGCAGATTTCTTTTGGATCATATGATTAAAACAATGATTGTC
Organism: Choloepus didactylus; assembly: GCF_015220235.1. Taxonomy (NCBI): domain Eukaryota; kingdom Metazoa; phylum Chordata; class Mammalia; order Pilosa; family Megalonychidae; genus Choloepus; species Choloepus didactylus. Next base: position 21,477,310 of record NC_051322.1, on the reverse strand, counting down.
TTTAAAAGGAATGACTACTTTCCTTTGTATTTTTATTTGTGGAAAAGAATAAGATTAGAAAGACTCTACTTAGGTCTTCAGACAACATATTTAAATTTTTTATTCTGTTGCAATATTTGTCCTTGTCTTTCTCCCTGCAAGAGCTTTTAGAATGGTGTCTTTCCCATTTAGGTGGCCTTTTAATTAAAAAGAGCAAAAAGATTGTATTAAACATTGCATTAGAAGCAAAAACATTCTAGATATTCCTTTCTATGGTCACTCATTGAAGACTGGGTTCTCTGAGAACAGAAATAATACAATCTGTAGGCATATATTTTAGGAACCAAGAGGGCTTACCAGACAGGACAAACCCCTAAAAGCAGGAGAAGAAACAAAACTGAACCAGATCCAGAAGAATTTGGCAGCAGAGTTCCCTGTGTGGTGACCCGGTCTTTTGATTCCTGAGTATCTCACAGTTAAGTGCAGTTTGACTGCGCAAGCCTCCAGGTGCCTGTCTGTTCTTTTCTTCTCGATTGTGAATTGTGAAAAGGAGAGATTAACCATTATTTGGGATTTATTGTGTGAGGGACTTCTAATAAGATTAGTGAAGTGGATGGCAGGAGGAGCCAGGCCAAGAGTCCTATAGGCAGAGGCGTGGGGTCTGTGGAGGGTCTGGAGGTGGGACCCCAGACCTCAGCTGCACCTGTGCTCAGCCGGTCGATGTGGAGGTGCAGGGAGCTGTGTGCCTGTGCACCCCCACACCAGGCAGGTGTTTTGGAGCATCATTTCCATGGTTCTGGCAGCTCTGTTGAAAGTCAGCCCTCTTTTCACCACTCTGCCTTTTTCCACTTCCCGAGTAGCCGACGTTGCTCTGAGCCTGGAAACGGTGATAGGACACAGCTCTTCCTGTCTGCTCTGGGCTTGGCCTTTCCTTCCCATGCATTTATTACTGTTCTGCGTCATTGCTTTCTCAACTGTACAGTGTCATCAGCAAACCAGAAAGTCTCATAGCCATAAAATTAGGGCACTGGTTTTGTTTTGTTGCTATCTTAAATAAGTGCAGTGGCCAGCACATATTCATCCTTATGAACATTTCATTTCAAAGTTGTCACTCAGAAATCTAGATACACTACAGTGGCACTGCCGGTACTTGGAACATGTTCAGAGCATGTCATGTGAAAAAAAAAATCCTTCTCCTTACTGCATAGTTGTGATTTGCTTTCCTAGATTGATTGTCCACTTTGTTAAATAGGTTTGGTTCGGGATGATGGAGACTTTTTTTCTATTGATGGGAACATGGTCTGAATCAGCTTCAGGATAATACAGTCCATGGGCCAACAACCTGTTTTTAAAGTAAAGTTTTGCTGAAAACATGCACACCCATTCACTTGTGTACTCCTGTCTGCGGCTGCTCTCTCACTGCCCGGGCAGCGTTGAGTAATCGCAGCGGAGACTGTAGTGTCTGCAAAGCCTAAAATATTTACTATCTGGCCCTTTATAGAAAAAGATCTGCCTTGGCCTAAATTTATACTCTGTGCTTAAATATTTCCCCACAACTGCTCAGTTCAATTTGCAGAAGCATGAATGGTGCAGTTAATTTAGTACTCACAAATTATTTTTCTCAGTGCTTCCACATATGTGCAGTTTTAGTTTCCTGGGCTTTAAAATACCCATTTATTTGTATGTTGTTGGACATAGTGAAACTAACTGAAAAATCTCACTAGCCCTCGATGTTATATTTTCTTAGGAGGGACTTTGGAATTTATGAACCAAAATATTCCAAACCTGAGGGGAAGGCTACGTAGCCTGTGTGTAAAAGACCATTTCCTAAGAGCCTATGAGCAGGTTTATTTCCTGTAATTTACCATATATAACCCCAGTTAAAAACTTGAGTGAAAGCTTTTCAGGTTCTTGGACATATGCTGAGTATATCCAGATGTAGCATGAGTAAAGAAAGAAACTTAAATGCTTATACTGTGTTAGTTTTTATTTATCCTGGTAAAAAGCTTAAAGAATTCTCAGTGAAAATTATGCCTTATATTTATTTATTAAGTATGCTAATGACATTAAACTTTTTTTAGCAAATTATTTTATCAGCTTTATTGAGGCATAGTTCATATGTAATCATAGTGCATTTCTGTTTTGCAGAAAGGTGATCCATTTTTTAGAGGATATATTAGACTGTAGTTTTTTTTAACTTGTTGAAATTAGTGATCTATGCCCTTCCTTCCTTCCTTCCTTCTTCCTCCTTCCCTTCCTCCGTTGCTCTGGTTTATCTGGGTACTTGCATATTATAAGCATAATGTGCCATTCTGAGACTATTAGAAAAGGTCATTCATTCATACTTTGGGGAATGTTTAATAACTTTTAATATGTTGGTTCTACTGTACACACCTTATTTAATAATTTGATAAATATTGCATAGCATTTGGTATGGGGAAGTAAAAATGAAATAGTTCTTGCCATCCATTCCTGGTTACGGTTTGGGTAAAAAAGAAGGCATAAACATTTTAGAAGCCATGGCCGTATAAGAGTGTGTTTAAAACAATCTACAAGGAATCACAAAGTGGTGTATAATTAGATGCCCAGTGAAAGGCTCTCTGAGTTCAGGGTTCACTACTTGTTAATGTCCTGTGCATAGAGTAAACAGTAAAATACAGCCCAGCCTTCAAAGGGGTCCCAAGAGGATTGGTAGGGGGTGGGAAATGCCAGGGAAGGCTTCCCAGAGGAAATACTACTCAGAGAGGTATTTGAAGGATGAGCCAGAGGAATTTTCCCAGCATACAGAGCAGCAAGAAGAGTATGGATGGTGCAGACCAGCGTGACGTGATGTGACGTGGAGCATGAGATGGGAGGAAGGCAAGGAGAGCGGTTAGAATTGGTGAGGCAGGCAAGTTCAGAGGCCTCACGGGGCACGTTAGAGGCCTTACCCCCAACACTACAGAGAACACCGGATGGGTTTGGGCAGAAACGTGACACATGAAGACGTACGTTTTAAATGGATGGCTGTGGTAGGTGTATGAAATGTAGTTAAGAGGAGGGACCATGAGGGCTGGAGAGATCAGGACAGTCCATCCAGGAGCTGAGATGTACGCTGGGCCTGGGGGCAGAGGGGGCTGAGTTGGCCCCCAGGAGAGGGAAGGTGGTCTCAGAAGAGCCAGGGAGGAATGTGTCATTGTCATCAGAATGTGGCTGAGCTTGAACAGAAAGTTCATGAAGTCCTAGGAGATGCTGTCAAAATGATAGGTTGAACCTAGATTGGAGACTGTCAGGCAAGCCAAGGAATTTAGATTTTGCTTTACATATAATGGGAGGCAGGATGCAGTAAAACCCATTTGCATCTGAACCCACTCTCTCCTCTCCCATTTTAAAGGATTACTTTCCCTTGTCCCTCTATAAAGACAACTCCTCCATCTGTGCACTCCATCCGGCCCCCTTGTTGACTACTAAAGGATATCACAACTGTACGTGCGTGTCTCCTTACTCTCCTGCATCTTCATCTTTTCCGGAATCATTCTCTAAATCATAAAGCGTGTCCATGCCTGCTGTCTTAACAAAACAAAGCAAAACAAAGAAACCTTCCTGGACACCTCTTCCCTACTGCCTCTTTTACTGTACCTCCCTTTACAACAAACCTCCTTGAAATACTTCTCTATACTTGTAGCCCCTACTTCTCTCCTACCATTTAGGCTTTCATCTTAACACTCCATCAAAACCACTCTTGTCAAAGCCTCCAATGGCTTCCAGTGGCTTCCATGTCTCCAAATCCATGGTCATTTGTCAGTCCTCATCTTACATTGCCAAACCCATGGTGATTTGTCAGTCCTAATCTTACCTGACTTGGTGCACTTGTCTGCAAGGTCCTTCTTAAAATGCTTTCTTTGCTAGGCTTCCAGGATACTATTTTCTCTTGGTTCTCGTCCTGTCTTATTCGTAGTCCCTTTTCAGTCTTTCTCATCTCTCTAGTCTGTAATTGTTGATGTGTCCATTTACTTTTGGAAGGTTCTCACCTAGGCCTATGATGTTAAATGCCTGTCTCCTACTGACTCACAGATCTGTGTTTCTGGCCCGTACCCTGGACCTCTCCCCTGAGTTCTAGACTTGAATCTTAACTACCTGTTTATTTAACATTTCTACATAGATCTCCAATGGGCCTCTCAAATTTAACATATCTGAAGTGTAATTCTTGATTCTTCCCTACCTGTAAACCTGCTTATCTCCTCGTATTTTCCCATCTTAGTAACTGGCAACTCTATTCTCCCAGATGTCCAGGCCAGAAAAATTTGGAGAGATCTTGACTTCTCTTTTTCACCTCCATTCAATCCATCCACAAATCTTATAAACTGTATCTTTGAAATATATACCAAATCCACCCACTTATCATGACCTCCTCTGCTTTCCTTGTCCAGACACATCACCTCTGGCCCGGATTGTGGCACGCAGCCTCCTCAGTGGTTTCCCTTCTTCTACCCTGGCAGCCAGAGTGCCCCTCCTAAAACGTGTCAAGCATGTTACTCCTGCTGAAAGCCTCAAGTGTCCCAGGTCTTCCCATCTCACTCCTGAGCCATTCAAAGCTCTCACCATGGTCCACAAAGTCCTACGGTCTGCTTTCCAACTGCTCTCCCACCCTTCTCCCCGTCTTTGCTCCATAAAGGGTATGACTGCACAACTCACGTAGAAATACAAACGGGCCAAGGATTAGGTGAATAGATGCTCAACATCACTAGGCACTGAATCAATCAAAATACAATGAAATACAATATTTTACCTATATAGTTGAAGAATAGTGACCCATTGTTGGAGATTGTTTTGATAAATGAGCACCAGCTTACATGGTACGTACATCAGTGTTCCTTTTTGGGAGCATTTTGTTAAGAAGTTTCAAAGAACCTTAAAATTTTTTGCAACTTTTAAACTAAAAGACTACTCTCAGAAATGTATACAAAGGAAATAATTGGTCAAGTACAGAAATTTTTATCTAATTTTTTACTAAAAAATTGAAGCAGCCTAAATCATTAATAGATGATGGCTTAATTAGTCTGTTTACACAATACTATACTATACATGTGTTTAAATGTAGAAATGTCAACATGTATATAGATGTTTATGCTTTACTAGTGAAAAAAAGATTAAAAATCAAATATGTATAATATAGACTCGTTTTTATAAATACAAATAAAATATACATAAATATATATTTTATAAATATAAATACATATTCAGAAGGAAATTAAGATATATAGCTAGAAATTGACAACAGTTATTTCTATTGGTGATATTAGAAGCAATCTTTATTTTTTATTTTGCAATTAGCATTTTAAAATTTTATATTTAAAAAAAATAGAGACAGAAAATGAAGGCCACATTATCCTGTTGTACCGTATATTCTTCTCTTTATAAATGGAAGCCATCGGGCAGGAATTCTGTCAATTTCCTGGTCCCTTCCTTACCCACCCACCACTGACCTTAATATGCATTGCACTTGTCTGCAGATGGTGCCTTATGTCTGGCCACACAGGAAGAATTGTCCTCCCCCATCTGGATTGTCTTCCCCTTCTCCCTCCTCTTAATTCACTTCTCTCCTCTGTCCTCAGTGTGTTCTTTTTCTACAGGATTATTCTTACCAGTATTTAAAATATCTTACCCATCTTCAAAAAATCAGTGTCTACCACTTTACCCTAAGTTCATTACGCTATGATTATTTCTTTGTAGAACCTACTGATTTTTTCTAATAGATAATTATATATTCAGTTATCCCTTCTTTTATTTATTCATTCATTAACTCACCAAATATTTACTGAGTATTTTCTGGGTACTGGGTGCCAGAGATACAGAGATGAATAATCCACAGCTCCTCAGGAACTTTATTTTTTGGTGCGATTTTATTGAGATATATTCACCTACTATACAATCCATTCACAGTTTACAATCAGTGGCTCACAGTATCATCACATAGCTGTGCATTCATCACCACAATCAATTTTAGAACATTTTCATTACTTAAAAAAAAAAAGAAAACCTACCCCCAATCCTCTCCTATTATTGACCCCTGTTATTGATATGGTGCCTTTGTTACTGTTGATGAAAAAATACTAAGATATTAATATTAAATATAATATAGTATAAATATAAATAAATATGTTTAATATTAAATAAGATATAGATATTAATGTTGAATTTAATATAGATATTAAGTAGTCCATAGTTTTCAAAAGATAGTTTTCCCCATATATACCATTCTATGTTATTAACTCCTTTTAATAGTGTTGTACATTTGTTCCAATTCAGGAAAGAACTTTTTTATATTTATACAGTTAATCACAGCCATTGTCCAAAATAAATTTCACTGTATTATACATAGTTCCCATATTTAAACCTCTAGCTTTCCTTCTGATGACATACATGACTCTAAACTTTCCTTTTCAACCACATTCATACACAGTTCACTACTGTTAATTATACTCATCATAACATGCTACCATCACCTCTATCCATTTCCAAACGTTTCAGTTCAACCTAGTTAAAATTTCTGCGCATATTAAGCATTTGCTCCCCATTCTTTAGCCTCATTCTATCGCCTGTTTACCTATAGTCTAGATTTTATCTATTACTTTACATATTATAATAGGTTCATATTAATTAGATGGTGCAATATTTGTCCTTTTGTGTCTGACTTATTTCACTCAACATAATGTCTTCAGGGTTTATCCATGTTGTCATGTGCTTCAGGACTTCATTCCTTCTTACTGCTGAATAGTATTCTGTTGTATGTATAAACCACAATTTGTTAATCCATTCGTCTGTTGATGGACACTTGAGTTGTTCCTATCTTTTGACAATTGTGAATAATGCTGCTATGAACATCAGTGTGCAAGTGTCTGCATCACTCCCTTCAGATCTTCTGGATATTTACTGAGTAGTGGGATTGCTGGATCATAAGGCTACTGTATACTTAACTTTCTGAGGAACCACCAAACCATCTGCCACAGCAGCTGTACCATTTTACATTCCCACCAGCAGAGAATAAGTCTTCCTGTTTCTCCACATCCTATCCAATGCTTGTAGTTTCCTGTTTGTTTAATGGTGGCCATTCTAGTAGGTATGAAATGATATCTCATTGTGGTTTCGATTCGCATTTCCCTAATAGCTAGTGAAGCTGAGCATCTTTTCATGTGCTTTTTAACCATCTGTTTCCTCTTTGGAAAAATATCTGTTCAGGTCTTTTGCTCTTTTTTAATTGAGTTGTTTGTTTTTTTATTGTTGAGTTGTAGGATTTCTTTATACATTCTGGATATCAAACCCTTATCACATATGTGATTTCCAAATATTTTCTCCCTTTGAATTGGTTGCTTTTTCAACCTTTTGACAAAGTTCTTTGAAGTACCGAAGTATTCAATTTTGAGGAGGTCCCCATTTATCTATTTTTTCTTTCATTGCTTGTGCTTTGGTTGTAAAGTCTAAGAAATTACTGCCGATCACTAGATCTTGAAGATGTTTCCCTACATTTTATTGAAGAGACTCTTCTGTCCCAGTTTAGTGGACTTCCGTTGACCATAGATCTGAGGGTCTATTTCTGAACTCTCAGTTCGATTCCATTCATCAATATGTCTTCCTTTATGCCACTACCATGCTGTACTGACCACTGTGGCTTTATAATACCTTTAAAGTCAGGAAATTTGAGTCCCCTCACTTTATTCTTCTGTATCAGGATGTTTTTGGCTATTGATTATCTTTTAATTGAAATTTTTTTGCCTTAACATCATTAGTCAATAGAGAAATATGAATTAAAACCATAATAAAATACCACTACCCACTCTTAAGTGTGGCTGAAATAAAATAAAATGGCAATATCAAGTGCTGACAAGGTTGCAGAGCAACTGCAGCTCTCATCCTTTCCTGGTGGAAGTGCAAGGTATAGCTCCTGTGGAAGACAGTTTGATGGTTTCTTATGTTAAATACACACTGTGTGGCTCAGTAATTGCACTCCTGGGTATTTACCCAAGAGAGAAAAAACATACATACCTGAATGTTTATGGTGGCTTTGCAGACAACCTAGATGCCTTTCAATTTGGTAAATGGATTAACAAATTGGGGTACATCCACGCAATAGAGTACTATGCAGCAGTGAAAAGAAATGGACTACTGAAACTCTCAAAAACAGGGATGAATTGTAAATATATTACACTGAGTGAAGGAAGCCAGATTCAAAAAGCTACATGCTATTCTGCATGATTCCATTTATATGATAAATAGAAATAACAAAGCTATAGGAATAGAAAACAGTTGAGTGGTTACCAAGAGCTGGATGTGGAGGGAGGGGGTGACTCTAAAGGGTCATGTGGGAATTTTTTTAGGGTGATGAACTGTTCTAATATCTTGATCACAGTGGCAGTTACTCGACTATACAATTATCAAAACTTATGGAACTCTACACTAAAAAGTGAATTTTAACATTTTGTAAATTATATCTCGATAAACCTGACCGAGTCTTTTTTGAGGCAACAGACAAAAAATATTTTTTGGATATGTGCTGTATAGTCACATAATTCAGAAATCCAGACAATATAAAAGAAGACAGTGAAAAGTTTCATTTCCACTCCTGCCACCTATGATCACTAAATGTCTTTTATATTTTGAAATTTCTTTATGCAAGTATTAACATATGCATATGTTCTCATTTTTAGCCCTTTCTAACACAGAGCACAATTAATACAATTTTATTAGTAGCATCAATGCATTGAGTTTGTCCACATTCTTTCTCACAGCTGCATGGCGTTCTGTTGTGTGTGCGCATAAAGCTTATATAACCAATTGTCCTTTGATGAACAGAGTTTTTCTGGTCTTTTTGCCTTATATACAGTGCTGCTATGCATACAATCAGTTCTGCTATAATGCTTATTTTGAAAATGCAAATTTGTTCCAATGCAATTGATTCATTAGGGAATAATTTGAGCATAACATGAATATCCCATTTGCTTGTTCGATTTTGTCCCTGAGTACACAGAAAACTGCTGAATGGAGCTGTAAAGGAATATACAAAACACACCCATACTCACCTCAGATTTCTACCAGCTACTTCGAGTCACCGTGTGTTGTCACACCCATTCACACCTGGTGTTAAAACTTTCCCTCCAATTTCAGATAACCCTCCTTCCACCACCTCATAATAACTCACAAGCTGCAACCCTTCTGACGCCCACTTCCACAAGCAAACTGCAGGTCTTTTTCAAGGTAAAGTGCCATATTTTTTGCAGTCTTTATGTATTTATTAACAATTTAACATCTGTAAAACTGTGCTGCTGTTTTTTATTAGATTCCAATCTTTTTATTTTTTTTTACTGTGTCACTGAAAAGTTTTTGATGCTGTGCCCTTCTGTAACTCCATTTTCTCCATAAGCAGTGTGGTTTTTTTTGCCCAATTTTGCATAGCGCACTGACTTTTAGGAATGCCTGTGTTACATTGTAGCAGAACTGACTGTATTTTATTTTGTAAATGTGATAGTGTATCTGTAAAGTCTCCAAAGTGGGTGGGTTCAGATTTTTATAGTTTGAGTTCTCAATGCTGTTATATATTTAAACTATAAGATTGGTATGATTCTTTTTCACAAAAAAAAAATGTTGTGATAGAGCTAAAGAAGGGTATGTGTCAGCGCACTTTGGGAGTGATCCTGCATCCTTTGGTCTTAAATTTGAGTGTGTTCCTGGCTGCATGATGGTCCTTAAGAAGTCTCTTTGCATGTAGGTGCAGACCACAATACCTCATGGAGGTAAGAATCTCAGAAAAAGGTGGGGAAGTAGATGTCTGTAGCCAAATGCAGTGTGAGATTGGACTTCAGCGAAGTCAGCTAAAACAGAAAGAGGTGTTCAAGCAAAGAGAAAAAACGGACTAGTTATCAGAGTGGGTAGTGATCGACTGTGCAAGAGCCCATGGCAGTCCCAGACACCATTAGCAAGTGCTGTTAAGCAGAGTGGCCTTGAGAGGCAGTTTAACTCCCAGAGCCCAGAGGTCACATACAAGGGAAGGCATTCAGAGCATAGTAATTTGATAAGAGGAGTTAATGCTTTCTTTCCAAAAAGCTATGAAGATAAAAAAATTTTAAAATTAGCGATTAGGGAGGAAGTTTAAGAAGTATACCCAAGTGTTTGCTTTATTTGATATTTTACTCAGTAAGGTTTTACACTTGAATTTTTTGGACCTGACAGCTTATTTGTTGTTGCTGTTGTTGTTGTTTTATTGTAAACTTTAACATATATACATAACAGTGATAACTTTAAAGTACAATTTCACAGTAGTGAAAATTTCAAAGAATGTCATGGGTCACAGTTCCACAACTTCAGCCATTTCCATTATTGTAAAATATAACATACATACAGAAAGATGTCAATTCTTGATGTACAGCTCAACAAGAAGTTATATAGGTAATTTCAAAAATTGTTATGGGTTACAGTTCCATAGTTTCAGTTCTTTCCTTATTATACAACGCAGGGTGTATACAGGAAAGTGAAGACCTTCAAGGCACAATTCAACGAGCAGCGATAGAGCAAATCCCAAGGGATGCTATAGGCTACAGTTCCAGCGAGTCATTTACCTCCTTCCAGCCCTTCCAGCACCCCAGCATCCAAAAAATACGTATAATTATATAAAGTTTCAGTATTCATAGACCTTTGTTGAATCTTATCTTGTTTGTTGCCACCCTTTCCTCTCACTTCATCTTTTTCTCCATCTTCAGGGTGGGCACCCTAACTTGTTCATATTGAAAGGGGGGGCCTGGCAGCTTATTAATTCACTATTTCTTTAGAGTTCTCTTCTACGAAAAAAAAATTAAAAATAACTCGTAAGTGGAAAGCATGTTCCTTTTCTGATGTTAGTTTATTTTAAAAAGCCCTCTCAAGGCCTGTTTTCCTCAATACCGTCTTAGTGTACCTTGGAGTCAGGAGAAAACAAATGGCCTTGAAAGTTGTGAAAGCATGATGATAGACTTGACACTTTCTTAACCTTGTTTTTCCATTTTTTGTTTGTGTTATAGAGTGTTTTCTGTGTCATAAAGTTAGCAGTATGAACCAATATTGAAGATAATGTTACTAACCAATTGAAGATAATGTTATTTAAAAATTAGATAGAGCACCTTTAAATAATTTAGTATTATTTAAAATTCAACAGAGAATAAGAAAAGTCATTTGTTTAGGTAATGTGAACATGACAAGTTTGATCTGGAAACTGGTGTTTAAACCTTTAATTTTCTTGCCACTAGTGAACTATGAGACCCTGTTCTATTGTTTTGAGATTGCACACAGATCACTTCTGCATGTTTTTCATAAAGATGATAAAAAAGAAAGAGGTCACACATTTTTGACTGTAGAAAATAGTAATTATTGATTCAAGCCAAAACTGTTCTTCATTTAATTTATTATCTACTGAGGATTTCTTTATTGGCATTTCCCTGTTATACTTTTATTTGATACTAATATAGCTATATGATAATAAGAAATAGAATATTAAATGCTTCACCTTAATAGAAAATCCAGTTTGCATATCTCTGAGGTCTCTTTCCCTGTTGTATTGTTAGAAAGATATTTTGCAATTCTCTACTTCCTTTATTATGTGCTGCAAAAGTCTTCCTTTTAGAAAGATCTCTTGTGTTTTGACTCTTAACAGTTGATCTTAATATGTTGTTGATCTTAGATGTACAAAACTGAAAATGAATTAGGTATTAATAGATTTTTAATACCTTTATTGAATCATAGTAGAACTGTTGTCAAGTTTGTTCATTGTGACTCTGTTCTTTACTTTATTCTGAAATAAAGACTGTGTCTTAGGTTCCTAGCTGCTAAAACAAATAACATACAGTGGGTTGGCTTAAACAGTGGTATTCAGTTTGCTAATTTTGCTGTTATGCAAAATACCAGAAATGGATTGGCTTTCATAAAGGGGATTTATTAGGTTACAAATTTACAGTTCTAAGGCCATAAAAGTGTCCAAACTAAGGCATCAACAAGAGGATTCCTTCGCTGAAGGGCCAGTGGCATCTGGATCACCTCTGTGGCTGGCGTCTGCTGGTCCTGTGCTCCTGGGTTGTATTTCAAAAGGGTGTTCTCCAAAAGGTCTCTGGGTTTCTCTTAGCTTAGCATCTCCAAACGTCCTTCTGTCTGTATCTCCAAGCATCTCTAAGCATCTCTGTCAGCTCCCAAGTGCCTCTCAAAAGTCCATCTCAGCTGGTCTGAGCTCCTTCTGTCTGTGAGCTCTCTTACAGAACTCCAGTGATTTAATAAAGACCTATCCTGAATGGGTGGAGCCCACACCTCCATGAAAATGTCTAATCGAAATGTTTCACCTACACTTGGGTGAGTCACATCTCCATGGAAACAACCTAATCCAAATATCCGATAAGATTGGATTAAAACATGGCTTTTGGAGGACATAATATTTGTAAACCGGCACAAATGGGAATTAACTGCCTCATAGTTTTGAGGCCAGGACCTCCAAAATTGAGGTGCCAGCAAGTCAATACTTCTCCCCAAATACAGTGGCATTCTGGGGCTGGCTGTTGGCAATCCTTTGTCCTTGGATTTTCTGTCACATGGCAGTGCACATAGTGAGGTCTTCTTTCTTTGCTGGGTTCCGTTGACTTCCAGCTTTTTCCAATGGCTTTTTTCAATGTCTGAATTTCATTCTGCTTTATAAAGGACTCCAGTAATCCAGATTAAAGCCTGACTTGATTGGTCACACCTTAACTGAAGTGACGTCTTTAAGAGATCCTGTTACAATGGTGCATGTCACCAGAATCCAGACCAAGACCGAAGACATGCCCAACGGTGCACAGTTGAGCCCAACCACACACGGTTTCCCTCTTACTCATTCTCCAGTTACGTAAATGCTAATTGAAGAGACTATGGGTTGCTGACGGTCTACTCTCTGTGATCAAAATTTTTATAAAGAAACACTTTTTGGGGGAGGGGACATTATATCTCACAGAGGTACAGGCTGATTGTTCAGTGTCTTTTTCAGAGAATGTCTGGTAGGAAAACAATAAAAGGAATGGCACAACTTCTATTTTTTAACATTGGGAAGAAAATTCCTTCTTTCCTCTGAGCTCAAGACCCTCTTGAACACCTGCCAGACTGACTTGCTTTATGTAAAAGATAATATTTTTCACTCTTTTAAAAAGAAACTCTTGGATGTGAAACTTGACAATTGTGGTTAATAAGGAATGTTTATTGAGTGCTTTCTATGTGACCTTTTAATTGTCCTCTGGGCTTCCCTCTGCACCCTTTGTGGAAGGACCGTTTTGATTCCAACTGTACAGTTGAGGAAATGAGTGTTTATGGAAATTGAGGAACTTTTCCCAGGTCCCAGGTTGGTGACTGATGGAGACCAGGTGGGAACCATCTCTCTGGGTCTTCAGAGCCAAACTCAACCTCTTAAATAGATTTACTTTCCGGTTCAAATAAGGACATATTTATCAGGGAGCAATTTGAAAATAATTTATTTTTATCATTTCTTTATCACTTAGCTCAGAATTGCTCTCTTGTTACTTCTTTCCACTTTCTGCCAAAAATAGTACTGTTATCTCACATGAGAACTTATTTTTAATGAGGGTGGAACCATCCATTCATGAGGCTAACAGTTCTTTCTTTATTTCATCTCCTTGTGATAGGACATTGTTTAGTTCCAGATTGCTTTGTATGTAATACTCAAAGATTATGACTTAGCCAAAGTGGGAAGCATTTAAGAATGAGAAAATGTTAGGTTTACCTACTTCAGTTTTTAGGTATTGCTTGATAGCTTTCTCTCTCTCTGTCCCTCTGTCTTTCTCTCTCACATACACACACATTCACAAACACCCTACACACACCCACACGCAACCTCTTTAAAGTGGCTTCAAACTTTTGTTTTCTTGAGATAACAAATAGTATCATTTAAAACAAAAGGCCTTCTGGAAAACTCTTCCCTTGTAGAATGAATACTTAGTTGTTAAAGGGAAAACATCTTTAAAAACATTTAAAACTAGCCAGAGATTTAGCTTTTAAATGGCATGTTGGATAAGGTGGTCTATTCTTACCAGGTACATTAAATTAGATAATGGCTTTATTTGGTATTTAGTGAAGTGGTATGTTTTCAAATATTATCTGCTTTTAAAAAATTAACATTTGTTGTTTCTCCTTTGCAAAAAAAGGTTATACAATATTTTCTCCTATTTCAAATACCTGAATATTTGTGTTGGATGAAAAAATATTTTGAGAGAAAAATCTGGTTTTTTACTTTTATGGTAAAGTTTACCCCATCCTCTTGAAATCAGCCCCTTCATGCTTACCTCGGCCCCACCCTTCATTTTTGTTACATATTTTTAGAGAATCTTTTAGTTTTGTTATTATATTGTTTGCTAAATGATACTGGTTATTTAATTTAATAACTAAGAAAGAGTTCTTAATTTTTTAAGTGTTTTCTGTTTTTGTTCTCGAGTGACTTTTTTTCTCTTTTCTCCTAATAAAGCAAATGAAGAAACACCCTTGCCGCCAGTGTGACAAGTCCTTCAGTTCATCACACAGCTTGTGTCGCCATAATCGAATCAAGCACAAAGGCATCAGGAAAGTTTACACCTGCTCGTAAGTTACCATGTCTAACATGGGAAATGCAGTGAAACAATCGTCAGAACTTCCTGAAGGGCTTTTCACATTTTTTCATTAATCCTTGAGTCCCCATCCTCTGCTCCATAGTTTATAGACTGAGTTTCTTTGTTATATTCTATTGTTTAGGCATAGAGTTTTTTGATCAGATTTGAACACATAAAAAGGAGAACTTCCTTGAATACCCTGGGTACATTTTTATGTTCTGCTTGTTACAGTGTACATCCTTATTTGTAATCCAGAGGTGCATATTTTAGTCCTGAGTTTTGGGGAGGTGACTAATTTGCAGGTGCATAGTTGGATGAGATGCTTTCTGGCCCTTACACACAAAGCGACTTGTCAGCATCTCCTTGGCTGGTTGGCTGGTTGATTGACTCCATGGTTCGGGGGACACTCTGCCAAGGCTGGGTCATGGATTCATTAGTTCACCACCTAATGCATGGCAGTCTTTTTCTAGTATAATTGGACCAGCACAAACCTGTACTACTCAGTGGACTGTCATGCGCTCGCTACTTCTTTGTAGATGAAGATCAGAATTTATCATATTATTAATGAAAAATATTTATCACCCACTTAACCAACTGGAGAACTATATTAGTTACTGCCAAAAATGGATTGATATAACATGGTTACTTATTTTAAGATACTTTTTTAAGAGATGCTGTGGATGTCTGCCATTTGAGCATGAGTGAACCAAGGTCCAGTGTAGGTTGTGGAGCAGGAGGTCAGGAAGGCTGGCAGATGGAGCGAGGCCTTACCGTGTCTTGGCCAGTTAGGGACAGTTTCTTGGGGGAAAATTTACTTCAATAAAATTGAAGCTGGGAGTGATTTTAGTGAAATGGGAACATTCTATAAATATGTTGAGGCTAAATCAAAAGAATCGGAGAATTAGATGGATGCCCTGGGCTGAGAGGAAGGCAGAAAGAAAGTCTGGCATGACATAAAGGCTCCACCGATAGGTGGGGCTTATTTTCCTGCATAGTCTTTTGCAAGGTAATAAAATGCTGGCGTTTCCCAGCTAGCAGTTGAAATGCATCCTTACTGGGAGCACTGGGTCTTTGGTGTAGGCGCTGATTTCCAGTCTGTCCCTACAGAGCATCTGTAATAATCTAATCATCAGCATTTAGGGACGAAGCATTAGAAAATCCTGGGAAGCCTTTTTGAAGGTGGCAGATTGGATTCTGAATGACCACATTTTTCTTCCCCCTTCACTGCAGTGGTGTTCTTGAGGTCTTGATGTATTCTTGGTGTATTCACCATGTTCACTAACTTTCATACCTGTTTCTGGCCTGTTTTATTAAGAAAATAGTAAATTCATATCTTCCAAAGAAAAATTTTTGCTAATCTACAGCATTCTTAAGTTTTGTTTGTTTTATACAAGATAAAATGAAAACTTTAAAAAAGTGAGCGATTTTGGGTATCTACTCACAGTTTTCTAATCTCCTGAATGAATAAATGTGTTAGAGTGCTGTGATTATAAAGATTATAAACCTGCCCATTGGATCCGTGCTTTGGTGAGGAACGTGACTGCAGTGGACACTGCCTTTTCTTCACTACGGCAGAGCCAGTGGGAACAGTTCTGTCAGCACAGGGGAGCCGGGGAGGGAGGGACCTCTTCCTCCTGCTCAAGAAACTGTCAGGATGTAAATTCTGAGTACCCTTCAAGCCACAGCCAGGAACACTGAAACTAAAGCTATCTAGTTTCTTTAACCAAACCTAGAAAATAAATTTTCCTTCCAAGCCAAATGAGGTTCGTCCTAAAGGAAACAAAAATGGACCAAAAAAATTTTTATTTATTTATTTATTTATTTATTTATTTATTTATTTTTAACAAAAGCTGTGAAATTTCTTTCACAAATTGGAAAATGACTCGTAGCACAGTTGCTACTTAGCCTGGGACCATTGGTATTCACACAGACCTCTCTGAGTGCACTGTCGCTGGTTAGAGATCTTTCTGCAGTGATGTATTGTTCACTGTGAGGTTATCCTGTCAGCACATAGATCATCTCTCTGTCTTTTGCTCCCCAGGCACTGCCCGGACTCCAGACGCACCTTTACAAAGCGCTTGATGCTGGAGAAGCACATCCAGCTGATGCATGGCATTAAGGACCCTGACCTAAAAGAAATGACAGAAGCCACCAATGAGGAGGAAACAGAAGTAAAGGAAGACACCAAGGTCAAACACTGCAGATGTTCTCTTTACAGTGACATTGTGTTGATTTGCTTTTCCATTTAAATTTCTGTAGAGTTACACAGTTTTTCAAATTCAGACTATGCATTAAAGATATAAAATAATAATCTCCCCCTACACCCATTCTGACCTCTCATCCTGCTTCTAAAAGGTGTCAACCTTTATGAACTCTCTTCTTTATCCTTCCAGGAAAAGCTTTAGGGATCTGCTTACATATATACATTAAAAATTTTTATGTTGACTTATAGAAATTCTCTTACCAGAAGGAATGTATAAACTGGATTCCTTTTCATTGACAATAGTGGGCTTCAATTAGACAACAATAAATATATTAACCTGTGTAAAGGCATCATGTATGCCAGGTGCTATTAGAGTCAAAGAAAGCAACAGTTCAGCCAACATTTAGAAGATTCCACTGCCGTTGGCACTCTGCTAAGTTGGAATATACCTGGGTAAGATGCTATGTGTGCTCTCAAGGAGTTAATCATTGAGTCAAAGCTAAGCAGAATACAGGTCAGACTAGTGAGGTGTTAAGATGCAGTCCTCACCCTCAAATGATGGAGGGGGTGGGGGGAGTTTAAAGAACATGCATGCCGAGGGAGCTTCTGTTCGAGGCCGTGTGTGAGATGCCATATGCACAGGGCAGAGAAGACAAGCCCTGGAGTTTGGAGGAGGAAGATGCCACTTTGGCTTGGATTTTTGGAGAAGTAGAAGTAGAGGATTTTATGTGGGTCAGATTTTGAAAGCTGGAAATGAAGGAGGAAGTTGGGGGAAATAGTGCAAAGAACGTAAGTAGGCAGGAAAGGGCAGTTGCTATTTGATAGGAAGCAGTTACTTGCCGTCCTGGCTGGCCTGGAGTCCATGGAGAAAATGGCAGGAGCTAACAGTGAGGTCATAGATCTGTTTATTATATAGCTTACAAGCACTCTCAAATAGGGATTTTTTCTTTCCTGGGTCCTGAGTATTTCTATAGTTACAAAATAGTGTATTTTGTTGAATTTTAAGGCGCCATTAATTATAAGATGTTTCCTTGTTTCATGTGCCATTAAGAAAGAAAAAATGCTGCCAATTAAGCTGTCAGGCCATCAGTTGTAAGCAGCTTACTGTTTCACAGATGTTTAAATGTGGAAGAATGTACACATGATACAATGTGCTAATTGAAGTCTTTAAAGGAGCCCCCAAAGTGTGACTTTGCCCCCCACTCCCAGCCAGTGAAACTCCTTGTCCTACTGAGCTCCTTGGCAGTATTTGGCATAATTGGCCATTGAGCCTGGAAAACACTCTCCTCAGATGCTGTGGTCACACACACTTGTAGTTTTCCTCCTTCTCTGGCTTCCTGCTCTGACCTCGAAACACTGGGATTGCTTCCACTGGCAAACTTCCTGCTTCCTGGTTCACTAGAGAGCGTGTGCATTGGGGAAGATGTGGCTTCCCATGGCTTTCTCTTAGAGCAAGGGTTAGCTTTTCCCAGGGGCCCCCAGCAAATCTCTCTTGTGTCATTGGCTGAGTTGGATTACATGTCTGTTCTTGAACCAGCCGTTGGCAAAGGAGGATGGGGTTGTTCTCAGACTCAGCAGGGCCTCTCCTGAAGCTGAAGGTGGAGGCAGCTTGGCGCAGCCTGAGTTGCAAGGCTCCGTGGAGCTCAAGGGAATGCTCAAACCATGTGGCAAGAGAGGAGGAGGCGGGAAGGGCGCCAGGGAGCCAGCTAGGACATTTGCACTTGCCCATCCTGCTGCTTGGCCTTCCCTTTCCCCGTGTCTTCTCTGGCTGCCACTTTCTCCCTCCGGTTTCAGCTTCAGTGCCATCTTCCCATAGGCCTGCTTTGATCGCCCCCCCCGCCCCCGGAGTAGCCTCTCTCCTTCCTTTACTCTATAACTCCCCCTCCGCAGTGACCCCCTCTGCTTGTCTCTCTCTCCTGAGGGCCAGGAGCCAGTCTTTATCCCACCTCTCACAGAATCCAGCATTACCCCTGTTTACTGCAAGTTGAGTGGGTGTGTTTAAAGAAATTTAAAATTCAGTTCTAAAGGAAGTTGCTGCATTTTCTTCCTTTGTGTCATGACTTTCTACTAAGGGAACTGAGTTTATTACCAAATCACAGAGCTACAGCTGAGTTTCCAGGTTCTTCCCACATCAGAGTAAAAGCAAAAGTCCTTAAATTCTCTCTCTCACCTGTTGCTGTGCAGTGCACCCCTCTAGCTCTCCCTGTCTTCATCTCCTGCCCTTTCCCTGGGTCACTCGGTTTCAGCCCCGCTCGCCCACCTGCTATTCCCTAAGCATACAGACCTGCTCCCACCATGGCTTTTGTACTCAGGGCTGCTTCTCCCTGGAGAGCTTCCCCCACGTAGCTGTCCTCATGTCCTCACCACATCAGGACTCTGTTAAAATGTCACCCATCACTGAGGCCGTCCCTGATTCCAGTTGCCGCCTCTGTCTTCGCATGGCCTTTTCCCGTGTCGCTGTGTGTCTTCTCCTCCTTAAAAGGACACCACAAGTGTTGGATTCAGGGTCCCCCCCAATCCTGTACGGCAACATCTTAACTAATTCCATCTGCAAAAACTCTGTTTCCAAATACGGTCATCTCACTACACATGCCCTGCTTTGGTCATTCTGTGTCTGACACGCTGTACACTTATGGTTTCCTTGTTTTTGTTGGTCTCGCTCCATTGGACGTAAGTTCCATGAAGGTAAAGACCTGTCTGGCTAAGCAGTGCCTGGTATATGTAGGAACTCGGCTTAATATTCACGGAGTGGATAAAAGACATATGCCTCAGGTGGGGCGGCAGACACGCAGCTGTTAAAAAAGCCAAAATCCCAAAGTTTACAAGATAATGTTTTTATAGCCCCTCGAGTCCTGGAGAACTGATCATTTATCCACCATGTAACAGAACGGTTTTGAATTGTGTCACTCGTTTTGCTTTCTCTCAAAGGTTCCCAGCCCAAAGCGGAAGTTGGAAGAACCAGTTTTAGAGTTCAGACCTCCCAGAGGAGCAATTACTCAACCGCTGAAAAAGCTAAAGATAAATGTTTTCAAGGTTCACAAATGTGCTGTGTGTGGCTTCACCACCGAGAACCTCCTGCAGTTCCACGAACACATCCCGCAGCACCGATCGGATGGCTCCTCCTACCAGTGCCGGGAATGCGGCCTCTGCTACACGTCCCACGTCTCGCTCTCCAGGCACCTCTTCATCGTGCACAAGTTGAAGGAACCACAGCCAGTGTCCAAGCAGAACGGGGCTGGGGAAGACAGCCAGCAGGAGAACAAGCCCAGCCCCGAGGACGAAGCCTCCGATGGTGCCGTGTCAGACCGAAAGTGCAAAGTGTGTGCAAAAACTTTTGAAACTGAAGCTGCCTTAAATACTCATATGCGGACCCACGGCATGGCCTTCATAAAATCCAAAAGAATGAGTTCAGCTGAGAAATAGCCACCGGCGTTCCATGAGGAAAATCCCTGTCCACATTGGAATCAAAAACAGACATTTTTGTTGCAGAAAGTTTGCAGTATAATAGAGTTAACAGTACTGCGCAGGCTGTTGCAATATATTCTCTTTCCATGTACCTTCCTCACCTTGTCATGTATATCCTTGCTAAGTATTAAAACACTATTTGAGTTTAAAAGAGTTTGTATATATTTAAATGAATAACTTTTTATACTCTTTGTTACATGTTTGTATCAGTATTTAGTGGAAATGTTTTGAGTTTTTTGGGGGTTAGGATTTTTCTTTTTTGTACTGTTTCTTTAAAACAGTTCTTAGTAACAGGGGCAGTTCCTGAATTCAAATAAACCATTTTGTATGTTATGGATTTGAATGGGTTAACTAATTACAGGCTACGATAATGCCTTTTTTAGTGTTTTTTAGTTTTTAGAATTCACTACATAAATTGTAGGTGATTTGTGGGTCTCACAAACACTAGGAACTTTTAAGTGTCTTAGCACTATCCTCAGTGTGCCTGCCCGAAGTCAGCGAGGGCACGTTCGGGACGCACCTGCGCACCGCCGCCTTGTCAGGCCATGCCAAACGGTGTTTAAAGCAGCCTTGTAAGTAGCTTCTTTCCCAGTGGTGGGTTAAAAACGGAGGCCCAGAGCCCAGTAAGGAATGTGGATTTCCTTCATTCCTTCTTAAGGAATGGGGAAAGAAGGTGTTACAAAGGAAAAAGAAAACGAGAGCTGATTGTCTGCTGGGCAAATTTGCAAGGCTGGTTTAAAGAGCACAAGGAGGTAAAAGTTACGAAAGGGCTGGACTACTGTAAAAGTTACAAATATGTAGTTAGACCAATAGATTTATACAGTCAGGTTTTTGTCATGTAATTTATTAAATATTACAGACACACAACTAAGAATATCAAGTATTTCTCTGGCTCTTGACAGGAAAAAAAGAATCGGTTGACTTAACCCTTTGCTGTCTAAAGAGTTGGCGTTTCCAGTTGGGTGCTACTGCCAAACGTCCTGGTTCTTAGAGTTGGGGTGCTCAACCTCGACCACCAACTCACCAGTGCTGCAGCCTGGGGGTTGCAGTTGGCCATTAGATTACACGCTGAGCCCCCTGGGTTTATTCCAGCCATTTCAATGCCTGTACTACTCGTAGTTCTGCTCTACTGAAGTGCAGCAAAGGTACTCTTCTGTCCCTTCCATTTATAGTTCTCTGGGAGAGTTAAATTTTTTGCATTTTTTTGTGTATGTGTTTTCTTTTGCATTTTATAACTTGTATTTATCCCTAAACATGTTTTGTACTTTTTTTTTTTTTTTTAAGAAACTCTTGTGTATATACAGATACTTGCATGATAAACTGTAGTCAACGTTCGGTTCCTCAGAAGTCTTGCTGCTGTCAGGTGTTATGCACTACAACCCCTCCTAACTGTATTAAACGCATTTCAGATGTAAATAAACGTGGGACATTTGGCCCTTGTGCTTCCGTGAGAGAGTTATTGATGGCGGGTCTCTGGCATCTTCGTGAAGTTTAGGAAGTAATTGCAGGAACAAGCTACAGGATGTTGCGGAAGTCTTCCCACGCAGAGGTGTGGGACGGTCATTCCCATTAGCAGTCAGCTGTTTTCTCGCTTTCTGGTTTACTCCGTCAGTACATTGGTATGATCTGAGGGCGTGACTAAGTAATTCCTCAACTTGGAAAATTCAATTGCTGTTACTTGTTATATTTATCTTTGTATTGCTCTAAGTTGTATTCATAGCACTTTCATATGTTTCTGAATTTGAACCTTGCAATAAACCTGTGTGGTGGGCTGCACAGGTCTTACTACTCGAGTTTTATGGTTGAGGAGGCTAAGCTCAGATGAAGTTTTTTGCCTAAACCGTCATAGCTATCAAGGGGCTGTGAGGATTAGAACCCAGATATTCTTACTCTAAGTGTAGTGCTTGCTGTATGTGTTTATGTACATATTGACAAATACTCATTTATTCAACAAATAAAAAGTATGTGCAAAACACGATACTAGAATTTTTGTTTTTGGCAATACGGCTTTTTATAAGATGAGAACTGAAAACCTATCTACTTTTAAATACCCAAACTGCTCTATAATACATTATGAACATCTATTGAATACCTTGCTGAGTGCACAAGAAAATAAAGAAAATACCCAGGGGCCCAAAATAGAGAAGAAACTGAAATCCAGAGTAAGAAAAACCTCATGGGATGCTGTAGCCCTGAAGGAGCCTCTGGATGAATAGAACAGGTGAACTGGAAAATAGATCTTGAGGAAATAACCTAGAGTACAGCATGAAGATGAGAAGATGGAATATATGCAAGAGATGTTAGAGGTCAAGAAGGACAAAAAGAAAAGATCGTCCAACTTAGGTTTAATTGGAGTTTTAGAAAGAGAAAATAGAATTGGGAAGGATCAATGTGGAAATTCTTAGCCATTAAAGAAATGAATCCTTTGATTCAACATAGAGAACACTGAACATAAATCCACACTGGGTGTGGGCATTTGAGAAGGTGGATACAGTTGGACCAAAAACAGAAAACTGGGGCATGCTTGATGAATCCTTAGGAAGCCCTTTTACTGTTTAGTGGAGAATTGGGAGCTGAGACTGGCCAAGTTCTGAAGAGCTGTGAATGACAGATTAAGGGGTTTGTACACTTGGGCAGTTAGAGACAAGTTTTTTGGACAGTGCCTTGACATGACTAGATTTATTGATAGCAGTATCTAAATAGGGGAGTCTACCAGCCAGGGTAGGTTAGTTTATGCTATAGTAGGTACCCTACATCTTAATGGCTTATAACAAGACTTGAGTTCTTGCTCATATACAATGTCCATTGTGAGTTGGCTGGAGGCATTGCTCCCTGTCTCTGTTCCATTATCCAACTATCCCAAAAGTTGCTGTTTACTATGGCAAAAAGAAAGAGCAATTAAATGCTGCCATATTTCACTTACGTTCACAACCTATTTGCCAAAACCAGGCACACAGCCCCCTACCACCACCACCCCCTGCACACCCAATCACAAGGAGGTCAGGAAGTGCAAACCTACCATGTGTCCAGAAGGTAGAGGGTGAAAATATTTGAACAGCATAATGACCATTCGAGGAGTGAATACATGTAGCTATGATGCTAACAAAGTAGTCCATATGACCATGAGGGCTTGACCTAGGTGGTGGGAGAAGGCTTGGAAAGAGGGTTTGGTTGTTATTTTTCAGAAGTAGCATCAAGAGTATTTTATATCCCAGGGTCCAGAGGAAGAAAGATCTCCGATCTGAAAGTTCAAGCCTAGTGGTTTCTTAAATGGATTATTTAGACTGCTTAAATAGAAATACAGAAGTCAAAATTAAGAGCTTGGATTTTAGATGTACATGCAAGGTAGGTTTTTGTTACGATTGTCTGTGGTTGGTTGACTTTATTTTTGCTTATCAGTAATTGAATGCACAAAGAAGAATGCCACCAAAGTACTAAAAATTTAGAAAATGAGAAAAGGGTGAAAGGCTGAGACTATATGGCATAAACCAGTTCTTCCTCCCAAACACATTTTCTGCAAATTCCTAACTCCTATTACAGTAAAGATTCGAAAGGAAAACTCTTCCAACCTAACTGTGGTGAGGAAGAAGGTGGTGGGTTCACCTTCCTCCCCAGTGTCAGCCAGAGTTTCCATCCCAGGATCATTGACCAGTGAAGTTTCTGGTTGAAAATGTTGGCCAGTCAAGATTAATATAAAATATTTCATATTAATATATTCATCCTGCTTTTTTTAAAGATGCCTTTGTGAAAGGGGAAGAAATGAAAATCCATTTGAAGAACTTCGTATAAAGTATTACACAAAGGAGCCGTTCACCTACCCCAAAGGAGCATCTGAGTCTAGAGGAGTGTGCCAAATGTGGAGTGCTCTTTATGCCATTTAGTTTACACACACACACACACATATTTTGCAAATCTCAGATCTTGTAAGGATCCTAGATAGTAGATCTTAACTTTAGCATATGTCTTCTAAATAAGGGACATAGATTTACTTACCATGAAAAGTTGGCTTCTATTCATACAGAATTTATTCTTTGCTTAAATGGACTTTTGGACCTTTTGTTTTCTTTGAATTTTTTTACATTTCTGAGCCCCGCATCCCTGCAGTCATTTGCAAGCCTTTGGAATATGAGAATGTGAACTCACTCCTCTGCAGAGTGCCTCTCCTCCTGCCATTAGAAGCTTGTGGGCTAACCATTTGCAACTCTGGTCACCATTACCCGGAACTCACTCATTCAGAATAGCCCAGCGTCTGCCAGATTAGCTCAGGAGTGAGGCTGAATTTGAGAATTGGCCACTGTCAGTCTTCCCTGTTAGAGCATTCTCTTTTCACACTTACTTTCCTTCCTACTCTTCTAATGGATTTTGGTGATCATTCTAGTGAAGAGTCAATACGTAGAATGGTAAAACTTTGATCATCTTGGCCCGTGTTTTTCGGGTAGTTTGCTCATTTACATTTGCTGCTGCCCCTGGGAAGGTAGGTCTGGGGCAGCCCAGCGTTAGACGGGGTCAGTTAGGGTCCCCACAGGAGGAAACAGCACACTGGAAAAGGCTTAACTTTAAAGAGCTATGGCTGGAATAAGGGATTTTGAGGCGTCCAGGGGCTAGCGACAGTGGGGAGCCATTACCACTCTCGGGTGGGGACTGGAGCCATAGAAGAAGGGCCACTCCATAGGGGCCACAGCCAGAAAGGAGCACAGAACTGTGGAGAAGCAATGAGGGTGTGTGTTGGGGGCGGAAGGGAGATGACAGGAAAGCTGTCTCCTCTACTCTCAGGTTTCCTGCCCATACCTCCCACTGGCCGAAACCAAATAGAAGCCAGGGGGCCCCACCACACAGCCATAGATGTTGGCTTCCTGGCATGGAGAGGGCAGAAAAGGGTGGATGGTGGCTCTGGGGTGCAGGGTGGGACAAACATCGTAATTGGCACAGACACCTAGAATGTGCTTTTAGAAGTTAGTGCGTCTTCTCTTCCTGTTTTATTGTCAATGTGCATTTTTATCCCCCCTATGTAGGCTTTAGCTGGAATGGAGTTCTTTGGAATCTACATTTAACTTTTCTCTCTAATTACCTCACCAGGTTTATCATGGAATTATAGCGTTTCTCTAGTGGCTATTTTTACTCAAAGATACAGAAGAGCACTTTCAAAAAAAAAAAAAAAAATACTCTTTACCAGTTTCTAAACTCCATTTACGAGGTTAGTTCTGACTCATAAAGCACTCCTATTTATAATTTTTCACAATTTTGAAAGGAACTGACTATTCAATTTGCTTTGGTATTTTACTGCAAACTGCTTATCCTCGAGCTTTTCTTATAGTTATAATTGTAAATTAAACTACCATGGCAGATCTGTCGCTAAACACAATCCTTTGCAAAACCCTATTTCTGTCTAGGAGGGCTCCATAATTAGAGTCTGCCATCTCACATCTACAACTCAGTTTTCGAAAGTATGGGTTTAGTCCAAGAGTAATTTTCTGACCTCTAGATTAAGTCAGGCTTAATTGGATTGGTTATTTCTGGAGAATAAACCCCTTCTTTTTATTTTTTTATGAACAAGAACAAGGAAGACAAAGGTCTGCTGATTGGACAGGAGGGTGTGAAGTGGACAAGAGTCAAGAGAAAGCACAATGACATCTGTCAAAGGATACGACCCCATCTTGGAAGATGCATCTGTAAGCAGGAGTAATGAGTATTGATCTTTACTTTGTCAGTTCAGCATCTGATCCCCTTCCAATGTTGGGGAATCTACCATTCTATAAACCTCAGTAAGAGATGAACCTGGCTTCTTACTATGGAAGCAAACAGTCACTCCCCTACCCTGACTCTGGAGCAGGCAGTACAAAGAAGCAGGGACAGTTTACATTTATTCATTCTGGTGGCAATGGTGACGGCATGGTAGCAATGGTCATGGTGATCGCAGGATGAGATTTACCTTGTGAGTTCCATCGTTCAATCAGGGAAAGGGAAGAAACAAGATAAGGAGGAGTGGAAAGAATGTGTGTAGTCTTCAGCATCTACGCCCATTGGGGAAGCAGGGGTGGGGTGGTTGAGTGTGTTTTAAGGAACCACTGCTTGAACCCAGAGCAGGCCAAAATCGTTTTGGGACATCGTGAAGCTCAGACTCTTGCTTCACTCTGAATAAGACTGCATCCGAACAACATGACCACATCAGTCATTTTAGAAGGGGCTTACCCAGACAAACGTAATTGTATGTCTTTCAATGGCCATGAGACCCCAGA
Source organism: Choloepus didactylus (assembly GCF_015220235.1). Taxonomy (NCBI): domain Eukaryota; kingdom Metazoa; phylum Chordata; class Mammalia; order Pilosa; family Megalonychidae; genus Choloepus; species Choloepus didactylus. Next base: position 21,450,815 of record NC_051322.1, on the reverse strand, counting down.
AGACCCACCTCCCCCTATATCCCACCACTTCACTCACCTCATCCCCTACCACCTCTTCCCCACGTCCACCTCCCTCCCTCCTTCGTATCCCTGTACTACAGTATTCACATTCCCGTCACAGGGTCTCCGCACTTGCTTGCCTTGTCTGGAATGCTCTTCCCCCACCCCCCATCGTTCCCATGGCGGCTCAGGGTTCGCCTGCCCCAGCACCTTCCTAAGGTGCCCTTGCCCCACCAGTGACCCACAACCCGCTCCCCGTTTCCTCACGCTGCATTGTTACTCTCCTAGCACTTCTCATTGACTGACTTCATATGTTTATATGTTAACTGTCTGCCATCCCCAGAACAACTATTCTAAGCTTTTCCATGAACCCTCTGCCAGCTTTCTAATCTGAAATCTCCATTTCCTCCCATTGTAAGAGGCTGAGAGCAGCAGATATTAGTTACATTTTTTCCATCAGGTTGCTCCTTATCCTTGTCAGTAAACATAAACCCTCATTTTCTCGAATCCACCGCCAAATGAGGAGAGGCCTAACGCCCTTTCCTTTTCCGTGGAGCTAGTTACCTGAATAAAATGACCCTGGTGTTTGTTAACAATAGCATCAGCTAACTGACTGCTGCTATCTTGGTGATGGTAAAGGCTGCTTCCAGGGGAGGAAGGCCTTACTTATTTTCAGGTCCTGTTTTTTATGGCCAGCACAGTGCCTTGCATAAAACAGGTGCCCAAAATATATTTGTAAGGTGACTGTGTTTCCTTGAACCTTGATTAGTCATAATTTTATTTCTTGGGGGTTGCGGCAAACATTAGAAGGGTCTTTAGCTATTAATTACCCAAAAGTAATATTCTCTTTTTCCTTTTTTATGTATTAAATTATTATTTAGGTGCTTTTTATTACTAATAGTTAAATGTGTGTGTTCTGCTCATTGTAATTTCTACCTAGTTGACAAAAGATGGAATATTTAACACTTAATTCTAAAAGCAATATCATCCTTATTTGCAGCAACTTCATAATGTCAGCAACTAACTTGGAACTAAATCCAGGTTTCAGAGAGTTTTCTGTTTAAACGTTCTTAAATCTTCAAATTATCCAAACCTCTCATTTTTAATCTCTCCTCCGCCTTTTAAAATGCAATTTCTTGAGATATATTCACACACCATATAATCCATCGAAAGCATACAGTCAGTGGCTCATGGTATCATGTAGTGCATTCATCACCAAAATCAATTTTAGAACGTTTTCAGTAGTCCAAAAAAATAAAAATAAAAAAAGAACACCCAAAACATGTCATAGCCCGTACTCCCCCCCCCAATTATTTTATTTTTTTGACTTTATTTTATTACTCATCTGCCCATACACTGGATAAAGGGAGTGTCAATCACAAGGTTTTCCAATCGCACAGTCACACAATAAAAGCTGTATAGCGATACAATTATCACCAAGAATTAAGGCTACTGGATTACAGTTCAACAGATTCAGGTATTTCCTTCTAGCTATTCTAATACACTAGAAATTGAAAAGAAATATCTGTATACTGCATAAGAATAACCTCCAAAGTGAACTCGCAACTCTATTTGAAATCTCTTAGCCACTGAAACTTAATTTTGTTTCATTTCTTTTCCCCATTTTGGTCAAGAAGGCTTTCTCAATTCCTCAATCCCAGGGCCAGGCTCATCCCTGGGGAGTCATGTCCCACGTTGCCAGGGAGATTTACACCCCTGGGAGTCATGTCCCATGTAGGGGGGCCTCTCCCCACTTTTTAATGTGGAAAGGTAGTTAAGTTCAGGAGATAATTTGAAAGTGAGAGTTCTAATAATGCTAATGAATACTTGTTTATGATTCGAGTCTTATATAATGTTTTTGTGTCATGAGCTCTAATTTAATATTATAAAGAAATCTAGTCAGGGAGACTGGTTTTATGATTTTACAGATGGGCAAATTGAACCAGCTTCTGACAGAGTCAGGACTTAAATCCTAGTTTCTGATACCAAATTAGGTTCACTTTTAACTAAAAGTTGTTGCCTTCTCTATATAATTCCAGATTGGAAGCTATCTTTCATTTTTCATGTTTAAATGTCTATTTCTCCTTCCATTTAAAGGGGGTCATAAAACCAATGCATTAATGGTAAAAAATAAATCTGGGCAAGATGGTGGCATAGAGAGGAGTAGAATTTAGTTAGTCCCCTGAAGCAACTAATAAACAACCAGGAACAAGTAGTAAATAATCCGGAACAACTGCTGGGGGACAACTGTGACTTCCACACATCATACACCAACCTGGATTGGGTGGAATGGCTAAGATTGCAGCATAAAATCTGTAAGTAAAAACTGCAAACGTGCGCCGGGAGCCCCCTTCCCCCACGACGGGCTAAGCTACAAGACCTTGCTCTAGAAGAAAGCAATCTTCCTGGAGCAAGCGAATATAGCTCAGCCCAGCTCCAACTGGGATTTTAATTAACAAATGTGGACTGCTGAACATAAACTACAAACATAGACAAACCCCTAACAAACAGACAGACGCTTTTAGTGACAACTGACCTTAAAGAGACAGAAAACTGTGCCCCAGGAAAGGGAGCCCAGAAGACCAGGGGCTCTTTCTGACCAACGGGCGAAACTGGGGAGCTGTGTACTGATTCTAAAAGGGGGCTTTCTTTCCCTTTTTCTCTCTCTCAACTGAGTGACTCAGTGGAGAGAGCCTCAGACATTTTCAGTTCACAACCCTCTTACACAGACAGGGGTGGAGATAACAGAGTCAGAGAGACAACGGAGCAATTCACATGCAAAAGATAACTCCCTAGGGGGTGTATCTTCCCTAACAGGAAGGAAGTGGGGCCAAGCTCTAGTGCTGGCCCTCCTTTCAGAACTCAGACCCAGAGCCTGGGGGAAAATAGACAAAACAGAAACTAAAGGGGCCACACCTTCTTATACCAATCAGGAGTGACAGGCTGGCAGGCACCACCTGCTGGGCAGGTTAGGAAAAGCACAGCGGCTGGAGGCCTCAGGAAAATCTGTCATTCTTCTAAGACACATCCTCAGGGAAACTCAAAAGTGAATATAACCCCAATCTGAGACCTGAACCCATTCTTGTCTGGGAAAATCTGATTGGGGTAACCAAGGAAACCAGGTGCCTAGACAACAGAAAACTACAAATTATGCTAGGAAAAATGAAGATATAGCCCAGTCAAAGGAACAAACTTACATCTCAATTAAGATAGAGTTGAGGTATTATTTTACTTTAATGAAACAATCAAATAAAGATTTTCAAAGAAATACACTAAATCAACTCAAAAACCAAATCAGTGAGTTCAGGGAAGATATGACAAAAGAGATGAAGGATATAAAGAAAACACTGGGCGAATATAAGGTAGAAATCGAAGGTTTGAAAAAACGACTGGCAGAATCTACGGAAATGAAAGGCACAACACAAGAGATGAAAGACACAATGGAGACATACAACAGCAGATCTCAATAAACACTCAGGAACTGGAGAACAAGACACCTGAAATCATACATACAAAAAAACAGATGGGGAAAGGATGGAAATATATGAGCAACATCCAGGGAAATGAATGACAACATGAAACACATGAATATAAGTGTCATGGGTGTCTCAGAAGGAGACGAGAAGGGAAAGGAGGCAGAAACAATAATAGAGGAAATAATCAATGAAAATTTCCCATCTCTTATGAAAGACATAAAATTACAGATCCAAGAAGCACAACATGCCCCAAACAAAATAGATCTGAATAGACCTACGCCAAGACACTTAATAATCAGATTTTCAAATGTCAAAGACAAACAGAGAATCCTGAAAGCAGCAAGAGAAAAGCGATCCATCACATGCAAAGGAAGCTTGATAAGACTATGTGTGGATGTCTCAGTAGAAACCATGGAGGCAAGAAGGAAGTGGTGTGATATATGTAAGATACTGAAAGAGAAAAACAGCCAAACAAGAATCCTATATCTGGCAAGACTGTCCTTCAAATATGAGGGAGAGTTTAAAATATTCTGACAAACAGACAATGAGAGAGTTTGTGGACAAGATACCTGTGCTACAGGAAATGCTAAAGGGAGCACTACAGACAGATAAGAAAAGACAGGAGTGAGAGGTTTGGAACATAATTTTGGGTGATGGTAGCACAACAACGTAAGTACACAGAACAAAGATGATTGTGAGTATGGTTGAAAGAGGAAGGTTAGGAGCACGTGTGACACCAGAAGGAAAGAGGAAAGATAAAGACTGGGACTGTATAATTCAGAGAAACCTAGAGTGCTCAACAATTGCGATAAAATGTACAAATATGTTTTTACATGAGGGAGAACAAATGAATATCAACCTTGCAAGGTGTTAAAAATGGGGTGATATTGGGGGAAAAAATAAAACCATTGGAAACTAGAGATTATAGTTAACAGAAACATTGTATGATGCTTTCTTTAATGTAAGAAAGGCAGTATATCAAAGCTAAATGCAAATGCATAGAAGGGGGACATAAGGAAGGGGTATGGGACTGTTGGCATTGGTGGTGATGTCTGATTCTTTTACTGTACTTTACTTTAATTCTATCTTTCCTTTTATTGCTTTTAAGCTGTCATTTTTTTCTTTCTTTTTCTTTTTCTTTGGTCTCTCTACCTTCTTTGACTCTTCCTCCTTCTTTGTGGAAGAAATGGAGATGTCCTTATACAGATAGTGGTAATAGTGGTGAATACATAAATACGTGATTATACAGGGAACCACTGATTGTTTACTTAGGACAGAATGTATGGTGGGTGAACAAAACCGTCTTAAAAAAAAAAACAGGATGAAGAAACCTTGAGGGCACTATATTGAGTGAAATAAGTCAGACACATAAGGACAAATATTGTATGGTCTCACTGACATGAACTAATTATAATATGTAAACTCATAGACATGGAATAAAAGTTACCAGGATATAGAATGAGGCTAAAGAATGGGGAGCGGTTGCTTATTATGAGCAGAATTTTTAACTAGGTTGAACTTAAGTGTTTGGAAATGGACAGAGGTGATGGTAGCACATTATTGTGAGAATAACTAACAGTAATGAATGGTGTGTGAATATGGTGGAAAGGGGAAGCTTAGAGTCATGTATGTCACCAGAAGGAAAGTTAGAGGTTAAAATATGGGAATGTATGAAACAGTGAATCTTGTGGTGGACAATGTCCATGATTCACTGTACAAATATTAGAAATCTCTTTCATGAGCTAGAACAAATATATGACACTATAACTAGAAGTTAATAAATAATAAAGGGGTATATAGGGAAAAAATATACCTGTTGCAAACTATGTACTACATTTAGTAGTATTTTAACATTCTTTCATCAACAGTAACAAATGTACTGTACCAATATTATGAGTCAGTAATAGAAGGGGGTGGTTAAGGGTATGGGAGGATTTGAGTTTTCTTTTTTGTCTTTATTTCTTTTCTGGAGTAATGAAAATGTTCTAAAAATTGAAAAAAAAATTAATTGTGGTGATGGATGCACAGCTGTATGATGGTACCGTGGGCAATTGATTGTGCACTTTGGATCCTTGGATGATTGAATGGTATGTGAACAATCGCAAGAAAATTTTTAAAAATCTAAATAAATAAATAAATGAGTGGGAGGCGGGGCAAGATGGAAGACTGGTGAGCTGTATGGTTTAGTTACTCCTCCAGGAAAGTAGGTAGAAAGCCAGGAACTGCGTGGACTGGACACCACAGAGCAATCTGTCTTTGGGCATACTTCATACAACACTCATGAAAATGTCGAACTGCTGAGATCAGCGAAATCTGTAAGTTTTTGCAGCCAGGGGACCCGCGCCCCTCCCTGCCAGGCTCAGTCCCGTGGGAGGAGGGGCTGTCAGCTCCGGGAAGGAGAAGGGAGAACTGCAGTGGCTGCTCTTATCGGAAACTCATTCTACTGATCCAGACTCCGACCATAGATAGACAGAGACCAGACACCAGAGAATCTGAGAGCAGCCAGCCCAGCAGAGAGGAGACAGGCATAGAAAAAAAAAAAACAACACGAAAAACTCCAAAATAAAAGCGGAGGATTTTTGGAGTTCTGGTGAACACAGAAAGGGGAAGGGCGGAGCTCAGGCCCTAAGGCGCATATGCAAATCCCGAAGAAAAGCCGATCTCTCTGCCCTGTGGACCTTTCCTTAATGGCCCTGGTTGCTTTGTCTCTTAGCATTTCAATAACGCATTAGATCTCTGAGGAGGACCCTTTTTTTTTTTTTTTTTTTTAATCCTTTTTTCTTTTTCTGAAACAATTACTCTAAGAAGCCCAATACAGAAAGCTTCAAAGACTTTCAATTTGGGCACGTCAAGTCAAAAGCAGAACTAAGAGAGCTCTGAGACAAAAGGCAATAATTCAGTGGCTGAGAAAATTCACTAAACACCACAACTTCCCAAGAAAACGGGGGTGTCCGCTCACAGCCACCATCCTGGTGGACAGGAAACACTCCTGTCCATCGCCAGCCCCATAGCCCAGAGCTGCCCCACACAACCCAGTGTGACGGAAGGGCTTCAAATAACAGGCACACACCACAAAACTGGGCGTGGACATTAGCCTTCCCTGCAACCTCAGCTGATTGTCCCAGAGTTGGGAAGGTGGAGCAGTGTGAATTAACAAAGCCCCATTCAGCCATCATTTGAGCAGACTGGGAGCCTCCCTACACAGCCCAGCAGCCGAGAACTGCCCTGAGGGGACGGCACTCACCTGTGACATAGCACAGTCATCCCTCAACAGAGGACCCGGGAAGCACAGCCTGGAAGAGGGGCCCACTTGCAAGTCTCAGGAGCCATACGCCAATACCAAGGACTTGTGGGTCAGTGGCAGAGACAAACTGTGGCAGGACTGAACTGAAGGATTAGACTATTGCAGCAGCTTTAAAACGCTAGGATCACCAGGGAGATTTGATTGTTAGGGCCACCCCCTCTCCCCAACTGCCCAGAAACACGCCCCACATACAGGGCAGGCAACACCAACTACACACGCAAGCTTGGTACACCAATTGGGCCCCACAAGACTCACTCCCCCACTCACCAAAAAGGCTAAGCAGGGGAGAACTGGCTTGTGGAGAACAGGTGGCTCGTGGACGCCACCTGCTGGTTAGTTAGAAAAAGTGTACTCCACGAAGCTGTAGATCTGATAAATTAGAGATAAGGACTTCAATAGGTCTACAAACCCTAAAAGAACCCTATCAAGTTCAGCAAATGCCACAAGGCCAAAAACAACAGAAAATTATAAAGCATATGAAAAAACCAGACGATATGGATAACCCAAGCCCAAGCACCCAAATCAAAAGACCAGAAGAGACACAGCACCTAGAGCAGCTACTCAAAGAACTAAAGTTGAACAATGAGACCATAGTATGGGATATGAAGGAAATCAAGAAGACTCTAGAAGAGCATAAAGAAGACATTGCAAGACTAAATAAAAAAATGGATGATCTTATGGAAATTAAAGAAACTGTTGACCAAATTAAAAAGATTCTGGACACTCATAGTATAAGACTAGAGGAAGTTGAACAACGAATCAGTGACCTGGAAGATGACAGAATGGAAAATGAAAGCATAAAAAAAGAATGGGGAAAAAAATTGAAAAAATCGAAATGGACCTCAGGGATATGATAGATAATATGAAACGTCCAAATATAAGACTCATTGGTGTCCCAGAAGGGGAAGAAAAGGGTAAAGGTCTAGGAAGAGTATTCAAAGAAATTGTTGGGGAAAACTTCCCAAATCTTCTAAACAACATAAATACACAAATCATAAATGCTCAGCGAACTCCAAATAAAATAAATCCAAATAAACCCACTCCGAGACATATACTGATCACGCTGTCAAACACAGAAGAGAAGGAGCAAGTTCTGAAAGCAGCAAGAGAAAAGCAATTCACCACATACAAAGGAAACAGCATAAGACTAAGTAGTGACTACTCAGCAGCCACCATGGAGGCGAGAAGGCAGTGGCACGATATATTTAAAATTCTGAGTGAGAAAAATTTCCAACCAAGAATACTTTATCCAGCAAAGCTCTCCTTCAAATTTGAGGGAGAGGTTAAATTTTTCACAGACAAACAAATGCTGAGAGAATTTGCTAACAAGAGACCTGCCCTACTGGAGATACTAAAGGGAGCCCTACAGACAGAGAAACAAAGACAGGACAGAGAGACTTGGAGAAAGGTTCAGTACTAAAGAGATTCGGTATGGGTACAATAAAGGATATTAATAGAGAGAGGGGAAAAATATGGCAAACATAAACCAAAGGATAAGACGGCTGATTCAAGAAATGCCTTCACGGTTATAACGTTGAATGTAAATGGATTAAACTCCCCAATTAAAAGATATAGATTCGCAGAATGGAACAAAAAAAATGAACCATCAATATGTTGCATACAAGAGACTCATCTTAGACATAGGGACACAAAGAAACTGAAAGTGAAAGGATGGAAAAAAATATTTCATGCAAGCTACAGCCAAAAGAAAGCAGGTGTAGCAATATTAATCTCAGATAAAATAGACTTCAAATGCAGGGATGTTTTGAGAGACAAAGAAGGCCACTACATACTAATAAAAGGGGCAATTCAGCAAGAAGAAATAACAATCGTAAATGTCTATGCACCCAATCAAGGTGCCACAAAATACATGAGAGAAACACTGGCAAAACTAAAGGAAGCAATTGATGTTTCCACAATAATTGTGGGAGACTTCAACACATCACTCTCTCCTATAGATAGATCAACCAGACAGAAGACCAATAAGGAAATTGAAAACCTAAACAATCTGATAAATGAATTAGATTTAACAGACATATACAGGACATTACATCCCAAATCACCAGGATACACATACTTTTCTAGTGCTCACGGAACTTTCTCCAGAATAGATCATATGCTGGGACATAAAACAAGCCTCAATTAATTTAAAAAGATTGAAATTATTCAAAGCACATTCTCTGACCACAATGGAATACAATTAGAAGTCAATAACCATCAGAGACTTAGAAAATTCACAAATACCTGGAGGTTAAACAACACACTCCTAAACAATCAGTGGGTTAAAGAAGAAATAGCAAGAGAAATTGCTAAATATATAGAGACGAACGAAAATGAGAACACAACATACCAAAACCTATGGGATGCAGCAAAAGCAGTGCTAAGGGGGAAATTTATAGCACTAAACGCATATATTAAAAAGGAAGAAAGAGCCAAAATCAAAGAACTAATGGATCAACTGAAGAAGCTAGAAAATGAACAGCAAACCAATCCTAAACCAAGTAGAAGAAAAGAAATAACAAGGATTAAAGCAGAAATAAATGACATAGAGAACAAAAAAACAATAGAGAGGATAAATATCACCAAAAGTTGGTTCTTTGAGAAGATCAACAAGATTGGCAAGCCCCTAGCTAGACTGACAAAATCAAAAAGAGAGAAGACCCATATAAACAAAATAATGAATGAAAAAGGTGACATAACTGCAGATCCTGAAGAAATTAAAAAAATTATAAGAGGATATTATGAACAACTGTATGGCAATAAACTGGACAATGTAGAAGAAATGGACAATTTCCTGGAAACATATGAACAACCTAGACTGACCAGAGAAGAAATAGAAGACCTCAACCAACCCATCACAAGCAAAGAGATCCAATCAGTCATCAAAAATCTTCCCACAAATAAATGCCCAGGGCCAGATGGCTTCACAGGGGAATTCTACCAAACTTTCCAGAAAGAACTGACACCAATCTTACTCAAACTCTTTCAAAACATTGAAGAAAATGGAACACTACCTAACTCATTTTATGAAGCTAACATCAATCTAATACCAAAACCAGGCAAAGATGCTACAAAAAAGGAAAACTACCGGCCAATCTCCCTAATGAATATAGATGAAAAAATCCTCAACAAAATACTTGCAGTTCGAATCCAAAGACACATTAAAAAAATCATACACCATGACCAAGTGGGGTTCATTCCAGGCATGCAAGGATGGTTCAACATAAGAAAAACAATCAATGTATTACAACACATTAAAAACTCGAAAGGGAAAAATCAATTGATCATCTCAATAGATGCTGAAAAAGCATTTGACAAAATCCAACATCCCTTTTTGATAAAAACACTTCAAAAGGTAGGAATTGAAGGAAACTTCCTCAACATGATAAAGAGCATATATGAAAAACCCACAGCCAGCATAGTACTCAATGGTGAGAGACTGAAAGCCTTCCCTCTAAGATCAGGAACAAGACAAGGATGCCCGCTGTCACCACTGTTATTCAACATTGTGCTGGAAGTGCTAGCCAGGGCAATCCGGCAAGACAAAGAAATAAAAGGCATCCAAATTGGAAAAGAAGAAGTAAAACTGTCATTGTTTGCAGATGATATGATCTTATATCTAGAAAACCCTGAGAAATCGACGATACAGCTACTAGAGCTAATAAACAAATTTAGCAAAGTAGCGGGATACAAGGTTAATGCACATAAGTCAGTAATGTTTCTATATGCTAGAAATGAACAAACTGAAGAGACACTCAAGAAAAAGATACCATTTTCAATGCAACTAAAAAAATCAAGTACCTAGGAATCAACTTAACCAAAGATGTAAAAGACCTATACAAAGAAAACTACATAACTCTACTAAAAGAAATAGAAGGGGACCTTAAAAGATGGAAAAATATTCCATGTTCATGGATAGGAAGACTAAATGTCATTAAGATGTCAATTCTACCCAAACTCATCTACAGATTCAATGCAATCCCAATCAAAATTCCAACAACCTACTTTGCAGACTTGGAAAAGCTAGTTATCAAATTTATTTGGAAAGGGAAGATGCCTCGAATTGCTAAAGACACTCTAAAAAAGAAAAACGAAGTGGGAGGACTTACACTCCCTGACTTTGAAGCTTATTATAAAGCCACAGTTGCCAAAACAGCATGGTACTGCCACAAAGATAGACATATAGATCAATGGAATCGAATTGAGAATTCAGAGATAGACCCTCAGATCTATGGCCGACTGATCTTTGATAAGGCCCCCAAAGTCACTGAACTGAGCCATAATGGTCTTTTCAACAAATGGGGCTGGGAGAGTTGGATATCCATATCCAAAAGAATGAAAGAGGACCCCTACCTCACCCCCTACACAAAAATTAACTCAAAATGGACCAAAGATCTCAATATAAAAGAAAGTACCATAAAACTCCTAGAAGATAATGTAGGAAAACATCTTCAAGACCTTGTATTAGGCGGCCACTTCCTAGACTTTACACCAAAAGCACAAGCAACAAAAGAGAAAATAGATAAATGGGAACTCCTCAAGCTTAGAAGTTTCTGCACCTCAAAGGAATTTCTCAAAAAGGTAAAGAGGCAGCCAACTCAATGGGAAAAAATTTTTGGAAACCATGTATCTGACAAAAGACTGATATCTGGCATATACAAAGAAATCCTACAACTCAATGACAATAGTACAGACAGCCCAATTATAAAATGGGCAAAAGATATGAAAAGACAGTTCTCTGAAGAGGAAATACAAATGGCCAAGAAACACATGAAAAAATGTTCAGCTTCACTAGCTATTAGAGAGATGCAAATTAAGACCACAATGAGATACCATCTAACACCGGTTAGAATGGCTGCCATTAAACAAACAGGAAACTACAAATGCTGGAGGGGATGTGGAGAAATTGGAACTCTTATTCACTGTTGGTGGGACTGTATAATGGTTCAGCCACTCTGGAAGTCAGTCTGGCAGTTCCTTAGAAAACTAGATATAGAGCTACCATTCGATTCGGCGATTACACTTCTCGGTATATACCCGGAATATCGGAAAGCAGTGACACGAACAGATATCTGCACGCCAATGTTCATAGCAGCATTATTCACAATTGCCAAGAGATGGAAACAACCCAAATGTCCTTCAACAGATGAGTGGATAAATAAAATGTGGTATATACACACGATGCAATACTACGCGTCAGTAAGAAGGAACGATCTGGTGAAACATATGACAACATGGATGAACCTTGAAGACATAATGCTGAGTGAAATAAGCCAGGCACAAAAAGAGAAATATTATATGCTACCACTAATGTGAACTTTCAAAAATGTTAAACAAATGGTTTATAATGTAGAATGTAGGGGAACTAGCAGTAGAGAGTAATTAAGGAAGGGGGAACAATAATCCAAGAAGAACAGATAAGCTATTTAACTTTCTGGGGATGCCCAGAAATGACTATGGTCTGTTAATTTCTGATGGATATAGTAGGAACAAGTTCACAGAAATGTTGCTATATTATGTAACTTTCTTGGGGTAAAGTAGGAACATGTTGGAAGTTAAGCAGTTATCTTAGGTTAGTTGTCTTTTTCTTACTCCCTTGTTATGGTCTATTTGAAATGTTCTTTTATTGTATGTTTGTTTTCTTTTTAACTTTTTTTTTCATACAGTTGATTTAAAAAAGAAGGGAAAGTTAAAAAAAAAAAAGAAAGAAAGAAAAACAAGGAAAAAAAAATGATGTAGTGCCCCCTTGAGGAGCCTGTGGAGAATGCAGGGGTATTCGCCTACCCCACCTCCATGGTTGCTTACATGACCACAGACATAGGGGACTGGTGGTTTGATGGGTTGAGCCCTCTACCATAAGTTTTACCCTTGGGAAGACGGTTGCTGCAAAGGAGAGGCTAGGCCTCCCTATATTTGTGCCTAAGAGTCTCCTCCTGAATGCCTCTTTGTTGCTCAGATGTGGCCCTCTCTCTCTGGCTAAGCCAACTTGAAAGGTGAAATCACTGCCCTCCCCCCTACGTGGGATCAGACACCCAGGGGAGTGAATCTCCCTGGCAACGTGGAATATGACTCCCAGGGAGGAATGTAGACCTGGCATCGTGGGACGGAGAACATCTTCTTGACCAAAAGGGGGATGTGAAAGGAAATGAAATAAGCTTCAGTGGCAGAGAGATTCCAAAAGGAGCCGAGAGTTCCCTCTGGTGGGCACTCTTACGCACACTTTAGACAACCCTTTTTAGGTTCTAAAGAATTGGGGTAGCTGGTGGTGGATACCTGAAACTATCAAACTACAACCCAGAACCCATGAATCTCGAAGACAGTTATATAAAAATGTAGCTTATGAGGGGTGACAATGGGATTGGGAAAGCCATAAGGACCACCCTCCACTTTGTCTAGTTTATGGATGGATGAGTAGAAAAATAGGGGAAGGAAACAAACAGACAAAGGTACCCAGTGTTCTTTTTTACTTCAATTGCTCTTTTTCACTCTAATTATTATTCTTGTTATTTTTGTGTGTGTGCTAATGAAGGTGTCAGGGATTGATTTAGGTGATGAATGTACAACTATGTAATGGTACTGTAAACAATCGAAAGTACGATTTGTTTTGTATGACTGCGTGGTATGTGAATATATCTCAATAAAATGATTAAAAAAAAAAAAGAATGATGCGGGGAATAGGCAGTAAGATATTTATTTCATAGCAACCGATCTCATTTGGGGATTATAATAGTGAACTGGACCAGAAGCTGACTTTTTAAATTCAAGAATAGCGTTGTGCCTTTTTTTTCTTTTGGTTAAATACAGTTTAAAAAAAAAAAATCTAAAATGAAATAAATGACTTTATCTACAAAAAAAATATATAAATAAATAAATAAATAAATAAATAAATGAGTAAATCTGAAGACAGACACAGAGGATTTGAAGATTGAGGAGACCTTAAAGTTATTTTAGCACAAAGACCATGTGATGCTCGAATCTCTTTTTTTTTTTTTTTTTTATTAGTTACAGTCTCTAGTTTATGCTGATTGCATCCCTCCCCCAATGCCTCCCCATTTTTAACACCTTGCAAGGTTAACATTTGCTTGTTCTCCCTCATAAAAGAACATATTTGGACATTTTATCACAATTGTTGAATACTCTAGATTTCACCAAGTTACACAGTCCCAGTCTTTATCTTTCCTCCTTTCTTGTGGTATCTCACATGCTCCCCACCTTCCTCTCTCAGCCATATTCATAGTTACCTTTGTTCAGTGTACTTACATTGTTGTGCTGCCATCTCCCCAAATTGTGTTCCAAACCACGCACTCCTGTCTTCTATCACCCTGTAGTGCTCCATTTAGTATTTCCTGTAGGGCAGTTGTCTTGTTCACAGTCTCATTTTTCTGTTTGTCAGAAAATATTTTGAGATCTCCCTCATATTTGAAGGACAGCTTTGCTGGATACAGGATTCTTGGTTGGCAGTTTTTCTCTTTTAGTATCTTACATATATCACACCACTTCCTTCTTGCCTCCATGGTTTCTGCTGAGAGATCTGCACATAGTCTTATTAAGCTTCCTTTGTATGTAATGGATTGCTTTTCTCTTGCTGCTTTCAGGATTCTCTCTTTGTCTTTGACATTTGATAATCTGATTATTAAGTGTCTTGGCATAGGCCTATTCAGATCTCTTCTGTTTGGAGTACGCTGTGCTTCTTGGATCTGTAATTTTATGTCTTTCATAAGAGATGGGAAATTTTCATTAATTATTTCCCCTATTATTGCTTCTGCCCCCTTTCCCTTCTCTTCTCCTTCTGGGACACCAATGATACGTACATTATTGTACTTTGTTTCATCCTTGAGTTCCCGGAGACGTTGCTCATATTTTTTCATTCTTTTCTCCATCTGCTCCTTTGCGTGTAGGCTTTCAAGTGTTTTGTTCTCCAGTTCCTGAGTGTTTTCTTCTGCCTCTTGAGATCTGCTGTTGTATGTTTCCATTGTGTCTTTCATCTCTTGTGTTGTGCCTTTCATTTCCATAGATTCTACTAGTTGTTTTGATTTCTGCCATATACATGCCCAGTGCTTCCTTTACAGCCTCTATCTCTTTTGCAATATCTTCTCTAAACTTTTTGAACTGATTTAGCATTAGTTGTTTAAATTCCTGTATCTCAGTTGAAGTGTACGTTTGTTCCTTTGACTGGGCCATAACTTTGTTTTTCTTAGTGTAGGTTGTAATTTTCTGTTGTCTAGGCATGGTTTCCTTGGTTATCCAAATCAGGTTTTCCCGGACCAGAACAGGCTCAGGTCCCAGAGGGAAGAAATATTCAGTATCTGGTTTCCCTGAGGGTGTGTCTTAGAAAATTGCTCCACCCTTTGATGCCTCAGGTCACTGTGCTTTTCTGCCCAGCAGGTGATGCCTGTTAGCCTATAATTCTTGACTGGTGTGAGGTGGTGTGGCCATGTTCCCCCAGGCTCTGGGGTCTGGTTCTGAATGGAAAGGGCCCCACCCCTTTCCTCCTAGAGACGACAGACCCCCCAGGTGAAGGTTATTAGCATTTCAATGGTCTCTCTCTCTGCTTGTGCTGTCTCTGCCCTTCCCCGAGTCACAGCCCTGGACATAGAAAATGACTGGGGCTTTCTCCACTGAGCTGAAAAAGAAACAGATAGTCCCCTTCAGACCCAGTCCAAGGCGACCCTCTGGCTCTCCAAGGTCAGTCGTCACCCAAAGCCTCTGTCTGTTTTGGGGGATGCGTACCTGTAGTGAGCAGTTCACACTCGCCACTTAAAACCCCAGTTGGAGCTCAGCTGAGCTATATTTGCTTGCTGGGAGAGAGCTTCTCTCTGGCACCACGAGGCTTTGCAGCTCGGGCTATGGGGAAGGCGTCTCACGACTTGGTTCCGCAGGTTTTACTTACAGATTTTATGCTGTGTTCTCGGGCATTCCTCCCAATTCAGGTTGGTGTATGATGAGTGGATGGTCTCGTTTGTCCCCCCGCAGTTATTCTGGATTATTTACTAGTTGTTTCTGGTTTTTTGTAGTTGTTCCAGGGGGACTACTTAGCTTCCACTCCTCTCTATGCCACCATCTTGCCCGAGTCCTCGAATCTCTTCTTTAACATTCCCATTCAGTGTTTACCCAAGAGTTGAACATCTCCAAAGTTGGAGACCTCTATATAATTTGAAAGAGCCCACTCACCTTGGGTAGTGTTGACCATTAGAAAGTTGTTTTTTTATTGTTTCAAAAATTGTTCCTCTGTAACTTCAATCTAATGATTGGTTTTCCAAGGAACTATTGACCTAGTAGTGCTTTAACTATTCAAAGAGAACCAGCATGTATTTCTGAATCGTCTTTTCTTTAGACCAATAACAATAACAAAAAACAATAGTAAGCCATCACAATAGCTGTTTATTAAGAGCCTATTACAGGTCAGACCCTGCAAGGCCCTTTTGTGTGTACTTTATGTGAGTGGTGTATATATTATCTTCCAGGTGTGTAGTAGCTGTAAAGATAGTGATAGCTAATATTTCTCAAATATTTATCATGAGCCAGGTACTCTCTTAGCACTTTAAATAATGTATTATCATTAAATCTCACAAAAATTCCAAGAGATAGGGACTATTCCTATCCTCATTTTGCAGGTGAAAATGAGTAACTTGCCCCAGGTCACACAGCTAGTTAAGTGTCACTTTGGTTCAAAGCCACTCTACATACTGTTGCTCAGAAAAGTACAGGAAGATAGAAAGGACCTAGCCCCTGCCCTCTCAGAGCTGCTGGTCTGTGGGAGAGACAGGCACAGAAATAGATGGCTGCCATGCTGGGAGTGGGGAGAGAATGCCCACAGCCTTTAGGGCACAGACAACAGGCACCTGACCTGGCCCAGGAAGAAGCCCAGGAGGACCTCCTGGAAGAGCAGGCAACTAGCTTAAAAGAATAATTCAGAGTTGGGGGGTGGGGAGTAGAGCCGAAAAGGAGGCGGGCTGGGAGGAGGGCACTCCAGACAGAGGGCACAGCATGAGCAAGGCACAGAGGCAGGAGACTGCACAGCATGTGCAAGGAAAGGGGCAGCATCTGGGGCGCTAGAGGGTGGAATTCCTGTGAAGCAGACAAGCTGCAGGAAGAGCGACTGCGTCACTGTCACCCACAGGTGCATGCTTGTCCCTGCAGTATAAACAAGAATTGCAGAAATCACATCCCGTTTTAAACGTAGTCAGGGAGATTACTCACAAAAGACGGTCTTTCTGGAAAGACAATATTTACACCAGGAGAAACCAACAAGTGCATAAACTATCCAAAGTATCACAGAGGGGCCCTTCTCTTCTTATCATTCATCCAAATGTTTTAAAGATTGGATTTATAATCATTTGTTGACAAAACAAATATTGCCATATAATAGCCGGTGTATTTTTTTAAACCCATAGATACACACAGCTAACAAAGTTGTCTAACCAAAGAAAATCTAGCCTTATCTGTGTTAGCTGGAAAGGTTAATCTGCATGACTAAAGGACGCCAGGTGGTCTGCGGCATCCTCACCCAGAGCACTATTTTATTCAACAATAACAAGTCGTGTATCAATTGGTTTCCATGGTTTGTTGGTCATGGCCATTTTGCAGGTGGCTGAGGAAACACACTCATCTCCACATGTTAACGGACAAGCAGTGTCACCATTTTCCCCTCTGGATTATAGACCAGTGTTTCATAAATATAAGCCACTTGTCCAAGAATATGAGAAGGGAGTTTTTTCCTGATGGGTGAAGGGACAAAGATGGTCCCCACACTATTGCTTTGCCTGCTCTCTTTTCAATTTCAATTACCTTTTGTTTTTCCTGCCAGAAACATTCCTCTCAAGTGCATGCAAGACGTTGATGAGTTCCTCTCTGATCTGAATTCAGTGGTGCCCAAAGAATACACTCTAAGAAGTAAGTTGACTTCCCTGACCCATGGGGGGTGACCAGTGCCCAGACTGACAGGGCAGCCTGAGGGTTGTGCAGTTTCTCCTGCCGGGAGGATTCCAGAAAAACTCTTGAGAATTAAAAACACAGAACCAAATGAGGAGGAGAAGATGAGCCTTGTTTTATACATTGTGCCAGGAATCAGAAGGGAGTAGGAATTTTTATTGCAGAGGGCAGTGGAGTAGGAAGTGGTATTAAATCTAGCCAGAAGGAATCTTATGTGGACCAACCTCTTAATAAGATGAGATTTTTTTCCAAATTGTATGATGCTGGTTACTATTATTGAAGTTGATAACATTTCACTGTCATATGAGATCGCTTGGTTTATTTCTTTTTCTAGACATTTTGTCTGCTGTTGATAATGAATTGCTTTGTTATTCAGGGAACGTCTTGCCCATTATATGCTTCTTAATACATTACAAGGAGTGGGTTGGTAGATGGACTGGCTCAAGGGGGAAGAAGTAAGACAGTAGCCAAACATCTTTGCAAATGATAGAGATGGATTCCAAGAGGACAGAATTTATTTTTTGTTAGTTGTCCAGTTATTCTCAGAGCTAAAAGGACCCATATCTTCCTACCCTAAAGGGGCAGGCAACCAGATTCATTTTCAGAGGAGTAACTTCTTCAGAGGTTACAATGAATGAAATCATTGTTGATTCTTATGGAAACCACTAACAAGAGAAAATGTAAAAACTCTCTTTCCAAAATCAGAAAAATTAACAGAGAAATTTTCATTTACATTTGGAACACTTAAATTTTGTATTGAAAGACACTTAGATTTAATATTATAATATATATCATAAGATAAACAAATGTTTTGAACTTACATTGGGTAATTCAAAATAGCACATGGTTTGAAGCAATTGCCATTCTATGCTAAATTAGACATCCTGGTATTTAATGAAACTGTGGGAAAATACAAATCCATTAATTCAATAGCCATCTTTTTCAAGTCCCATTTTGGAATTGATTATGTTTTGCTACAACACTTGGTGATATTGACAGGGAACATCCTGACAAACCTGGGCCAAATAAGCTGGCCAAGAAAATCCAGAAGGTGTAATGGCTGCCTTGGATTCCTGTGATGTGGCGGTGACATATATTGTCATTGTGAGTCACAGCCACGTTTTGCTATATTTGCCTTACAGATTACTCTGGCTGTGCATCCATGATGTTCCATACTTCAGTCTTGTGTCATCTTCACATGGCCTCCTCTTTGTGTGTCTCTGCTTCTGTGTCTGGCCTCTTCTTATAAGGACACCCTGCTCCAGTATCATTTCATCTTAACTGATTCCATCTGCAATGACCCTATTTCCAAATAAGGTCATATTCAGAGGCACTGGGGGTTAGGACTTGAACATGTCTTTTTGGGGGACACAATTCAACCCATAACAGGGAGACATATGTATGTAGTAGAAACAGGAAGAAAAGCTCTCACATGCAGCTCTCAGTGTGGCTAACGGCTGCCTTGGGGGAAGTGGTTAGGGCAGGGATGAAATTGCAGACAGGACATACCAGGTTTCACCCGATTGGTCAAGTTTAATTTTTTAAGCTGGGTGATGGGAACATAGGTATTTATTACTTTATTCTTCATGCCTTTAAAATATATTAAACAATGTTTTAAAACACCACCCCCAATCCAAAGCACAACCTCAGGATGGTAACCTGTGGCACCTAAGGAACAGGGTGGAGAGAGAAGGTCCTTGAAATTCAAGCAGAGACGCTTGGTCTCGCAGAAGATAACTGGAGTCATGACTGTTCTAGAACACAGGGGAGTGAGAGAGTTAGAGACTCAATCTGGCAGTGGATAGGACAGATTCAAGGGTATAGAGGTGACAAAGTAGACGACTGTAATGATATAACTTTGGAAGGAGATCCCGTCTCTCCCCTTGCACCAGCCTTCTCTGTTTGCTTTTCTAACAGACATGCACTCCACCATCTTATAGGGAGCAACATCCATCAAATACTATTGTAGGCTTTGATTTTGCCACCCTCTTGGGTCATCGTCCTATTTTATCCTTCTTTTCACTGCTGTGGAGTTTGGGTGACTGTTCTGTCATATCTGTTTTGTCCCGGCCCGCGGGACTTTCAACCGAGGCTCTAACTCCTGCAAGGGAAGAATGATATGGGACAAGAGACACGAAGAATGACAGCAAGACAGGTTTCTGATCAAGCTGCAAAGCTTTATTGAAAAGGCAGGGTATATATGCCCTGGAGGGAGAGGGGGTGGCTAATAGGGACAGGTGGCGGTCTGGGATTGGTGGTAGCTGTTGCTGGGGTGGATGGCCAATGGGCGGCTACTGTTTAGGCGCGAACTCTTGGCGCGAACTACTACTTCCGTAAAGAAGGCTGACGCTATTCAAGGTTATTCTTATCTCTAGCGGCCATGTTGTGCTTCTGGCATCGCTGAAGGTGCAAGCGTCCCCAACACTGCTTCTTTTTCTAATGTTATTAATTTTTTACTCCATAATCCTCAGAAATCTATATGCAACCTCTTATCATGTACAAAAACCATACCCTAACAGATCTCCAGCTTCCTCCCTCCTGACTAATAATTTTTTTCCTCCAATTTCCTTTTCCTTGACCTCACAATATTCATTGCCTTCCTCCTTCTTAAAATTCATCCATTTCTAATTGAAAACTTGAAGTCAGCCCTGGTGGGGGGAGTACTTTTGCCATGGAAGTCTGCAAGTGTTACAAATGAGGGCTTGACTTAGTGTTTTGTTCACTGTCTAGACTTAGGAAATTGATGGAGGAAATATTAATAATGCAGAATAAATTTAAAAGTGTCTATAGCCATTACATTACAAATAGCACAAAAAAAATTGAGGAAATATTCTTCAGTACTTGAAAACTCATTGGATTCAACAAGAGGTTGGCTCAGTTTGGGATGCCCACTTGGTGAGCCGTGCTCCTCTCGAGCACACTCTTTAGATTTAAAAGACATGCATCGATTTATCTGGGATTAAAATAAACAAACAAACAGACCCATTAGTCTCAGGTAGATACTGGGACTAAGTTTCCTCGAGATGTACCAGGTCACCCACAGCCATTTCATGCAAGTCCAGCTGGGTCATTTGTACACCGTCTCCGGGGGGCCTGGCAGTGGCGTCTGGTTAGATGGAATTAAAACCCTGTGGCCTCATGGTTTCACGTAAGTTCCTGTACTTTATTCCTCTGGGAGAGGATGATAGAGGGAGGAGAGGAGGCCTCTGGTTCCTGAGCAGCCTCAGGCCTTTTAATTTCCTGTTTTCCCTAATCTCATAACATTCTTAAATTCTTTCCCAGCAGCTACTTTGCTCTGAACCTTTTTCTTAACCCTTTAAGTCCCTTCTCTCTGGTACCTGCTCCACAACATTTAGCCCACCCTGATGGCTGTGTTGCTGAGCTCCCACCCCGGTCACTCACTCCCTTTGGCTTCATCCTTCATCTCCTGGACGGATGATTTCATGTCTTCTCTCCTGGAGGACACAGCCCTGGATTATAGCCCTGTTATCAGAGGCACTGGGTTGGCCCCAGCTACCGGCTCCTGGCCGTGACTTTGTTCCCCAGTCATCAGTGGAGCCCTGATCCTGTACTTGATTTCTGGTCTGTGAATATTCCTCTTTCCAGTCCCACTGACAATCTGGAGGGTATTTTACTCAAGTCCAGCCCCTTCCCTGGTGCTGGAGCTCAGAGGAGCTTACAATATAGAATGGTGAATTTGTGTAGCAAATATATATGATCCTTACCCATGTAAATATGGAGATTTTCAGTCATTCTGTTCTGAGGACTTACTCTCTTGGGCTTCATAATGATTTCATGACACTTGTCTCAGTGTCTCACTTTCTCTCCTGAGAAGATTTTACCCATATGCCCTGTATTATCAGCTATAGGGCAAAAGATGCTGAAACCAGGAGAATCTTTCATTGGGGAAAAGGTGATACAGGGCATGCTCTTGAAATTTCTGGATCAACTGGATTTCAAATGACCCTGCTGTGGTTGGCTGACACATGGCTCCCCTAAAGTTATCCCTGCCCTAATCCCCAGAACCTGTGAGTGCTGCCATATATGGGAACAGGGTCTGTGCACCTCTGATTAAGCTAAGGACACTTGAGATGAGGAGATTATCCTGGACTTTCTGGGTGAGCCCTAAAATGCAGTAATATGTATCTTTCTAAGAGGGAGACAGAGAGAGATGTGACATAGGCAGAAGAGAAGGTGATGTTACTACAGAAGCAGAGATGGCAGTGATGTGGCTGCAAGCCAAGTGATGTGGCAATCACAAGACACTGGAAGAGGCAAGGAATGGACCGTCTCCAGAGCGTCTGGAGGGACAGCTACAAGGATAAGCTCTGGCAGCACAGATTCATTACAGCAGCAATAGAAAAGTAATAGAGATTTAGAGGAAGCTCACTTTTACTAGTTTGGCCACACAGCCCCGTGACCACACTCCTTGTCTTTTTTCTACTCATTTTCTCTATGACCACTTTTGGGTCCTCTCCCCACACCTACATTTTTCTTGGCTATGTTTTAAAAATTTGACCACAATATAGAATGGTGAATTTGTGTAGCGAATATCTGATCCTTACCCATATAAATATGGAGATTTCTCAGTCATTCTGTTCTGAGGACTTACTCTCTTGGGCTTCCTAAATGATTTCATGACACTTGTCTCAGTGTCTCACTTTCTCTCCTGAGAAGATTTTATTCCTATGCCTTGTATTATCAACTGTAGGGCAAGGACCATCTAATTCTGGTTTTTAAAAATCTCCAATGTAACACAGCGATCTGGTAGGTGCTTAATAAATAAATTAATTAAGATGGTCATTTTTGTGAGGATTTGTTTCTGACCTTTCATTCAGAGACTTCTGCTGCCTTCAACTGCATAGCCTAAGTGCACATATCATAAAATTTAACACCAATGACCAATGCATGTTTTCCCCTCCATTTGAACCTAGAAACTAATCTACTTTGCATTTTAATATCCAAGTATCATTGCCGCCATGTGAGAAAGAAAATTTATCTGCCAGTTAGCCCAGCCAAATTGAAATGAGTTGTTCTTAATCTTTTGAAAATAAAACCTTGGCGCAACTGCCACGTGATTTGCAATAACAGGTGTTATTAGTCATTCATTTAGTCTAGTCTTCTCTCCCATGACAGCCAAGATGTGTTTTGACTTGGATGGCACCCATGGCCCAGTGTCTCTCAGGTTCTTGACAGAAACTAATTAACGATGAGGCTGGAAAAGGGCAACTTGTCCATTTGAGTTCATAATCAGAAAGGAAGCAAATGCAATTCAGAAATTTGCGTAGCACACAAAATAAATTTAGCTAGACAACCAAATATCCAATTAGTTTACAAAGCAAAACACCAACCAGGAAGACAACTAGAATTGAATCTTCTCAAATAAAGAATCGGGTATCACACAACGTGTGTCCCTCAGGGTGAAGACAAGTTCAGAATCGATGCCCTTGTTTCTGTGTCCTTCAACTCTTGTCATTGCAGACCCTTAAATTTAGGCTACAGATTTTGGGATACCCAGCCAGTGGTGGGGAAGGGAATTTGAGAATCATCTATTCTAGTGATAATAAATGTGTCCAGTTTTGTTTTGTTTGTTTTCGACATGGGGAAGACCTCAGAATACATTTGAGGAGTGTATTTTGGGCATTCGCACTTAATTTTTTCAAAACTTAATTTGATTGAACAAATGCTTATTGAACTCCTCCTCCAAGGCATACGTTAGCTGTGACATGGCCCCAGCTCTCACCTGGGAGACAGATAGGTAAACATGATGTGCCTTTTCTGTGATGCACTAAGGGACGTCTGGAAGGTTTCCTGGGGGAGATGGCCCTTCCGCCCAGGCATAAAGGCTGATTCAGCATTTGCCAGGCACGTGAGAAGGAGGGACATCTGGGTGGAAAGAAAGATTCGTGCAGGCTGGTGCCTTCTGTATAATGGAGCAGAGGAAACGTGTGTGGGTGCGAGAGGGATGAGACGGAGGGGCAAGTCAGGTCACGAAAGGCCATGCTTGGGAGTCTGCAATGACTCCTAAAGGTCAGAGCACTGATGCTCACTGCACATTAGAATCATCTGGGAAATCCTGAAAAGCAATTAGTGCCCAAATCAAAGCCCAGCCCTGGCCAATGAAATCACACACTGGGAGGGTGGAGCCTGGGTATTAGTATGTTTTGAAAGTGCCCCAGGTGATTCTAATGTCCAACCAGGGTTGAGAATCACAACTCTGCAAAAGAGGTCTGCAAACTTTTCGGTAAAGTGCTAGATAGTAAATATTTTCGGCTTTGTGCGTCATACAGCCTCTGCTGCAAACTGTTCTAGTCTGCTCTTGTAGCGTGGAAGTAACGTTGACAATATGTAAATGAGTGAGCGTGACTATATTCCCATAAAACTTTACTTAGAAAAACAGGTCGGCCATGGTTTACTGACTACTACTCTGGATGTTGGGATGCCATGAAAAATTTTAAACATATATTGATTTAAATTTTTGTTTATATTTTGTTACATAAATAATATATGAATCCGTTCTTGTGGTAAAGACATCTAAACAATATAGACAAAGTTCTAGTCCTTTTTGTTCCTGCATTCAAACACCAATCCACTTCCTGGATAACAACTGTTATCACCAGGTGCATATCCTTCCAGAATTTTCCAGAACTTTCTCTTTACATTTTTGTACATGTATCTACTTGAAAGAGTTTTATTTTGTAAATTTAAAAAATATATTCAGTTTTCTTAACCTTCCTTTTTTTCCCATGTAATAATGTTTTGCAGCATGTTCCACAACAGCAAATGCAGATCTCTGTCTTTTAAATCGCTGCATAGCATTACAAAATATATGAAAGCACCATAGCCCACTTAACCACTTCCTGACTGATAGAGGCTGAACTACTTGAAATTGCTGGCACTCAACTGTTTCTATCCTATAAAATGGCATTTTTGCGTGGTTAGACCTAATGGTTTGTATCCACCTTTTTGGCATTCCAAGCGTTAGTGCTGTGAACATCCTATGATGATGTTCCTAGGTGAGAGTTTCCCTTGGGCCGAGTCTGAGTCATCGACTTGCCAGATCCCTGAGTATATCAGGTGGGAAGGATTTCTTGGTTAAACAACAGGCACCGATTCTGTCAAACTTCAGCAAAAGGGAGGGTTTGCTGATAGGATGTGGGGAAGCTCACAGGATGGAGAGGAAGGCCAAATACCTACTAGGCTCAGAACTGGTCTTTGGACCAGTCAGGTCCAGGCAGTATGGGTGACAGCACCCATTCTAGAGCCTCTCAGGGCCCCCGCTGGGATGAATGAACTCCAAACTTTGCTTGGACCTTGTCTCCCTTCACTTCAGATTATCCTATCAGAGGGGCCCTGACTTCTGAATACATCACTAAATCACTAAGTCTTCAAAGCATGTTAATCATTTTACTGCTAGAAGAAATTAGGAAACTAGCACAGTCTCTTCTTAAACACAGAGATTGATTTTATGCGTGTCATAAAATACTAAACAAAAATTACATCACTAGTTGGCTAACAACAATTGTATAAAAATAACAGTAAAGAAATCTGATCTCTTTGATATTAATACTAGAAAATGATCTTATAATTGTTAACCACTGGAGACAGGGAGATTATCACCCCAGCCCCATTTGTCCTGCTGAGAGTTATAATGATGATTGCTTGAGGGTTTAATCGGTGTGTACAGACTTCATATCCTATTTCTGAAGCAGATTTATGGTTTTGATACAGCAAAAGGTCAGGCATACACAATTATGTAAGTTACATGTTTAGAAGAAGCATCCCAGAAATTTTTATTTATGATTTGATCTTTTCCTTATTGAGCAAGGCACTCTCATTATTGGCTAGACTTTTATTAATAAAATGTTTTCTCAGTACCTTGGGTCCTGCTATCAAGAAATGGCAACTTGGTGATTTTACTGAATATTGTAGGGCAGTCAACTCTTAGTGACCTCTAATATGGGAGAGAGATGCTTTGGTAGATTATCCAAAACTGGCAGCTGCCTTTTAAATAACCAACTACATTAAGTCTTGGAATATATTTTTACTTAAATATGGAAGCATCTGATGTTCTGGAAATTCACTTGAACCACTCGGTAATGGAAAAGCCATCTCTGAAGAAGTCAGAAAACTTCTTTCAACACCTTGTATCTCCACTCTCCCAATCTGTTTGATTCACGCACAGAGCAGGGACAGCCTTTCTTAGAAATGATTATGTGCACACACTGTGAGCACTAGCAGGCAGAAACATGGTGGCATTGTGTTTCACAGGATGGCGCAGACTACAGTGTGGGGTGTGTGTCCCCGATTCGTGTGTGGAAGAGGGTGTGACCATGTTGTGTCGTCTGGGTAGGTCCAGGGGAACTATTGTCTCAGCATTAAGTTTGAAAACCCCGACTCCTTGGAGCCAAAAAAAAAGGCAATGCCTTCAGGATTGCACTCACTTTTCATGCTGATAAAATTCAGTTAACTGAGGAAACAGAGTTTGAGGGGCTTAGGAGTGGAGGTGGTGGAGAGGAAGGGAGTAGGTAGAAAGGAGCAGAAAGATAATAAAGAGGAGGTAGGAGCAGAATCTCTATGTAATAAAATTTTAAATGAAAAAGTCTTCCCTTCCCCACAGCTGCATGGTCAGGCCTGAAGGGAGGTGGGTAGTATCAGGTTTCCTTACTGTGAGTGTTTCTGCTGTGGCCCATGTGGGAAATTTGTCAGCTGCCAAATCCAGAAGGCCATTGGGAGCTGGAGTTGTGTGAAGTCAACATGTTGCAATGGATTAGCATTAAGAGCCCAGCATTTGGTCCTAGTTGTCACCTCCCAGCTGTGTGATCCTGGGCAAATCACTTAATCTCCCCCAGCTTTGGTGTCTTTCTCTATAAAATGAGGGGTGGACTCTGAAGTTCAGTCTAGCTCTAACTCTCTATGCTTTAGGATCTTTTTGGACTTTACCCAGAATGAGTACATTTTAATCCACATGGGAATGGTTTGATTCATCTAAGTCTTTCAGATTTTTCAAAGTAAGAGCTTTTAAAGCCTAATATTTTACCTCTAGTATCTTTTGGATTTATTCTTGTCATCCAAATAAGAATTAACATGACACATTATTGAGTCCTCTTTTAAAGTCTTGATATTGCAGTTAGTTTTCAATAACCTTAAATTATCCTCTGCATATTTGATTATCCCTATAGCTTTGGGTACATTATCTATCTATATAGCCAAATATTTCATGTGCTGTTTTAAAAAATGTTATAAATGAAACTCAAATTTCAATGCTTGTTGGATATGCCAACAAGATATCTCAAAGGTATTTTGAGAAAGCAGAGTAAGGAGAAAAGCAAGATGATGTTTCTTTTTGATGAACTGGAGAAAAGAAAAGGTTTGGGGTGATGAAAAATTTTAACATTTAATAGTGGGAGTGGGTGCACAACATTGTGAATGTAATTAATGCCACTGAGCTAAAACAGTTAAAAATGGTTAAAATGGCAAATTTTATGTTATATACATTTTACCACAATAAAAAGAAAAAAGAAAAAAAAAAGGAAAGGTTCTGGCTAGTGGATGGACATGTTGGTGGAATTTTGTCTTCACAGCCGAGGTGTCTCTCCAGGTGCAGCACAGAGACAATGGATAGTTATGGCAGTGCCTCCGACTGGGGGAAAAGGTCCCCAGGTGGAAAGGATTTGTCAGCTATTCCTAAAGCTATTTGATGAAATTGCCAAAACTTCCTCTCCAGATATGGGGGCAATCAGTTCAGCGGTACCAGGCAGAAACTGCACGGCCTTTATCACCGAGGCAGGGAGTGAATGTGTGGAGACTGTAACAGAAAGCCCAAGAGGAAATTAGCTTGCTATTGCAGAGGGAGGAAAAAAGATACTGGACAGGTCAAAACTTACTGCTTTTGGCCAAAGGCTAGGGCAAAAAACTGTATAGTTTTTATATATCATTATTCATTATCAAATTTCACCCAACAGACTTTGCACAAATTCCTGAGAATAAATCTATATAACACCAGCCTGGGTAAAACTTGGATGTAAAGACCATGCAACCCAATTATAAGCTGTCTCCCTAAAAAATTCAGATCCATGTATTTCAGTGTCATTTCTGAGTTCCCTTAAACATGACAGAGAGTTGGGAAGACGGCGATTTGCAGCCACCCAACCTCCACTTGGAACAGGCTTGACAAATGTTAAATGATGCCACTGAAGTTTAACTGTGAGGCCAAGGACCCACACAAGCCACAGGGCCAGCTGAAAAAGGGGACCTGTGAAAACTGAGTTGGCAGTTTTTATCCAGACTCAACATTGAAGTGCTACATATTTCCATTCTCAGGGTCTCTCCAAGTCTGTCCGATCTGAATTTTTATAACATTTTATGATGCTCCTTCTATTCCAGTTTGCCATGGCCCAAAATAGTGAGTGCTGAGCTGCTCAGAATCAATGTTTAACAGGCCCTGACAATAAGCTTCCACCATTCCTCTTTTCCATGCTCCATTAGGCTAATTCCATCTTGGCTTGCCTATCCTGATTGGAATTACTAGGCCTACGGAGTGGAACAACGGTGCTGGAACAAGGGATGATTTTTTCCCTCCACTCTATCTCTTACAAAGTCCCCAAGCCCTGATTGAGAAAATTGGGCCATTTTAACAGGAACTCCTCAAATTCCCCACCAAAGTGCCTTTCTGGCTAAGGACTCAAAAGGAATCCAAAACATTTCACAGAATACCATTTTCTGTTCTCAATTCAATTCAGAAAATACTTATTTGAGCAATTTTTTATCTGACCTGTGAATGAGATGCCACAGGTGTGTGCTGGCTGAGAATCAAAAGAACTGGAAGTCGCTTGTTTCATGAAACCTATCATGTAGTCAGTAAGAAAAGTATGTGTGCCCGAAGCTATTAAGAAACACTATCAGGAAATAAATGCTGTGTCTCCCACTGAGCGCTGAGGACAACTAGCACCATGCATGTGCTAGACATACATATACAGGCTGGAGGAGCTGTGGAGAATGGGAGGGGAAAGCCACACTGGAGACAGCGAGGAGAAGACAGTTACAGAGAGGGCTGACCTGGCCTTGCCTTAGTGAAGTGGTCGCGGGGGGTGGTGAGGAGTTGGTGGAAAGCAGATCAAATAAAAGCTTCAGATAAAGATTTTATATTCTCTTCCGTAGACCTAGAGCCTGGTACGCTGTAGACCGCCAGAGCTGGCTAAGTGTGCGTGGCTGCCAGTTGGCCTTGTTACAATGGCAGGATTTAGAGCCAGCCAGGGCGCGGGTGCTTCTCCTCAGCGCTGCTGGCACCACGACTTTTTGGGACCCTGAGGACACTGACTTCAGGCCTTGGGTGAGATTGGACCCACACAGCTGCGGCCTCTTCTGAGGGGCTAGGCCTGCTTCCCTGCCAGAGGCTGCCTCAGTAGACTATACTGATTTGGGGAGTCTCTGTTCAAAGTTTCTTTGCAATTGCCTCTGGAACCCCTAGGCTCAGTTCTGATCTACCCATTTTTTTCCTCTCCTGACCCAGGGATTCTTGGGATCTCTGGATTCTTGTGGTCAGTTTGTGGCGAGGCTGGACGCCTTGGAGGAGGGGGTTGTGGTGACTGCTGCCCACCCCCCAGACCCAGGCAAGAAGGGTCTTGTCCCGGGCCCCAGCCTTTAGGGGCCCTCCCTCCACCTGTGTCCTCCCCCAGGGGTGAGCTGTCTGCAGGACCAAGGAGACATGCCCACCTAGAGCCTGCCCCCTTCTCTTCCAGTACATGCTCTGAGTGAATCTACTGCCCAGCCAGCGCCAAGCCCTCTTCCAAAGGGGGTGAGGGGGTTGGGAGGGGAAGGTGCTTAGGATGTTACTCTCCTATGTGGGAAGGGAAAAGGGGTGCGGTAGGAGCTTGGTTAGCGGGGAGGACTGGGAGGGATCCATTGCACTCTCGCCCTGGGCTCTGCAAATGTAAGGAAAGGAAGGGCCTGAGTATCTGGAGGCCAAAGCCGATGATGCCTTAAGTGCAGATGATTTAACCCTTTCTATTATCTCCCCCAAAACATACACGCACTCATATACACGCTTCTCCCAAGGCTCCCAGCTCTGGCTTCATGATTGGGCCAGAGCAGTTCAGAAGGTTAGAAATTACTGCCAGACTGTCAAGTGAGTGTGGTTACGGAGGGCTGAGCCAAGTACATCATTTTACGAGTAACCACTGGAACCATGAAGTAGGGACTTTGCACTTTGCCCATCGAGCAGCAGGCGATGGGGGCCCCCTGGTCCTTCAGGGTCCTGGATCCTCACATTCACACCTCGAGTTCCTGGACGCCCTGTGGGCTGCAGGGGAGGCAGCCCCCAGGGCAACTGAGGTTACCCTGCTGAGCTGCTCTCCCATTGGGCTGCAGGCAGGTGAGGGTGGTGCCTCTGTGGTTGCGAGGCAGAAAAACCATCATTTAAGACAACTTGGTACATGTTGGCCTGTGCTTCTTGGGAAGAGAGGATTCAGACTTAAGGAGAGATACACTTTTAAAGACAATGGAAAGTGAAAGAAATCTATTATGGGCTCCTAGAGGTATACTTTATCATTTTATTCTAAGTTCTGTTGTCTTGTACTTTTTGTTGCATGTAGGGCCCTAAATTAAATTAAAAATTTTTTTTTCCCAATAGTGTAGCTATAAATTATAAGTCTTTTAAAAGTTGATTTTGGATTTCCCTGTGGCCTTCAATACATGCTGTGCCATTAAAAGGTATCAAAGAAAGGTACAGGCTGTGTGTAATGAAGAATTTAGCCTTGCCAATGAGAGGCTGCTCTAAGCAGGTGGCTTCTGGAAGGTGATCCATGCCATACCTACAGGAGGGGTGCTGGCTTGAGTTGCCTGCCCCCTAGTTAGACATGTTCTTGGTCTTAATCCTCATGCCTGTGGGTGTGGACCCACTGTAAATAGACTTCTTCAAGATGTTAGTTTTAGTTAAGAGGTGGCCCAACTGGATGAGGGTGGGTCTTAATTCAGATTACTTGGAGCCTTTGAGCAAATCTTTGGAACTCAGGGTGTTTTGGGAACCCCCAAACTTGTGGTTGGTGTCAGAAGTGAGGGTGGACTTGTGGAGGACTGTGTGCCCCCTAAACTTGATAGTCGGCTCTCACCTTGGCAGTTTGGCTAAATCCAGGCCTCGCAGGAAGTCCACATGGCACAGGGTCCGTAGGGTCACCCCAGGGGCAGAGCCGGGCCTCAGCTGTGCAGGCCCAGGAAGTTGATTTTCTCGGTTCATCCAGGGGTCAGCCAGCTCTGGGGGCCCGATTTACGCATCCAGCACCTTCTAATGGTTGAGTGACAAAACAAAATGCCTGCTGATTCTTTTAAACTAGAAATAGAATTGCTAAGAACAGACATGTGCTGACTGGTCAGTATACTTTTTTTTCACTGGAAGAGTTTATTTGGGAAATTCAGATATTAACAGGAAGCATCTTGGGGAGCATCAATTCAGAGCAAATAGAATTGGGTAGTAGATTCTGCTGCCACATCCCTTGTGGGGACCTGCTTGTCACCTAATTCGAGCACTCTCACTCTCGGCCAGTACTGGGGACACATGGACAAGTCTTCCTTGTTGTTCCTGCCATTGACATGATATAATTAAGAATCACAATTAATCATATATTTTTAATCTTTTAGCAATCTATTTGGACATTTCAGAATACCTCTAGTCACAGACTCGTCAGACTAGTGTGTGTTGGAGGTAGAGGGGTGTTAGGATACACCAGATCCAAGTTTGGCCCCCACTTCCTATTACACAAGTGAGGAAGTGAGACCCAGAGAGGTGACATGACTTACCCAGGGTCACACAGCAACATAGGGAAAGAGTCAGACTTTGAACCCACACCTCCTGAATCCAAGTCCAGACAATGAGGTGTGGTGAGAGGCAGCATGAGGAAGTCAAAGAGCACATCCTTCAGGGATGAGTTCTCACTCTGCCACTTACCAACCATAATAATAAAAACAACTGCATAGACAGGATTCTCCAGGGAAGCAGAACTGACAGAAGATATGTATATATACGAATATATAAACATAAAGAGATTTGTCATAGGAATTGATTCATAAGATTGTCGAGATTGGCAATTCCTAATTCTGTAGAGCAAACCACAAGGAAACTTGGTGAAATTAAAGTTGAATTCCCCAGGAGAAGCTGGCTGGCTGAAGTAGAGATAGAAATTCTTTCTGGCTGCTGAAATCCTCAATTCTTACATTGAGACCTCCAAATGATTGGAAAATGTAGATGAAATGTACATTCCATTGTTGAATGTAGATGCAATCAACTGACTAATGATGTAAATCCATGTACAAAATACCCTCACAATAACACCCAGGCCAGTGCTTGCTTGTCCAAATGACTGGACATTCTAACATAGCCAAAGTGACACCTGAACTAACCATCACATAGACCAACAATTATTGAGCACTTACTATTTGTTAGACATAGTTCTATTTGTTAGACCCTAAGTTAGGGTCTGTTACTCTTCCCATTTTATCAGGGAAACTGAGGCACAGAGAGATTAAGTAACTTGCCCATGGTCACATAGTAAGGGGTGGACCCAGGCTGATTGGGTCCCAAATGGCAGAACCTGGACTCTTAACCACTGTGCCCAAGTTCATGAACTTTTCTGAGGCTAATGCATCTTATCTGTAAAATAAGCTCCTTTTAGGGTTGTTGAAGGGTTAGAAATAATGGACAAAACGTGTTTCATATCTAGTAGGCAATTAATAAACAGTAGAATTTATTGTTATTTTACAATTGCTATTGTTTCATTAAACCATGCTGACTCCCTCGTCCTTGCAGGAGGGTCCTGGGGCTCTCAAAATGTGGTCCCTGATTAGTAGCAGGAGCCCCTGGGAACTTGCTAGAAATGCAAATTCTCAAGCCCCACCCCAGACCTACTGGATCAGAAACTAGGAGGGGAGCAATCTGTATTTTGATAAGCCCTCCAGGTAATCCTGAGGCTCCCTGAAGTTTGAGACCACTGCCCCAGTATTATCAGTAAGACCTTCACACATCCCTTCAGGTGTCTGTGCAGCTCTGCCTGAACCTGATTTTTCTTAGCTTCGATTTCAGAGAACAACTCTCTGCAGATCGTGGGCTTGTGTTTTATTTGGAGAACTTCATGTATATGCATCCGCATTCCATCAGCCTACCTACTGTCTCATTTCTCTTATTGCATTTATCTCTCTTGTGAGGACTCGTTCAGAAATAGATTTGATCTGCCAAGGGTGTATTTTAAGGATTTAATTTCCAGAGCCTTGTGCTAACCCTGAGCAGTCCATTTCCACCTGGGCTAAGGGTTCCTAGTTCTGTGAATTTCAATATCTTTGTGCCCTGTTTTTCCCATCTATGAAACAGATCTATTAAAAGCCAGCTGCCTTTTTTATGTCAAAGTTTTGTTTTGAAGTAATAGATAACGAAAGTTCTTAGAAAAGTGTAAAGCACTATTGCAAAGTATTGTTAATACTTTTTTTTTTTCTCTCTTGGTAGATATTTTAAGATTCAGAAACATTTCATTTTAGCCCCATCCCTCTCTCTCTTTGCATTAAACTCTTCACCCTCCTCTGGTGGGAGTGTGGCCAGATGTGCTGCTGGGAGGTTCCCCTCGACACGTTTGCTGCCGTGTGTCTGTGAGTATGGGCAGGGTATGAGGGTGGGACGGACCGGTCAGTACAGTTTCATCAACTTCTGCTCACCAGCTGCATTTAACCACTGAATGATGCCTGGCCACAGAGAGCTCACCATTGACCTTGAATGAGAAAACAGCAAATAGTTCAAGGGGAAGGCTGGTCGCATCCAAACATGTTTGGGTTTCAGAACCACTGAGATGTGTGTCCTGTCCCAAAATGTTCCAGTTCCTTAGGATCAAGAACTCTTACATCTGGGACTACTGGAGATTAGTTTCTTTTATTCAAGGCTTTCCCTCTCTCACAAATATGGCTGCAATCTTGCCCCTTGCTTTTTATTTGCACCTGAATTGTTCCTTAGAATAAACTAAATAGAAGAATTGCTGGGTCAGAAACCTTGAGTCATTTGATAAGATGCTTTCTTGAAAACTCATTTACACTGACCCCAGTAGGAAAGCTACATGTCTGTTGCATCACCTTCTCACCAGCATTAAAAGTTACCTTTATAAAAACCAATTTGACAAGTAAATAAATTGGTTTAATTTACATTTATAAAAATTAGTAATGAGTTCCCCCACCCCAGTTATCTGCCTTTTGTATTTTTCTCTTGTAAATTATTTATTTGTATTCTTTACCTCTTTTCCATGTTTGTGTTTCTTGGGTTCTTACCGATTTTAAAAGTTCATAATAATTAGAACCCTTGTATATTACTGGTAGCAATGTAAAATGGTACAGTCAATTGTGGAAAACAATGAGCTGTTCCTCAAAATTTTAACTCAGGATTACCATATGACCCAAAAATTCCACTTCTAGATATAGATACAAAAAAAATTGAAAAAGGGAATTCAAAGAGATGCTTGTTCACCACTGTTCACAGCAGCATTATTCACAATAGCCAAACGGTGGGAGCAACCCAAGTCTCCCTTAACAGATGAATGGATGAACAAATTTAACATATCCATACTATGGAATATTATTCTCCATAAAAAGAAATGATACATGCAAAAACATGGATGAACCTTGAAAACATTATGCTGAGTGAAATAAGCCAGACCCAAAAGGACAGATATATATTGTATGACTCCACTGAAATGAAATATCTAGAATAGGCAAATTCATAGAAACAGAAAATAGATGAGAGGTTACCAGGGGCTGGGGGAGGGGAAATGGGGAATTATTGCTTAAGGGTTCAAAGTTTCTTCTTGGGGTGATGAAAGGGTTTTGGAAATAGTGGTGATGGTTGTACATTGTAAATATAATTAATGCCACTGAATTGTACACTTAAAAATGGTTAAAATGGCAAATTTTATGTTATATATATTTTACCACAATAAATATGATTTTTTTAAAGTTCATTATATATATGGAGGATATTAATCCTTAGCCATATCAGCTGTAAATATTTCCCTCAATGTTTAGTTTCCTTTTTGATTGCTTATTATTATAATTATTATTTTTTGTAATCGTAATAAGGAGTTCAATCAAATCTGTTAATATTTTCCTTTGTAACTTCTTTCATTATTTTTAGGAGGTCCTTCTCTGCCTTTAAAACCGTTAAATATTGACCTATACTCTCGTCGGGGGCTTTGAGCGCTTCCTTGCACCGCGGGCTGTTTCTCCGCGTCTCACGGGGCGTCGGGGCGCGGGGGCGAGGTTCACGTGGTCTTTCCCTGCAGGGTCATCTCGGTGCTGGGCCTGGCCTGGCCCCTGGGCGGGAAGGTCTACGTGGCCGCGGGGGCCCGGGGGTGGGACCGCGGGGGAGCGGCGGCCCCGGGCTCTCCCCCCGCCAGCTACCGGAGCCCGCCCGGGGCAGAGACGGCGCCAGGCGGGAAGCGCCGCCGACTGACCGAGTGCCTGCCTCGCCTGTCACTGTCAGGAGCCGCGAGCAGAGGAAAAAGTAGGCACTTTAATGAAACTGAGGCTCCCCTTGAAAGGTGACTTGGATGAGGATGCAGTTGGAGAACAAGTCCTCCCGAGCCACAGTCTAGGGGATGCCCAAGAGCTTTAAGTGTGGGCATGGAGGGCGCGACTCTGCTCTTTACATCCGGTCTTTGCTTACCGTCGTGTGTTAAGGCAAGCGCTGCTTTCTCTCCCGAGTGCAATTATCCAGTGTGTTTCTGTGCTAACCAAAGACTGGGTCAGAACAGGGCTTGGGCCGCACCACACTCTTCCTCTAAGGAACAAGTACACGATCACAATGTCTGTTTCCAGTGTCACAAGTTACACAGAGGATGCCTAGAAGCTTCCTGGCATCACGGAGGTCAGTGATTTAAATGTAAACCAAGGTCAGAGGAGAGCCTCTGACACAAGCTAATTAAAACAAGCCAGAAAGAGATAGCAGAGTAGTGCTGGGGGAGGCTGGATTTCAGTGCGTTACACTGTGCCATGTTTTAGTTAAAAATCAAGAGCATTGGCTTCATTTTCTCCTGCCGCTACGACAAGGCGAATGGTATATCTATATTCATATCCATATCCATATCTCTGTATATTTATCTTTGCCTATAAATTTATAACTATGTCTAGAACTATATCTATCAAATAAGAAAAGCCTGATCATGCAAATACATGTGGATCCTGTGGAATAATTTTTGGCCAATCTCCCCTAGATTCACACAGTTGTCCTTTCCTTACACCAACTAGGAGGATAAAAATAAAACAAAATTTCAATGAATGTTGCCAAAGAATGTCTGATAAAGTGGCTTTGAGGAATATGTCCAGTGTGGAAGGCATTATGATGATTTTCTCAGATCCAATTCAGATCTTAAGACAAAAACAACAACAACAAACAAAAAATCCCAACAACCAAATAAATAAAAAACCTGTTTGGGTAGACATACATGTAATCTCAGAACTGAGAAGGCTTAGCGGCTCCCTGGTGCAACCTTTTCCCAAAGTCAGAAGCAGTTTGACCACCTGGCAGCTCCCTGGACACACACCTGTGATGGGAAGTGCTCATTGTTCCACACACTTCCATGCAAGAGTCATTCTCTGCCGTCCTGAAATCCCCATCCACGGGCTCTGGTTTTATTTTCTAGGGCCACAGAAAATAAATCTACTCTCTGGTTTCTGGGGCATCCCTCTCAGATACTGAGGACAGTTACGACAGCCTCCCCCAGGTCTCAGAAACCTTCAGTTATTTCTCTCATGAGTGAGTCTAGACTCTCCAGGTAGTGGGCGGGACAGAAGGGCACATGCTGAGCCATCCCGGGACCAGTGTGCCTCGATTGCCATCCCTGACCTTTGTGGGGTAGTTTGACCTGTGCAGACCTTAGTTTCCACGTGTGTAAAATAGAGGCATATAATGGGATTTATTCAGGGGATTAAATGAGATAATACAGACTCACTGCTAAATTCGTCCCTCTTTTCCTACTCTCTTCTTTTAAAGCCAGCAGGCGGAGGAAAGGGCAGGAGTCTTTTTTTTTAATTAAATTCAGTTTTATTGAAATATATTGACATACCATTCAGTCATCCATGGTGTACAATCAGCTATTCACAGTACCATCATATAGTTATGCATTCATCACCCCAATCTATTTTTTTTAATCATCATTTTATTGAGATATATTCACATACCACGCAGTCATACAAAACAAATTGTACTTTCGATTGTTTACAGTACCATTACATAGTTGTACATTCATCACCTAAATCAATCCCTGACACCTTCATTAGAACACACACAAAAATAACAAGAATAATAATTAGAGTGAAAAAGAGCAATTGAAGTAAAAAAGAACACTGGGTACCTTTGTCTGTTTGTTTGCTTCCCCTACTTTTCTACACATCCATCCATAAACTAGACAAAGTGGAGTTTGGTCCTTATGGCATTCCCAATCCCACTGTCACCCCTCATAAGCTACATTTTTATACAACTGTCTTCGAGATTCATGGGTTCTGGGTTGTAGTTTAATAGTTTCAGGTATCCACCACCAGCTACCCCAATTCTTTAGAACCTAAAAAAGGTTGTCTAAAGTGTGCGTAAGACTGCCCACCAGAGTGATCTCTCGGCTCGTTTTGGAATCTCTCTGCCACTGAAGCTTATTTCATTTCCTTTCACATCCCCCTTTTGGTCAAGAAGATGTTCTCCATCCCACGATGCCGGGTCTACATTCCTCCCCGGGAGTCATATTCCACGTTGCCAGGGAGATTCACTTCCCTGGGTGTCTGATCCCACGTAGGGGGGAGGGCAGTGATTTCACCTTTCAAGTTGGCTTAGCCAGAGAGAGAGGGCCACATCTGAGCAACAAAGAGGCATTCAGGAGGAGACTCTTAGGCACAAATACAGGGAGGCCTAGCCTCTCCTTTGCAGCAACCGTCTTCCCAAGGGTAAAACTTATGGTAGAGGGCTCAACCCATCAAACCACCAGTCCCCTATGTCTGTGGTCATGTTAGCAACCATGGAGGTGGGGTAGGAGAATACCCCCGCATTCTCCACAGGC
This sequence comes from Choloepus didactylus, assembly GCF_015220235.1. Taxonomy (NCBI): domain Eukaryota; kingdom Metazoa; phylum Chordata; class Mammalia; order Pilosa; family Megalonychidae; genus Choloepus; species Choloepus didactylus. Next base: position 21,413,037 of record NC_051322.1, on the reverse strand, counting down.
TCCTCAAGGGGGCACTAAATCTTTTTTTTTTTTTTTTTCCTTGTTTGTCTTTTTTCTTTTTTTTTTTTTTTTTTAACTTTCCCTTCTTTTTTAAATCAACTGTATGAAAAAAAAAGTTAAAAAGAAAACAAACATACAATAAAAGAACATTTCAAAGAGACCATAACAAGGGAGTAAGAAAAAGACAACTAACCTAAGATAACTGCTTAACTTCCAACATGTTCCTACTTTACCCCAAGAAAGTTACATAATATAGCAACATTTCAGTGAACTTGTTCCTACTACATCCATCAGAAATTAACAGACCATAGTCATTTCTGGGCATCCCCAGAACGTTAAATAGCTTATCTGTTCTTCTTGGATTATTGTTCCCCCTTCCTTAATTGCTCTCTACTGCTAGTTCCCCTACATTCTACATTATAAACCATTTGTTTTACATTTTTCAAAGTTCACATTAGTGGTAGCATATAATATTTCTCTTTTTGTGCCTGGCTTATTTCGCTCAGCATTATGTCTTCAAGGTTCATCCATGTTGTCATATGTTTCACCAGATCGTTCCTTCTTACTGCCGCGTAGTATTCCATCGTGTGTATATACCACATTTTATTTATCCACTCATCTGTTGAAGGGCATTTGGGTTGTTTCCATCTCTTGGCAATTGTGAATAATGCTGCTATGAACATTGGCGTGCAGATATCTGTTCGTGTCACTGCTTTCCGATCTTCCGGGTATATACCGAGAAGTGCAATCGCTGGATCGAATGGTAGCTCTATATCTAGTTTTCTAAGGAACTGCCAGACTGACTTCCAGAGTGGCTGAACCATTATACAGTCCCACCAACAATGAATAAGAGTTCCAATTTCTCCACATCCCCTCCAGCATTTGTAGTTTCCTGTTTGTTTAATGGCAGCCATTCTAACCGGTGTTAGATGGTATCTCATTGTGGTCTTAATTTGCATCTCTCTAATAGCTAGTGAAGCTGAACATTTTTTCATGTGTTTCTTGGCCATTTGTATTTCCTCTTCAGAGAACTGTCTTTTCATATCTTTTGCCCATTTTATAATTGGGCTGTCTGTACTATTGTCATTGAGTTGTAGGATTTCTTTGTATATGCAAGATATCAGTCTTTTGTCAGATACATGGTTTCCAAAAATTTTTTCCCATTGAGTTGGCTGCCTCTTTACCTTTTTGAGAAATTCCTTTGAGGTGCAGAAACTTCTAAGCTTGAGGAGTTCCCATTTATCTATTTTCTCTTTTGTTGCTTGTGCTTTGGGTGTAAAGTCTAGGAAGTGGCCTCCTAATACAAGGTCTTGAAGATGTTTTCCTACATTATCTTCTAGGAGTTTTATGGTACTTTCTTTTATATTGAGATCTTTGGTCCATTTTGAGTTAATTTTTGTGTAGGGGGTGAGGTAGGGGTCCTCTTTCATTCTTTTGGATATGGATATCCAACTCTCCCAGCCCCATTTGTTGAAAAGACCATTATGGCTCAGTTCGGTGACTTTGGGGGCCTTATCAAAGATCAGTCGGCCATAGATCTGAGGGTCTATCTCTGAATTCTCAATTCGATTCCATTGATCTATATGTCTATCTTTGTGCCAATACCATGCTGTTTTGGCAACTGTGGCTTTATAATAAGCTTCAAAGTCAGGGAGTGTAAGTCCTCCCACTTCGTTTTTCTTTTTTAGAGTGTCTTTAGGAATTCGAGGCATCTTCCCTTTCCAAATAAATTTGATAACTAGCTTTTCCAAGTCTGCAAAGCAGGTTGTTGGAATTTTGATTGGGATTGCATTGAATCTGTAGATGAGTTTGGGTAGAATTGACATCTTAATGACATTTAGCCTTCCTATCCATGAACATGGAATATTTTTCCATCTTTTAAGGTCCCCTTCTATTTCTTTTAGTAGAGTTATGTAGTTTTCTTTGTATAGGTCTTTTACATCTTTGGTTAAGTTTATTCCTAGGTATTTGATTTTTTTAGTTTCTATTGAAAATGGTATCTTTTTCTTGAGTGTCTCTTCAGTTTGTTCATTTCTAGCATATAGAAACATTACTGACTTACGTGCATTAATCTTGTATCCCGCTACTTTGCTAAATTTGTTTATTAGCTCTAGTAGGTGTATCGTTGATTTCTCAGGGTTTTCTAGATATAAGATCATATCATCTGCAAACAATGACAGTTTTACTTCTTCTTTTCCAATTTGGATGCCTTTTATTTCTTTGTCTTGCCGGATTGCCCTGGCTAGCACTTCCAGCACAATGTTGAATAACAGTGGTGACAGCGGGCATCCTTGTCTTGTTCCTGATCTTAGAGGGAAGGCTTTCAGTCTCTCACCATTGAGTACTATGCTGGCTGTGGGTTTTTCATATATGCTCTTTATCATGTTGAGGAAGTTTCCTTCAATTCCTACCTTTTGAAGTGTTTTTATCAAAAAGGGATGTTGGATTTTGTCAAATGCTTTTTCAGCATCTATTGAGATGATCAATTGATTTTTCCCTTTCGAGTTTTTAATGTGTTGTAATACATTGATTGTTTTTCTTATGTTGAACCATCCTTGCATGCCTGGAATGAACCCCACTTGGTCATGGTGTATGATTTTTTTAATGTGTCTTTGGATTCGATTTGCAAGTATTTTGTTGAGGATTTTTGCATCTATATTCATTAGGGAGATTGGCCGGTAGTTTTCCTTTTTTGTAGCATCTTTGCCTGGTTTTGGTATTAGATTGATGTTAGCTTCATAAAATGAGTTAGGTAGTGTTCCATTTTTTTCAATGTTTTGAAAGAGTTTGAGTAAGATTGGTGTCAGTTCTTTCTGGAAAGTTTGGTAGAATTCCCCTGTGAAGCCATCTGGCCCTGGGCATTTATTTGTGGGAAGATTTTTGATGACTGATTGGATCTCTTTGCTTGTGATGGGTTGGTTGAGGTCTTCTATTTCTTCTCTGGTCAGTCTAGGTTGTTCATATGTTTCCAGGAAATTGTCCATTTCTTCTACATTATCCAGTTTGTTGCCATACAGTTGTTCATAATATCCTCTTATAATTTTTTTAATTTCTTCAGGATCTGCAGTTATGTCACCTTTTTCATTCATTATTTTGTTTATATGGGTCTTCTCTCTTTTTGATTTTGTCAGTCTAGCTAGGGGCTTGTCAATCTTGTTGATCTTCTCAAAGAACCAACTTTTGGTGATATTTATCCTTTCTATTGTTTTTTTGTTCTCTATGTCATTTATTTCTGCTTTAATCCTTGTTATTTCTTTTCTTGTACTTGGTTTAGGATTGGTTTGCTGTTCATTTTCTAGCTTCTTCAGTTGATCCATTAGTTCTTTGATTTTGGCTCTTTCTTCCTTTTTAATATATGCGTTTAGTGCTATAAATTTCCCCCTTAGCACTGCTTTTGCTGCATCCCATAGGTTTTGGTATGTTGTGTTCTCATTTTCATTCGTCTCTATATATTTAGCAATTTCTCTTGCTATTTCTTCTTTAACCCACTGATTGTTTAGGAGTGTGTTGTTTAACCTCCAGGTATTTGTGAATTTTCTAAGTCTCTGATGGTTATTGACTTCTAATTGTATTCCATTGTGGTCAGAGAATGTGCTTTGAATAATTTCAATCTTTTTAAATTTATTGAGGCTTGTTTTCTGTCCCAGCATATGATCTATTCTGGAGAAAGTTCCGTGAGCACTAGAAAAGTATGTGTATCCTGGTGATTTGGGATGTAATGTCCTGTAGATGTCTGTTAAATCTAATTCATTTATCAGATTGTTTAGGTTTTCAATTTCCTTATTGGTCTTCTGTCTGGTTGATCTATCTATAGGAGAGAGTGATGTGTTGAAGTCTCCCACAATTATTGTGGAAACATCAATTGCTTCCTTTAGTTTTGCCAATGTTTCTCTCATGTATTTTGTGGCACCTTGATTGGGTGCATAGACATTTACGATTGTTATTTCTTCTTGCTGAATTGCCCCTTTTATTAGTATGTAGTGGCCTTCTTTGTCTCTCAAAACATCCCTGCATTTGAAGTCTATTTTATCTGAGATTAATATTGCTACACCTGCTTTCTTTTGGCTGTAGCGTGCATGAAATATTTTTTTCCATCCTTTCACTTTCAGTTTCTTTGTGTCCCTGTGTCTGAGATGAGTCTCTTGTATGCAACATATTGATGGTTCATTTTTTTTGATCCATTCTGCGAATCTATATCTTTTAATTGGGGAGTTTAATCCATTTACATTCAACGTTAAAACCGTGAAGGCATTTCTTGAATCGGCCATCTTATCCTTTGGATTATGTTTGCCATATTTTTCCCTCTCTCTATTAATATCCTTTATTGTACCCATACCGAATCTCTTTAGTACTGAACCTTTCTCCAGGTCTCTCTGTCCTGTCTTTGTTTCTCTGTCTGTAGGGCTCCCTTTAGTATCTCCAGTAGGGCAGGTCTCTTGTTAGCAAATTCTCTCAGCATTTCTTTGTCTGTGAAAAATTTAAGCTCTCCCTCAAATTTGAAGGAGAGCTTTGCTGGATAAAGTATTCTTGGCTGGAAATTCCTCTCACTCAGAATTTTAAATATATCGTGCCACTGCCTTCTCGCCTCCATGGTGGCTGCTGAGTAGTCACTACTTAGTCTTATGCTGTTTCCTTTGTATGTGGTGAATTGCTTTTCTCTTGCTGCTTTCAGAACTTGCTCCTTCTCTTCTATGTTTGACAGTGTGATCAGTATATGTCTCGGAGTGGGTTTTTTTTGGATTTATTCTATTTGGAGTTCGCTGAGCATTTATGATTTGTGTATTTATGTTGTTTAGAAGATTTGGGAAGTTTTCCCCAACAATTTCTTTGAATACTCTTCCTAGACCTTTACCCTTTTCTTCCCCTTCTGGGACACCAATGAGTCTTATATTCGGACGTTTCATATTATCTATCATATCCCTGAGGTCCATTTCGAGTTTTTCAATTTTTTTCCCCATTCTTTCTTTTATGCTTTCATTTTCCATTCTGTCATCTTCCAGGTCACTGATTCGTTGTTCAACTTCCTCTAGTCTTGTACTATGAGTGTCCAGAATCTTTTTAATTTGGTCAACAGTTTCTTTAATTTCCATAAGATCATCCATTTTTTTATTTAGTCTTGCAATGTCTTCTTTATGCTCTTCTAGGGTCTTCTTGATTTCCTTCATATCCCGTACTAGGGTCTCATTGTTCATCTTTAGTTCTTTGAGTAGCTGCTCTAGGTGCTGTGTCTCTTCTGGTCTTTTGATTTGGGTGCTTGGGCTTGGGTTATCCATATCGTCTGGTTTTTTCATATGCTTTATAATTTTCTGTTGTTTTTGGCCTCGTGGCATTTGCTGAACTTGATAGGGTTCTTTTAGGGTTTGTAGACCAGTTGAAGTCCTTATCTCTAATTTATCAGATCTACAGCTTCGTGGAGTACACTTTCTCTAACTAACCAGCAGGTGGCGTCCACGAGCCACCTGTTCTCCACAAGCCAGATCTCCCTTGCTTAGCCTTTTTGGTGAGTGGGGGAGTGAGTCTTGTGGGGCCCAATTGGTGTACCAAGCTTGCGTGTGTAGTTGGTTTTGCCTGCCCTGTATGTGGGGCGTGTTTCTGGGCAGTCGGGGAGGGGGGGTGGCCCTAACAATCAAATCTCCCTGATGATCCTAGAGTTTTAAAGCTGCTGCAATAGTCTAATCCTTCAGTTCAGTCCTGCCACAGTTTGTCTCTGCCACTGACCCACAAGTCTTTGTTATTGGCGTATGGCTCCTGAGACTTGCAAGTGGGCCCCTCTTCCAGGCTGTGCACCCCGGGTCCTCTGTTGAGGGATGACTGTGCTATGTCACAGGTGAGTGCCGTCCCCCCAGGGCAGTTCTGGGCTGCTGGGCTGTGTTGGGAGGCTCCCAGTCTGCTCAAATGATGGCTGAATGGGGCTCTGTTAATTCACACTGCTCCCCCTTCCCAGCTCTGGGACATTCAGCTGAGGTTGCAGGGAAGGCTAATGTCCACGCCCAGTTTTGTGGTGTGTGCCTGTTATTTGAAGCACTTCCGTCACACTGGGTTGTCTGGGGCAGTTCTGGGCTATGGGGCTGGCGATGGGCAGGAGTGTTTCCTGTCCACCAGGATGGTGGCTGTGAGCGGACACCCCCCTTTTCTTGGGAAGTTGTGTTGTTTAGTGAATTTTCTCAGCCACTGGATTATTGCCTTTTGTCTCAGAGCTCTCTTAGTTCTGCTCTTGACTTGACGTGCCCAAATTTCAATTCTTTGAAGCTTTCTGTATTGAGCTTCTTAGAGTAATTGTTTTAGAAAAAGCAAAAAGGATTTAAAAAAAAAAAAAAAAAAAAAAAAACGGCCCTCCTCAGAGATCTAATGGGTTATTGAAATGCTAATAGACAAAGCAACCAGGGCCATTAAGGAAAGGTGCACAGGGCAGAGAGATCAGCCTTGCTTCGGGATTTGCATATGCGCCTCAAGGCCTGATCTCCGCCCTTCTCCTTTCTGTGTTCACCAGAACTCCAAAAATCCTCTGCTTTTATTTTGGAGTTTTTCGTGTTGTTTTTTTTCTATGCCTGTCTCCTCTCTGCTGGGCTGGCTGCTCTCAGAGTCTCTGGTGTCTGGTCTCAGTCTATCTATGGTTGGAGTTTGAATCAGTAGAATGAGTTTCCGATAAGAGCAGCCACTGCAATTCTCCCTTCTCCTTCCCAGAGCTGACAGCCCCTCCTCCCCCGGGACTGAGCCTGGCAGGGAGGGGCGCGGGTCCCCTGGCCGCAAAAACTTACAGATTTCGCTGATCTCAGCAGTTCCACGTTTTCATGAGTGTTGTATGAAGTATGCCCAAAGACAGATTGCTCTGTGGTGTCCAGTCCACGCAGTTCCTGGCTTTTTACCTACTTTCCTGGAGGAGTAACTAAAACATACAGCTCACCAGTCTGCCATCTTGCCCCGCCTCCCGCAATCTATTTTTGAACATTTTGCTTACACCAGACAGAATCAGAATAAGAATAAAAAATAGAAGTAAAAAAGAATACCCAAATCATCCCCCCCATCCCACCCTATTTTTCATTTAGTTTTTGTCCCCATTTTTCTACTCATCCATCCATACACTAGATAAAGGGAGTGTGAGCCACAAGGTTTTCACAATCACACTGTCACCCCTTGTAATCTGTTGTACAGTCGTCTTCAGGAGTCTAGACTACTGGGTTGGAGTTTGATACTTTCAGGTATTTACTTCTAGCTGTTCTAATACATTAAAACCAAAGGTGTTATCTATATAGTGCATAAGAATGTCCACCAGAGTGACTTCTCGACTCCATTTGAAATCTCTCAGCCACTGAAATTTTATTTCGTTTCATTTTCCATCCCCTTTTTGGTCAAGAATGTTCTCAATCCCATGATGCTGGGTCCAGATTCATCCCCGGGAGTCATATCCTGTGTTGCCAGGGAGATTTACACCCCTGGGAGTCGGGTCCCACGTAGTGGGGAGGACAGTGAGTTCACCTGCCAAGATGGCTTAGTTAGAGGGAAAGGGCCATATCTGAGCAACCAAGAGGTACTCAGGGGGAGACTCCTAGGCACAATTATATGCAAGTTTAGAGGGGCAGGAGTTTTAATTTGCCAAGACCTTTAGTTTGTGCTACACTGACCTCGCTGAGTGAGCATCAGGGCAAGGGCTGGACACCAGTGACTGGGCCCAGGCTTCTAACTATCACGTGAAGGGTGAGCCCACCGTCACCAAAATTCACCTTTGCTTATTATCGGGGTGTTAGACTGCCCCACAGAGTCCTGCATTTTAAGGCCAGATGACAGGATTTAGGGTTCACAAACCTCATATAGTGTCAGGAATTGGCTCTCTGTGAAGGGACATGGAGGCTACTGTAGATTTTTAACAGCCACATGAACTGTGGCCTCAAAATGGGGGTTCAATGGTCATAGCAATTGTATTGTATTGAATACCACCACAGATAGAATATTACATTCTTGAATGTTTAGAAATAAAAATTGAGATGGAGAGACACTGACGTTCAGTGGGTTTTCCTGTCTACCTTTGCATTCATCAGTGAGTCAAATCAACGTGAGAACACTGTAGCTTCCAGAAGCTTTAAGCCCAAACAGATATTTTGAATTCCTGATTCTTTACCCTCCAAATAATCTATGCATTTGTTTAGAGTAGTTTCCTGTTACATGAGCTTGTACTTTCCTATTTGGATGAGAAAAATATGAGTGGATGGATAAAGAAGTTTTCATGATGTAAGTTGCCATAGGTTTCAGTATCTGGAAGTTGGGCTCACAGTAATAATAATTGAGAAAGTCTGAAGGGGCTGCAAGGTTTTTTTTTTAAGCACTATCACACCCAGTGGTTCTCAAATTTTGGCATGTATGAGAATCACCTGGAGGATTTGTTCCAGCACAGACTGCTGGGCCCCACCCAGAAATTCTGATTCAGTGGGTCTGGAGTGGGGCCTGAGAATATGCATTTCTAACAGTTCCCAAGTGATGCTGATGCATTTAGGGACCACACTTTGAGAACCCTTGTCACATGCATTGTTTCATCTGATCCACCAGAGACCCAGTGGGATGGGTGGTTTATAATAGTTTCCATTTACAAAAGAGTCAAATGAGACTCACCCAGGCTAAGTGTCCTCCTTGTGGACCGGTTATGTTCATAAGATCTTATAAACTACTCACAGTTAAGTTCACCCACGAGTAAAATTTAGATGGAAAAAAATAATAGCAAAATTTTTTGAGTGCTCGCTTGCCAAATTAGCCATCGGATCAGACCTTTGACAAACACTGTTCTTGGATCCTTACAAAAATCCTGCCAAAAGGCATGTCCACTTTAAAAGTGAGGAAACTGAGGCTCAGGGAGGTTAAGTAACTTGGCCAAACTTGGTGGAGCCCGGGTCCTGTGCTCCCCCACAGCAGCACTGTGCCTTTTGGGAACCAAGGAGGGGCCAGGTGACAGCAGGCAAAGGAAACTGCAGATAGTGCTGTGTTCAGTGCCAATTCCTGGTGAGTGGAAATTCCTCTGAATGAAAGCAGGAACGTCTGCCTTAAGGCAGAGACACCGTCACACTGAGCAACTTGAATGGAAAACTAATATTTACGGCTGGAACCTAAAAATGTTAGGTAGTTAAATTCCTCACCTCAATAAATCGATTTAGATATCCAATGCTTGTTCATAAGCCAGGTCTTGTTTGTGAGAAGTTTCAATTCTGCAAGGATTTATGACTGTTTAAGGCCCTGAGCTATGCCCAGGAGAAAATGTGAGTTTCTTGGAGCTGGCTTGAGTTTTGGAGTCTCCCGTCTCACAATTCTAGCCACAAAATTGACTCTCAGGATAGGTCAAATTGAATTTTAAGGAACAACGAACATAAACCAAGTAGGAAAAATTGACCATTCCTTCTTAAGGAGAGAGGGCTTAAAATAGTCATGGCCGTAGCTGTGATTTCATGAGTACTTACTATGGGTTGGTCACAATTCAAAATAATATGTAAGCATTATCTCAATTGTTCTTTACCATAATCCTATGATTATGCGATCTGCTTTTATTCCCATTTTGCAGATGTGGAAACTTAGAGAAGTTAATTAACTTTCAGAGGCCAGAGAGCCAGATTTCAGATCCAGAGTATCTTACTGCAAGTCCCCACCTGGAGCTAGGGTGTCACATGTCTCCTCCAGCTGTTTTCATGCCTATACATTAACCAATGTCAGGGATGGTGGTCATGAGCAGTTCATCCTCGGGAAAGCACCAGGGACTCCATTTCAAGTGAAATGCTGGTTTTATGAATCATGTGGCTTCTCACTGGAGTCCCCCCAGCCCTTTGTAAAACAGGGCTGCAGTCAGGGGATGGCCTCCCTGGGGCCCGAGGTAGGGCAGCATCTTACGTGCAAGGCATTGTGGGGCACAACCTCAGGTCAAGTCTATTGGGGAAAGTCAAGGTTCAAGGGGGAGGAAAGACTCAGACAGACTGAGATGGGACAGGGGACCAGGGTTGGGCAGTCCCAAGCCAGAGTGAGGGTGCTCCTGGGGGCTGCCTGAGTCCCTGTTGTGTGTGGCTGTGGTTTACGGGCAGGTACGGGGATAGGTCTGGATTTCGGAATGGACCGTCATACTCTCCTCTTGGTCGGGGTTTCTAGGAGCCGTGGACCATGCCTTGAAATGCTTTTCTTGGCAGAAGAACGTGCCTGCCATCTGGATGCCAAAGACCCCAGGAAGCACCTGCTGTCCACTGAATGGCATCCGCATCTTGAGCCTCCTCTGGGTCATCTCGGGGCACACTGGTCAGATGACCGCATGGCTGTCGTCGGGTGCGGAGTCTTGATGAGTCTTTACTTTATGAGCAGTCAAGGAAGAGAGAAGCTGCCTTGTGGTGGGATCTGTGTTGGGCCACGTGGCAGGAGGCTCCTAACCTTCCCCACAAGCTGCTTTCCTTCTATTTTAAAGACACACACCATGACTTCCCATAAGTGAGCTTTCCAGGCCAGTGTCCGTGGCTGCCTTAACTCCTCCAAGGCATCAATTAGGTGCCCTGTTAGGTGAATGCTGATACCTGGGCATTGAATTGTCACGATCCGAAGACTTCCATTCTCCCTCCTCATGATTAATGAAGCCACAAATTAGCATTTTTTTCCTCTCCCTGGAAAGCAATCAAGCATAAATAAATATTGCGCACTAGTAATAAATGAGTTTCTCAGTCTTCTCCCTGTTCCTATATTCCCGAAGCATTCCCATCCATTACTGTGGTAAACTCTGGCCGTTTTTCTTAATCAGTGAACCAGACACATGTATCAGAATTGAGGGCACAGAGTCTGTCCAGGGTAGTTAGAAAAAGCCTGTGAGGTGATCTGTGCCTGTCCATGAACAGACGATGCTGTGTGGTCCCAAAGGGGCCACGACCACCGTGAGAGCCCAAAGGAGCTCCCAGCCTTAGTCACCATTAAGTTTTCCTCTTACGCAAGTCCTGGTAGTTCATGAAACCCTCCCAATACAACAGCAAGGCGAGGGTGTTCCCCTTGCTTTTTCTGAAAAACAAAAACAAAAACAAACCCCCGAAAGCCAAATCACATGGTTTTCTTCTATTAAGTAAAAAGACCCTGCCTTTTCTCTTTGCTACAGATAATGTGAATGGAAAACCCGAGTGCTTAGAAACCCACTGCACATTTATTCTCAGAGTGGCCCCTTCTATCTTGGCGTTGATACGTTTTTCCTGATCAGGTAACAAGGTCAAACTATGTTTTCTCTGTAATAGCGCATGTTGTTTGTTTTGGTGTGTGTGTGCATGGGTTGCCAGTCGCACTCTAGTGAGAAAAGGTGAACAGCCCATACCTCCTTCAGTGTGCCTTTGCTTCTGTCCATTTCTGGACAGCACTATTGTCAAGCTCCTCTCCTCTGTATCTTTGGTTTATAAATGCATTAGGATGGCCCTATAAAATGGGCCTCTATAAAATGGTGATTTTGTTTCTCAGAGTGGTTTATTTCAGCAGTTCTCAAATGCTGGCCCATGGACTGGTGCAGGTCTATGATGAAGTTTCCAATGTGAAAAATTAAGAAAATGGTTTGAGGTGTCATAAAGCTATATTTATTTAAATTAACTACAAAGAGTTAAAATCACTTAACTGTTTAATAATTGTCAGGCAATTTTTCTCCTTATCTAACATACCATATATGTTGCTTTATTTGTTTAGTTTATTGTCTATCTCTCTCTACTAAAATGGAAAGCAAAAATGTTTTCTGTTTTATGGATTCTGTGTCTTAGTTTGCCAGAGCTCCTGTGACAAATACTGCACAATGTTGGCTTAAATGACAAGCATTTATTAGCTCAAGGTTTTGGAGGCTGGAAGTACAAAATCAAGGCATCAGCAAGGCCAGGCTTTTTTCCCCAAAGTCTGCAGCGTCCTGGTTCCTTGGCTTGCAGCTCTGCCTCCTATCACATGGGATCCCTCTTCCGGTTTCTGCTGACTTCCAGCTTCTTCCCGTGTGGCCTCCTCTGACTGATTGCATCCGAATTTCTTTGGCTTATAAGGACCCAGTAATATGGACTAAGGCCCACCCTGATTCAGTTGGGAGACACCATAATTTAACACAACATCTTCAAAGTTCCTGTTTACAATGGCTTCACACCCACAGGAATTGGATTAAGATAAAGCACATGTATTGGTTGGGGTTCATAATTTGATCTACCACGTGCTGTATCACCATTGCCTAAAACAGTGCCAAGCCCTAAGTATTGCTCAATAAGTAGCTGTCGAAATGAATGAGTCCATGATTGCATTATCTCGAGGCTTGGATGTGATGGCTTCTTGTGGTGACGCAGAGGACGTGGGGTGCAGGATGAGCCGAGGGCAGCAGTTAAGTGAGGAGGTGGCCGAGGTGACAATGCAACATGGCCCAGATGGGCAGGGCTTAGAGTCTAAAGTCTGCAGCAAGCCCAGCAGTGCTATGGATTTCCAAGAGGGCATCACTGGGCTTCCCCAGGCGGGCTAAGCACAACTGCAGGACCTGCAGCAGCAGCAGGTCCCTTGGAGGGTGAGGAGGTTTGCTGATGGGGCAGCAAACACCAGAACTCTGGTCCCTGGCAAAGGGGACTAGCAAGAGCAGACCCCTTATGTTAGGACAGGACTGACTGCACAGTTCCAAGCTGTGGCTGGCACCAAAGCAAGAACTCAGTTGGGAGAATAGGAAAGCTGTCAGTAGGAGGGAAGGGTGAAGGGCGTGAAAGGTCATCCCTGAGCCATCTGTGGGAATCTGAGACAACATAGAGCCCATTGGGTCAGCCCTGAGCAATCCAGAACACAGGCTGAGCTTATTAAATATGAAACATCCAAGAAAATGATAGGCTCCCTTTGTTTTAAAGACTGCACATCCCCACCTGATTGGTCTGCAGCCTGGGGAAGGCGATGCCTTATGTCAGTGGTTTGCAAAGTATAGTTCCAGCCCAGCCGCCTCAGTGTCACCTGGAAGCTTGTTGGAAATGCAGACCCTTGGGTCCCACCCCAGCCTGACTGATACTGGAGATCTGGGCCTGGCAACCTGTGCGACAGCGAGCTCTGCAGGTGATGCTGACGTGGGCTCAAGTTTGACAACCACCAGGTAAGCCCAGGTGTGAGGAGCTGAGGGCTGGAGAGAGAGAAGTGAGACGGGTCACGACACCAGTCTAGCGAAGAAGAATACATTTCCTTTTCTTTATCCCTGTTTGCTTCTGTTTTTCACTGCCAAGTCTCAGAGACTATCTTTGTCTCCCTTCAGTTTTTATTTTATTACTTTAGAAGGTGCACATATTCTTTTATTTAAAATTTTCTTTTGAACAAAGGAAATATCAATAATAGCGGTACACAGCATTGCCATAATTGTAAGAGCTTTAAATCTTTTATCCCATTGCAATTCTTACAATAAACCTATAAAGTTGGTGCCAGTAACATTCTCATTTTTACATATGAGAAAGTTGATATTTAGAGATGAAGTAACTTGTCCAAGTCCACACAGCTAGTAAGGCTAGAATCAGAACTTAAATATAGTGTTTGTTTCACTCCCAAACCATGTCTTAACCACTCTGTCCCTGATATGTTTACATAGTAAAACCAAAGTCTTCTGATTATCGATGAGAATAACCAGTCAGCGACTCTTTTTGGATCCTTTTCTATGGCTCAGGCTGATGTCATACACCTCTATCCCATGATTTTCCCTTCCCGGTCTCTAGGTCTCCTGAGTCTCTCGTCCTATTCCGAGTTATCTTGTCCCGAGCCTGTTGTCCTCCCAGGCCTTCTCTTTGTTCTTTCTAGATGAACTTAAAGGCTGGAAGGTGCTTGCCCGCCCACAGGGAGACCTGAGGCCAAGGGGGAGGCCAGGCACTCTGAGAAGAGAGGGGGGCTCAGGCCCCTGAGTCATTCTGTCCTGAAAGTAAGAGGGGGCGGGAATCAGAACCGGCTGTCCTACTTCCACATCTCAGCGCTCCCCTTTAGATGTCTCTACAAACTTTGTTCCTGTTATAGTGAATCCAACTTATGCATTTCAAAGGAAAACCCAGCAGGCAGAGAATAAAGACATTCTCCTACCCTCCCCCCATCCCTTCCAAGTTCTGCCCAACACACGCAGCCTTCATTTGCAAGAGGAAACACATTTGATCTTTAGGGAAACACCAGCAAGGATCCCTAGTATAAATGTCACAAGATGAGGTAATCCACTCACAAACTTGCTTGGCACCAAGTAATAACTAAAAGGCATAACCTTGGTTTCTTTAGCTGAATGTTCTGGGTAACGAATTTGTGTCACAATATGTTGGTAAAGAATTCGGATTGTGAGCTTGGGCAACCTACTGAACATTCTCTGATTCTCAATTTTCCTATAAGGTGAGCAAGGATAATAAAGTTAATAGAGCTGTTTGTTTATCTGTTCAATCTTTTACTCAACCAACATTTATCGCACAGCAGTTTGGTAAGGCTGGAGAAACACAAGCAATCCCATTAGTGAAGGTGCTTTGAAAACTACGTGGCGTTATGTAAACGGGAGACCTTGGCATTAGTATTTCAGAAGACCAGTGTAGTAATCATTAGTGCTGTTCGCCAAATATTTCCTGCTCTTGTTTTCCAGGCACTTGGTAACATCACTTCCTGGCCCCACTGTGGCTGGGGAGATCACCACTAGGTCTGATCAATGAGTGATGAATGGAAGTGACACGTGTCACTTCCAGGCTAGAACATTTTTTAAATATTTTTATTGTTGAATATAACATACATATAGAAATGATAACTTTCCAAGTGCAATTTAACAAGTAGTTAGAGAGCAAATTTCAAAAAAAATAGGTTATAGTTCCAGTTTCAATTATTTCCTTATTATGAAATATAACATATAAAAAAGGTAGTATCTTTCAAAGTATGATTTAACAAGTAGATACATAGAATATTTCCAAAGTTGTTATGAGTTATAGTACCATAGTTTCAGTTATTTCCTTATTTTAAAATCTAACTCTACAAAAAGGTATAGCTTTCAAATTACAATTTAACAAGTAGCTATAGAACAAATTTCAAAGTATGCTATGTTGTACACATTCCACCATTTCAGTTCTTTCCTTCTAGCTATTCTAGTACCCTAGCAACTAAGAAAAAGAAAATTATATAAGGATTCAGTGTTCATAATCCTTTGTTAAATTCCATCTTGTTTGTTGCTACCCCTTCCTCTAGTTTAATCACTTTCCCGATCTTCAGGGATGCCTAGGCAGTGACCACCCTAACCTATTCATGTTGAAAAGGAGAATCAACTTTATGAGCAAAGGGGACACATCTAGTTGATGTTCTTGAAGAGGCTGTTGCCTCTGGGTTTGGGGACTTAGCTGGCATAGGAGCACTCTGAAGGATTTAAGTCTCTGAAGAATAAGCTTAGTGAGTGAAATTTTTATAGAGTCATAGAAACTTTTATAGGGATCTGGATATTCTTTAAGGTTTTCGGGGCTACTGTTGACTTGGGCTTATCATACTGTGGTCATTTGGCATATCTAGGTGAAGCTTGCATAGGAGTTACCTCCAGGACAGCCTCTTGACTCTATTTGAACTCTCTTATGGGCTAGAGCATTTAATTGTTGGTTTGAGGCCTTCTAGAACTCTCTTGTCCTCTGCTGTGGTCACAGGTGAAGTTTCAGATAGGCGCTACTCCTGGCTGTGGACCTGCAGCATGAACAAAAAACAAAACAAAATAACTATTGGTTTAGGACTCCTTGCTGCTTCGTCGATGTGGCATAACTTACCCTGTCTGGACTGAGACAACTAAATTAATTGACCAATGTACTGTGTTATTGATAAGTAATTCCTGCAACTGTTCTTCTCTTTTTGTCAGTGGCTGGTTAAGTGCAAGGTCATTTTTAAAGATACATCAGAATTCAGACAAAGGAGTAACCCTTAAGGTCATCCTCAGATACTTTTTCAGTCGCTTGACAAGGTAGGCTTATTAGTATAATTTTCAATTCATTATTGCTATGTAATATTTTATTATTTTTGTCTTTAACCCTCTTTTGAAAGAATTTCCAAAGAAAAATAAACTGGCCTAATGTGTTAAATTCAATTAGGAAAAATGCCATGAAAACTGATAACTTCCACTGACAGAAATATCCTTATTCCTCAGCTAATGGCCTGCATATTTCTGTCAGAATTACACGGACTCTATATGCAACAGGATAATCTGTGTGACTCTTTCAAATTAGTAGCAATTGGTGGTTTTGTGCATTTAGCCTGTTGAGAGACATTTATTTTCCAGTTTACCTTCCCATCAACGAGGTAAGAGAATGTCCGCTTTTCACACCACGACGACAATGGCTAGTATCACAATTTTTAATCTATGAAAACCCAGTTTGACTTCAAATCTTCTGGAAACGTCCACAAAAATAAGCTCATGTACATTCATGTTGCTTTAAATGTTTCCAACTGTTTTATATTTATATCATCTGATTCTCAAAAACATCTTGGGAGGCAGGAATTATTCCCCTTTTCTAGAAGGGAAAAGAAAGCAGCTGTATGATTTTCTCAACGTGAAAAATTGAGACAAAACTAGAATCACGTTGCTTGTTCTTTCTCCTATACCCTTGCTACTCAAGGCGTGGTGCACGCCAGCAGCCTCAGCCCTGCCCCCACGCAAGGGGCACCCACGGAGCCAGAGCTGCCCTTCAACGAGCTCCGGGGAGGGGCGCGGGCAGTGGGGGAAGCCACGCCCCGGTACGGCCCTCTCTGGGGGCTTCGGACCCGCTGCAGGAGCAGGGCCCCGTTTACTCTCCCCCTGGGCGGGGGAGGCGACAGATGGTGGGAAGGGAGGCCAGTGTCAGAGGCCCGCAGGGGCAGCTGTGGGGCAGAGCGGTCAGATGGCCAACCTGGCAGGGACCGGCACCCGGGGCGGGGGGCTCCGTGCTGTCACGTGAGCTGATCTGGGCGCTCTGGGGAGCCAGCTCGGCCTCTTCTCTCTGATTTCGATCAGCAATTCCACCCTTGCCCCTGCCTTCCCCACCCTCCGTCCGCCCACAAGACACGACACGCTCTTTATAGAATGTTATCTTTGCGGGGCGGACAGGAAGACAGACGGACCTGGAGCTCCAGGTGCGGACGGAGGCTGATGCGGACCCAGGCGGGCCGCTGCTGCGGATGGAGCGCTGCTAACTGCAGAGGCTCGCTCCCTGTCTCCCATCTGCCACGCCCATCCTCAGGCCTGGCCCCTCACGAAGAGGTTTTGGAGGTGTTGCTGGGCCACGTGCTCTGCCTGGTTGCAGTACCCTGAATTTTTTTTTTTTTTAATTGCGATTGTTCACATATGGTACAATTATCCAGACATCCAAAGTGTACAACCAGTTGCCCACGGTACCATCATACAGCTGTGCATCCATCACAATTAATTTTTTTTTTCAATTTTTAGAACGTTTTCATTACTCCAGAAAAGAAAGAAAGACAAAAAACGGAAACTCAAATCCTCCCATACCCCTAACCACTCCCCACCTCCATTATTGACTCATAGTATTGGTATAGTACTTTTGTTACTGTTGATGAAAGAATGTTAAAATACTACTAACTGTAATATATAGTTTGCAATAGGTATATTTTGTTCCTATATGCCCCTCTATTATTCTAGTTATAGTGTCCTACCTTTGTTCTAGTTCATGAGAGAGATTTCTAATAGTTGCACAGTTAATCATAGACATTGTCCACCACAAGATTCCCTGTTTTATACATTCCTATCTTCTTCCAACTTTCCTTCTGGTGACATACGTGACTCTAGGCTTCTGCTTTCCACCACCTTCACACACCATTCAGCACTGTTAGTTATTCTCACAGTGTGCTACTGTCACCTCTGTCCATTTCCAAACATTTAAGTTCACCCTAGTTGAATGTTCTGCTCATAATAAGCAACCACTCCCCATTCTTTAGCCTCATTCTATATCCTGTTAACTTGTATTTCATATCTATGTGTTGACATATTGTAATTAGTTAGTATCAGTGAGATTGTACAATATTTGTCCTTTTGTGTCTGACTTAATAAGTCAATATAGTGCCCTCAGGGTTTCTTCATCAACCTGTTTTTTTTTTTGTTGTTGTTTTTTCTTGTTTTTCAAGACGGTTTTGTTCACCTCCCATACATTCCATCCTAAGTAAACAATCGATGGTTCCCTGTATAATCATGTACTTATGCATTCACCACCATAACCATTATCTATGTAAGGGCATCTCCATTTCTTCCACAAAGAAGGAGAAAGAGTCAAAGAAGGTAGAGAGACAAAAGAAAAAGAAAAAAGAAAGAGAAAAACAAAACAAAACAAAACATGACAGCTAGGAACAAAAAAAGAAAAGATAGCATTAAACTAAAGTAGAATAAAGAGTCAGGCAACATCACCAATGCCAAGAGTCCCATACCTTCCCCTATGTCACACCCCCCCATATGCATTTAGCTTTGGTATATTCCCTTTATTACATTAAAGGAAGCATAATACAATGTTTCTGTTAACTATAGTCTCTAGTTTGCATTGATTGTATTTTTCTCCCAAGCCCACGCTATTTTTAACACCTTGCAAGGTTGACATTCAGAACACAATTTTTTTTTAATTAAATTCGGTTTTATTGAAATACATTCACACACCATACTATCATCCATGGTATACAATCCACTGTCCACAGTATGATAACATAGTTATGTGTTCATCACCACAATCTATCTCTGAACATTTTCCTTACATCAGAAAGAACCAGAACAAGAATAAAAAATGAAAGTGAAAAAAGAACACCCAAATCATCCCCCATCCCACCCCATTTGTCCTTTAGTTTTTATCCCCATTCCTCCACTCATCCATACACTAGATAAAGGGGTTGTGATCCACAAGGTCTTCACAATCACACTGTCACCCCTTGTAATCTACATTATTACATAATTGTCTTCAGGAGTCCAGACTGCTGGGTTGGAGTTTGGTAGTTTCAGGTATTTACTTCTAGCTATTCCAATACATTAAAACCTAAGAGGTGTTACCTATATAGTGCATAAGAATGTCCACCAGAGTGACCTCTCGATTCCATTTGGAATCTCTCAGCCACTGAAGATTTATTTCGTTTCATTTCGCATCCCCCTTTTGGTCAAGAAGATACTCTCAGTCCCACGATGCCGGGTCCACATTCATCCCCGGGAGTCATATTGTGCATTGCCAGGGAGATTTACACCCCTGGGAGTCGGGTCCCACTTAGGGGGGAGGGCAGCGAGTTCACCTGTCGAGATGGCTCAGTTAGAGAGAGAGAGGGCCACATCTGAGCAACAAAGAGGTACTCAGGGGGAGACTCTTAGGCACCATTACATGCAAGTTTAGACTCTCCTTTGTGGTAATGAGCTTCATAAGGGCAAGTCCCATGCTCGAGGGCTCAGCACATCAAACCACCAGTCCCAATGTTTGTGACAACATCAACATCAGTCCAGGTGAGGATGTCCAACACATCTGCACCTTCCCCCAGATTCTCAGGGCTGGGTAGGGGGAGGCTGTAAATATATTTTTTATTATCTGCCCAAATTACTCTGGGATGAGAACACAATTTTTAAATGTGTTCTTTTTAAACAGGACTTTGATCCCAGCCCCCATCAGCATCCACGCCAGCGCTGTGTGCACCTCCCTGCCCCAACCTCACATCTAACTCTAGAGCTGCACTGCCCGGTAGGGCCACTAGATGCCCCGTGGCAGGCCTAGATGTGCTATCTGTGTGACATGCACTCTGGATTTTGAGAACCTAGGAAAAAAGAAAAAAGAATATTAAATCTTTCAATATATTTTTATATTGGTTACATGTTGAAATTACAATATTTTGAATATATTGGGCTAAATGTTATTTAAATCAACTTTACTTGTTCTAATTTTTAAAATGTGGCTACTAGAAAATGTAAATGATGTGGCACATGTGGCTGGCATTATATTGCTGTTGAACA
Organism: Choloepus didactylus; assembly: GCF_015220235.1. NCBI lineage: Eukaryota > Metazoa > Chordata > Mammalia > Pilosa > Megalonychidae > Choloepus > Choloepus didactylus. The sequence continues at coordinate 21,393,134 of NC_051322.1, read as the reverse complement.
GTGCTGGTCTTGTGTCTCATTCATCATCTTTGTAGCTGCTTTAAATCCTGCTTGGAAGGACAGATGGTATGAAGGAAGGAAAGAAGGTAGGAAAGAATGAATGAAACAAAGACAGGAAAAATACTTTAATTTTTTGACATTAAAATTATATTTAAAAATTATTTAAATATAAAATTTCACATTTATATATAATAGAAATATGTTTCTATTATATACAGATAAGTTAGGCCATGTAGTATAGTAGAAAGAGCATGTACTAGTTTCAGATCTTAGTCTGCTGTTTAGGGCTGGGTGATCTTAGCCAAGTTACTCCAACATCTCTGAGCTATCATTTCCTTGTCAGTAAAATGGAGATAATAGGTACCTGATGAAGTTGCTTTGAGATTTAGAAATATCTAAAAAAGCTCCCAGAATAGTTTCTGGCATGTATGACTTGCTCAATAAATAACATGACTTTGGCTTCAGCTGCGCCTGAGCCAGCATCTGATACGGGCTCAGTAAATGATTTTGAACCCATGAAGGCATGGCTGTTGGGTGTGGGTGGAGAGGCAGCTGCCCACCAAATGCAGTCTGCCTTAGAAAGTCTTATTGCCCATCTCCCGTGTGCCCTCCGGGACTGGATGGGACCACTGTGGAGAGCCATCTTCTGTCTCCCGGCTCTTTCCTGCCAGGCTGCAGCCTCTTCATTTGTATTCTGTGTGCTTGTTGGTTGGATTGTTCTCCCTTGTTCCCTGGGGACCCGTCTGGGAAGTGCCTGAATTCCACCTGGATAATTCCCGGCGAGCTTGGTGGACCAATCTGCTGCTGCTGAATAACTTCTTCTCGGTTCGGAACGCGGTGAGTCTCCAGTGTTGGCCATGAGAGGTCGGGCAGGGCCCAATGCGGCCTCCAGCTTCCGGGTTCACTGACCTTTCCAAGGTCAAGCTGAGTTCTGATCCTCTTTTTTGTGGCATAGTCTCTGGGGTAATAGTGATGCTGTAGGAGGGGATTTGTGGGCCTCTTGTGATGGGGCGGCTGGTACACACCCACCTGCGCGGGGAGCGCTTGCTCTGCAAGCGAAGGGCGGGGAGCACGGGGGGGGGGGGGGGGGGGTGGCGTGGCCAGCGGCGGCGGCCATCTTGGTGCGCTCCCCGAGGCCGCCGACCCGGCTCCGGCGTGGGTCCTCTTCCAGTCCACATCAGCTCCCGGGTGAGGACACTTTACCCCTCACAGGGGGCCACACCCTCACCATAATGAATTCTTAATTTCAAGCCACTCCTTGACAGAGTTGGTTCAGAGCCACCATCTCTGTATGTCGTGGCTTCCCCAAAGGCCCCACTCCCTCATAATGAACTCAGACTGAATGACAGTGAAATAGCTGTAATTAAGCCATGTTGATGATTCTGCATGGAAAGCCCCACTAAAGTGTGGTTATTGCATATAACCTAACCACTTGACCGTTGAGACAGCTGCCTTCCCTTCACAAATGCCCAGCAGCTTCCACAGCCATTCACCGGCCTCCCGGGGGCTGTGTCCAGGGCCCACGGGGGGTCTGTGCTGTTTTCCTAGAAGTAGACTGGCGGGGGCACAGCTTGGGCTAGTGTGGGCATTGGTGGTGAGGACATGAGCCAGTCACCCCTCGGAGATAAAGCCCACCTTAGCTCCTTGAAAGCAGGATCTTTCCTGGGCTGTGAAGCAATGTGTTTTAGTTTCCCGGCTGCTAAACAAATACCATATGTTGGGTTGGCTTAACAATAGGTATTAATTGGCTCAAGGTTTCAGAGCCCAGAAGGCTTGCTTCCACCTGGGTGGGTATCTTCTGGCTGGCACTCTTTGGGCTTCCTTGGCTTTTCTGTCACATGGCAAAGCACCTGGTGGCGTCTTCTTCTTTCTCTTCTGGGTTCCGTTGACTTCCAGCTTCTGGCTGCTCCCCAGAGCTTCTCTTTCTATGTCCAATTTCCTTTGTTTATAAGGACTTAAGCCATATTGAGTAAGGCCCACTCTCATTCAGTTGGGGTTCACCCTAATAAATAACATCTTTAGTGGTCCTGTTTACAAATGGGTGCACACATACATGTCCTCTGGGGGGACATGACTCAATCCCCAACGCAGTACTCATCCAACTTTCCCCCACTAATAGAATCTCTCTTTAACCGTGAACAAAGCTGTGCCTACTGTGGATAAGTCTGGTCTTCCTTGTACAGGGTGGGTAGGAGGAGAGACCAGGGTGCGTTTTATCTCCAAAGCAATGGAGTGAGTTGCCACCAGAATGTTTTTCACATTGAAGAAAAAATCTAGGTCTATTAGTTTCCAGGGCTGTAGTAACAAATTACCACAGACTGGGTAACTTAAGACAACAGTATTTTATTCTCTCACCTGCTGGAGGCTAGAAATCAGAAATCAAGGTGTTGGTAGGTCCACACTCCCTCTGAAGCTTTTTGAATAGGATCCTTCTTGCCTCTCCCAGCATCTTGTAGCCCAGGCATTCCTTGGTTTATAGCAGCATAATTCCAGTCTCTGTCTCCATATTTGCATGACCTTCTCTCCTGTGTGTCTGTGTCCAAATTTTTTCCCTCTTCTTATAAAGATACCAATCATATTGGATTTAGGGCTCTTTTAGTTTAACTAATTACCTTTGCAAAGACCTGTTTCCAAAAAGGATCATGTTACGAGGTTCGGAGTGCACATGAAGTTTGGGGGGACACTTTTCAACCTGGTACAATAGGTAACTGTCTAACTGAGCACAAGCACTGATAGCTTTTGGAATGATGTGGCTTTGGCAAGAAGATCCCATGTCAGTCATGCTGGGCACTCTTGCATTTCACACAAAAGTTCATCTGGAGCCAGGCCTCAGATCTAAAAGAACATTCTCTCCACCTAGAGTGGGGGACGGCAAGCAGGGAAAGAAAAAGAGAACAGCTTTGACCACTCTGATTACCATCCACACAATAAGGATAAAAATCCCTTACATTGGTATAATGTGATATAGTTTAGTTCCCAGAACTGCCCTAGAAGATTAGCTTTCATTGTTTCTGTACACAAAAGAGAAAACATGTCCGAATCTTCATTTTATAAAATGGCAATGATAAGTACCTTATAAGGCTTGTTATAAAGATTAAATGAGAGGAAGTACATGAAGGATCAGACACCAAGAGACTCAGATTTCTTTTTACTTTCCATCGAAATTCACCCTACCTGCCTGTTTGATTCTTCCTCCTGGTCACGATAGGTGGGACAATGTGGCACAGACACAGTAAAGAAGGAAGTGACCTTGTTTCTCTCTTTTCAGTGCAATGGTTGGACGTGGTATCTTGCCAGTGACTTCCAGTTCCACCTCATGACTCCGGTGATAGTCGTCATCCATAGGAAGTAAGTGTAATTCAGACAAGTTTTTCTTCCCAGGTGGCTTCTTTCCTGAGACTGTATGGAAGTGTTCCAGTTCTGAGCAGTGCAGCATTTAAAAATTAGGAAATTAACTTTCTGAGAAGTAAACATTGAATCCTCCACTGTTTACCTTCTTCCACATTCTCTTCCAAATTTTGTCCTACAGAAGTAAGTATACGTTTTTGCAGAGTTATAATCTGTGTATATATCTTCTCAAGTGTTCAGTTTTTTTCCATTTAACTGTTATTATAAACATTTCTGCATATTGACATAACCTGCTTACTTTGGTTTTAGGATTTTGTATACCATTTTTTTGGTCGGATATCTAGATTGTTTCCAATGTTTCATGATTATAAATTGCTCTGCAATTAAGGTCTCTGTGCCCTTTAAGTTATTTCTTTGGGGGCATGTTTCCAAGTGTAATTAGTAGGTCAAAGGGTAGGAACAATTTTGTGGTGCTTGTTACATATTGTAAGATTGCTCCCTGGAAACAGTGAAGTAATTTACAGTGCCCCCAGCAATATATCAGCGTACCTGCTTTCCCCCCTTTGGATATTTATCACTTTAATTTCTGTTAGGTTTACAAAGTCAAAAGGCTTCAATAATTCATGGATAGACTTGCAGTTTGTGGATTATCCATGCCATATTTTAAAAGATGTGTTATTATATTTTATTAAAATACATGTTCCATTCAAGAAATATTGGAAAATATTAAGGTAGGGAGAGGGTAAAACGATCACCCTAGGCCCATTCCGACTCTCAGGGAGAGAGAGGAGCCATCACTGTTAATGTTTTGGAGCTTATCCTTTTGACCTTTTCTCAGCATGGGTTTTTATACATGAGAGCATTCTATGTATATCCTTTAGTGTCTATCTTTTAATAATTTTATGAAATATTTATTTCCCTATGTGATTTTATTTGTTTAATAAACATAATTTTATTGTCTGTATAACATTCCATTCCATGAATGAACTAGAGGTTACTTACATCCTCCCCTGTTGTTAAATGCTTAGATTATTTCCAGTCTTATGCTTTTATACTTAATGGTCGGTAAATATATAATTTCATAGCAACCATTAGTTTCCAACTCTGATATTTCTTTAGAATACATAGTCTTAAGAGAAATTACTGGGTCAAAGGGCACGAATGTCTTTTGGGGTCTTGCATCACAGTGACAAATTGTTTTCCTTAAAGACTGTGTCAATATTCAGTCCTTCCAGCCATCGGTGTCAGCTTCCCAGGGCTGCCCTAACAAAGGAACACAACTGCATTGGGTTAAAACAACAGAAACTTACTTTCTCACAGTTCTGGAGGCTAAAAGTCCAAAATTAAGGTGTCAGCAGGGTCATGCTCCCTCTGAAGGCTCTAGGGGAGGATCTTTCCTTGCTTCTTCCAGCTTCTGATAGTTGTTGACAGTTCTTGGTGTTTCTTGGGTTATCAACACATCACTCCAATCTTGGTTTCCACCATCACATGGCGTTCTCCCTATGTGTCTGTGTGTCTTTGTAACCAAAATTTCCTCTTCTTATTAAAACACCAGCCATTGGATTAGGGTCCACCCTCAGTTTAACTTGATTACACCTGCAAAGACCCTAATTCCAAATTCACAGGTACGGGGCTTAGGACTTAAACATATCTTTTGGGAGGGGACATAGCTCAACCCACTATACTAAATTACACCGTTGCCAATATGTAATATCAATAACAAAATAAAGCAAAAAACAAACCGACCTATTTGATATGTGAAAAAACAGGACTGTGGTTTTAATTTATAAGTCTTTGATCACCAGGGGGTAGAGCTGTGTTCTAGATATGTGCTTACCAGCTCTCTCCATGCTTTTGTGGTTCCCTGTTCATGCCCTTTTCAAGCAGAGGTTGAAATCTCAGGCTTACCAGTGATGCAAACATTTAAACAAGTGAAATGTATCCTAACTTAAATTTTATCTAAGAATTGAAAGATAAAAAAGTCAAATCTGATTTTTCCATCCTTATTTTAAACACACAAAACTTTCTAAATTCAAATGTAAAAGACTTTTTGAATGACCATGAAGCACAGAGGTGGTTTATGTTGATATAGTGAAGTTTGAGTCTGGTAAAGGAGCAGCTCTGGGATTGGGGGTAAACTGCTGAACTCTCATTTTCATTTTTCATGTCTATTAAGTAGAGAAGATAACACTTCTCATCAGTGTTGGAGGATAAAACGAGATCAGACATATTGGAACCAGCGCAGCGCTTGTTTGTCAGTGATCGTGTGACCCTCCTGGCAACTCAGTCATTCTGTCCTCTGAGATTCAAATGTAATTGCTGTGGTCCCTGAGCACCCAGTCCCCAAGCAGCGGGAGCCCCTGTCCCTCCCAGTCTCTGCTGGGTTGGGGGAAGGATGGCGGATAACTGGCTGCAAGCTTCTGCCCGGTTAAGTTAGTTTCAGGGTTGTACATCTCACCGTTTCTCTGTAGAGTCTCCACTCCACAAAGGGCCCTCTCCTGTGTGCCACCAGTCCCCTTTCCTTGATTTCCCCTCTAAACACCCTTTCCACAGGGTGTTGGTGTGGAGCCGATTTTAATGAACGTTTCCCAGAATGGAGGTATTTTGCATTCTCTTGCTCAACCTTACCTCTTGTCACATCCTTCTTGCTTCTCCATTTCTGAGTTCCCTCTCCTCCGAGGGGGGATGATGTGGAGACCGTGAACAGGTACCCAGTACTGGCGGGAGCCTATCCATGTAAACATCCTGTGGAGAGAGGGGTGACCCAAGTTCTCCCCCTCCCCATCCCCTAAAACAAAAGCATCCTAATGTAATGTGCTGTTTGCTCACAGTGGGGGATAAAAGGTGCAAGTTTTGATAGCATCATGAAACTAAGAAAAGCATATGAGATAGACTATGGAAATTATAAAATCTGATAGTCCTGGTTCTATTTATTTTGGAACTCAAGATCAAAACACCCAACTCTGAACACCCTCTTGTAGAAAAACCTCTTCCTGTTATGTCCATATTATGTCACCCACGTCTTCCCTTCCTCCCTCAACCCAGGATGAAACCACTAAGAGTGGCTGGAATTAGTGTGTCCTCCTCCCCACAGCTCAACAGGGAATCAGCAGAAGAAGGTCGAGAGTAAATAAAGGTGCCTTTGGGATGCTGAGCAAGCTTTCCCCAATAGGCCCCTTGGGGTAGGCTGAACACCCCTGGGTCACTGACCCCACTGTTGCCAGGCAGTGGGCTCCCTGAGCAAGAGCTGAAAGGGGCTCCCACCCCCAGGGACTCCCCCTCCAGCTCAGTAATTCAAGGAGAATAAAGGTAGCTGGTCTGGAAAAAGGTAAGGTAAATATCCAGCATGTTTCACAGCAAAGAAATACCAAGAGCTCCCTGGAGGAAGGAGGAGCAGCTGGGCCGGCAGAGCTGGGGCCCATTCTCTGGTGCAGGAGGCCTCAGCTTGTGACGGGTCATGTCTGCCTCGACCAGCAGGTTGGGGCCCCTGGAGACAGCAGTTAAGTGCAAGCAGGTTCAGATGCAGCACCGTGAAGCCCCAGCAGGCCTGGCCACCCTGGCAGGGGAAAAAGGGCAGGTCTCCACAGGCTTCCAGAGGTGGGGTTGGGAGTGGGAGGATCTGACTGCTGTTCAGGTACTGGGTGAAGAAAGAGCAAGGGAAATCCTGTGGCGACAACTGACCAGGACCTGGGGGCTGGGAGAGGCCTTCGAGGCAACCCAGGGCCTTTTCAGACCAGAGGGAAATACACTGTGCTACCCCTTCCTTGTCTTGGGCTATGGCCCCTGAGTGGGCCTTTCTGAAAGGCCAACTTCAGGGAATGGGGGTGTCCAATGCTTGAAGCTCTGGGCATTTTTGTTTGTTTGTTTGTTTGTTTGTTTTGCTTTTATAAAGGGAGTTTATTTAGTTTCAAATTTACAGTCTGAAGGCCATGAAAATGTCCAAATTAAGGTATCAGCATGAGTATATCTTCATCGAAGGAAGGCCAATGGTGTCCAGAGAACCTGTTAGCTGGAAATGCATGTGACTGGCATCTGCTGATCCCAAGTTGTGTTCCAGCTCCACTCTCAGCTCCTGTGCATTCTTCAAAATACTGTTCTTGGATGTTTTATCCTCTCTTAGCTTCTCTGGAGCAAACTCTGGGCTGTCATCTCCCAAGCATCAGCAAAAGTCTGCTTTCAATGGTCTGGGCTTTTCTTGATCCCATGTCCTGGGAATATTTCCCCCACAGAGCCAGAAAATACAAGCACTAATCTGAGTTGGCCTTGGCACCAGTTCCTGATCAGTGATTCAGGGGCTCAGGGGAACACAGGACCAACTAGAGGGAAGATGGAGGGGGAGGGTGTCCACTTCACATCCACCGTCTCCATGTCCTGGTTGTTTTTATACCTCTCCATCAGGATGATGCCTTAGTAGTTCAGCTGTACTGGTAGGGTAGCTAGTGGTGACTTGTCTGAATGAGGTGCCAGGATTGGGCTCAGGCTCCCCGGAGTTAAGCAAATGTTTACTTGGTCGGATGTGGTTTTTTATTGGATGGCGTGACTGGATGGTTTACCACCCACCCAGTACAGTGAGTTCTTTGTGCCTCCCTGCTCTAGACCTGTCTGGGAACCTACTTTGATGCTCTGTTACTGAGGGGCCCTGGCCCCAATATCAGCATCTTTCCTCCAGGCTGTCATGGAAGGCAGATTTCAGTCCCTTGGCTAAAAGCCAGCACTCTGCAGACTTGTGCTTATTTAACTACCTTTAGCTTCTGAATGAAGGGAAGTGGTGAAAGGTTGGGCTTCTTTCCTTCAGAGAAAACTCTGGTGTAGAATATCAGTGGAATCAGGTCTTTTTAGAGCTCAGTAATTTAAGGAGAGCAAAGGTAAATAAATGGTCCGGTAAAAGATACGGTAAATACACAGCATTATCACCACACCTCCTATGCCACATTCAAGGCCGACATTACTAATCAGTCATGGTACCACTGAGCTAGGGCTCATTCTCCCTTCCAAGCATTAACTCTAAACAGGAATCGGCACTTTGGATGAAGATTACTTGCACCCAGTATCACTGTGGTGATAACCAAATGCCATCTCATGGCAACTTCAACCAGTTGAGTGCAGTTGTCAAGGGCATGATCCAGGTAGGTTTGTACCTGGCTAATGCAGCACCTGTGTTTGACATTTCTTCAGCACCACTACAGATCCTCTTGCTCCCCGCTCTCACTCCAGGCACTGCCGTGGTGACCAGTTCCAAGTAGCCTTCAGCTGGCTTTGTGCAGGTACAACCAGAGAGTGCCTTGCTCTGAGCCTCTACTTCCAAATCTCTTCTTTCCTGCCCCAGAACTTCCTCAACATGATAGCCGGTCTCCTTCAGGAAACTGCTCTGATTCTTACACATCCATAATCCCATAGTGTGGGGGAATTAATTTGTGTGGGGCTGCTTTGACCCGGGGTGGGGTGGGGATAGAAGGTAATGGGAAAATGCTTCCCTCCCTCAACCCCCAGGACTTTTTGAGATGCATTTCCTACAGCTCTGTAGAACATTCCTGAAGAATTGAGCATTGGCCACCCTGATAGCTCCTTCTGGTATTGGCTTTCCTTCCTTCCCTGCTCCACTACCCCATCCCTCATTCCTGCTCCCACATGAACCACCTGCACTCAAACATTTGTCTCAGGCTCGGCTTCTGGGTGTTCCCAGACTAAGACTGATTGGACAGACTTTCTAGTACCACTTCCTGGAAGAAGGGTGAAATGGATCCAACCCCCCCCCCCACCTACACCCTCTCCCCCCAGCCCTCTCTTACCCTGTCCCCCTACCCTGTGCCTGGAGTTGGGGACTGTGTCCACCCTGTGTCCCATCTGCCTCTGGCAGTTCATTTCACTCCTATATTAGCTACCATTATGTCCTTTCCGAGCTTCACAGGTGACAAAGAACATTCCCAAGCATGTCATTTGGGGCTGCACAGGAAGCTGCAGAGAGAGGCAGGTGAGAACTCATTACTACCGTCATCTAGAAACTCAAAGGCCCCGTCGGGGGTGGCCCACCCACAGCTAGTAAAGGGTCGGCATTTTTCTCCTCTTCGGCACAGTGTCCCACCGACCCCCCGTACCTCCACCAAAGGAGGACCAACGGGAAGCTCCGTCGATTACCACGGTTTCCAGTTTTCCATGTTCATAAATTTTATGGTGAAGGAAACTGAAGGGCGCCCCCCTCAATGGCCTCTCTTCTTTGCAGAAGTAAACCCGCCCTGCTGCTCGTCGGCGTCGCGCTGTTCTCGGCGTGGTTCGCCGCCGCCGCCCTGCTCACGCTGGCGCACCGTCTCCCGGTGGCGGCGCCCAGGCCCCGCGGCCCCTGCCTGCCCGCGGAATGAACGGCCTTCCCGGGAGGGCTGCCGGATGCCAGGCTCCTTGCACCGGCGCCTCGGCTTGTGGAAAAACTGGGTGGGAGATTTTCAGCCTGGATGGGAAAGTTTATTACATTTTTGATCTCAAGCTTCTGAATCTTCCACCTTGCGCTGAGAGATGTACAAGGAATGTACAAGGAACTCACGTGGCCCATCCAGACGCTTCTCAGGGGAGCGGGCGCCCCCACGTGACTGTGTTGTGTATCTGCTCCAGGGGATCACCCCTGCGTGGAGCCCACCTGGAATCGGGAGGTGGCTCCAAGGCCCCCTTCTCCTCCGGAGCCAGCAACCCTCGGCCCCAAATGACCGCTTGGGCTCTGTAAGTCTTGCTGGGTGGACCTCTCCTCCCTCTGCCTGAAAATAGACTCCTCTGCCTCCTTGTGTCCTCACTCCCACCTTCCCCTCTGCTTCTCCTGCCTTCTCACCGGAAGGTGTTACCTCTTCAAGGCCACACAGATAGTGGAGTGGCATAGGTGTGATGCGAACCTAGGGCCATACCCACAATGCTATTTTGCCTCCCCAAGGAGGTATGTATAACATTTCTTCTTTGTAACCACCCTGTGTATTACAGAGGAAAAACCAATATATGTTTACCTCATCTGTTCTCAGTTCTGCAATCAGAGTGATACAAATGAAAATCAAATTAAGTCAGTCATCTCTCTGATTCCCCCAATGGCTCTTCATTGCTACCAAAGTAAAATCCCTGTCTGACCTAATCCATCACTCATCTATTGGCTTACTCTGGTCCATCCTTTATGGCTTCCTCACCATCCTTTATGGCTTCCTCACCTCAACACACCAAGCACATGCCTTTCTCGGTGTTTTTGCACTTGCTGTTCCCTTAGCCAGAAATGCTCTTCCCTTAGAATCAAAGATCTCATTGGGGCTTGTGCCTTCCCTTCCTCCAGGTGTCTGTTCAAACATCACCTCAGAGCAGCCTTCTCTGACCTCCCCATGTAAGATAACCCAGAACAGGGCCTGGCACATAAGTTGCTCTGTATGTATTTGTGAGTGGGTGGGCGGAACGAATGAACACATGACTACACCCCTTCCATCTCATCTGACTTTGTGGACATGTCCAGGTGATCCAGGATGAGGCTCACCCATGCCTGTCTAGTCCAGTGGTTCTCAACCTGTACAAACCTTAGAGTCACCTGAGGAGCTTCCAGAACCTACCAGTGTTTCCAGCCTCACCTGAGACCAACTGAATCCAAATCTCTGGGGCTATGGCACGGGCAACTGAATTTTGTAAAAGCACACCCCCATCCCCAGGGTATTCTCATGTGCAACCCTGGTTGAAGAACCTTCCCTTCCTCTGAGCCTCCCTGCATGGCAGCTGGGGGATTCAGAGCGAAGAGTACATTGAGTGTCAGTGGGGAAACATGATTAATTTAAAGAAGTGGTTCTCAATCTAGGCTGCACTTTGGAATCCCAGGGAAGCTTTAAAAAGCCTATTCCTGGGTTCCCTCCACAGAGGTGATGATTTAGCTGGCCTGGGTATAACTTGGGCATCTCCTGGAAAGGATGCTCTTCTGGCAGTGATTCTTCAACTTGAGCCCAACAGGATCCCCTGGAGGGCTTGGTAAGCCAGCTTGCTGGACCCATCACCAAGTTTCCCATTCAGTAGGTCAGAATTTGTGTTTCTGACAGGTTCTCTGGTGCTTCTGCTACTTCAGGTCAGGGGACTGAATCTTGAAAACTATTGCTTTAAATAAAAGTCCTCAGTATCCTCTCTCGGGCCTGACCTGCACCTCTTAGAACTTCTCTTCTTTCTCAGGACAGTCTCTGTCTCTGGGAGTCTTGAGTTCACTTCTGGGCACTACATTTTAAGAGCTATCCATATATATATATAAACAACCATTTAATATGGACACATCATATTTTCTTGATATCAGGGAATTTTGACAAGCTGGCTGTGGCAAGCAGTAAGATCATGTGGTCAGTGTTTGTGGATCATTACTGAGGAAATAAACAAATGTGCCTCAAACTTAGCTTGGGATTTGCTGATTGCCCCTTTTTCCATGTCTAGGCCAAACAAAACCTTTTGCCTTATTTTCTTGTATTTTCCAGTGAAAATGTGACTGTGTTGTATTTCTTGGAGTACTATACCAAGCCCTACTGCCTATTTGGGCCATTCCTTGTGGGCCTCTTTCTGAGCATTTTTATGCACCAAAACAACCCAGAAAACATTCTCAAAACCAAGGTATGGCTTCCCAGTGCCACACTGTAAGGGCGTGGATCTGGTTGGGACGGGGTTGCCCATCTGACCAGGCTCTCCCAAAGTCTAAGGAGGCCTTAGAGTGCTGGGTACTTTGTTGTGCTGTGGTATGTTGTTAATATCTCTTTGTGATAAAGAATAGGATGGGCTTTTTCTTCTTGCTTTCACCACTGAGTTCCCTCTGGAACCCAATGGGATTGCACTCATTTGAGCCTTGGTACAGACTCAGGGCAACCACCTTTATGGGAAAACACACCCAGTGCTGTACAATGGCAAGACCCTCTACTGGAAGTGGATAGTTATGGGGTTGGATTTTTAACAGCACAAGCTCTTTGGTTTCTATAGATGGGATTCTTGATCAGATTTAATCTTCCATCTGGTATCAGGATATGAGGTATCTAGAGGGAGAGTAGCTGTTGGAAGCTAATAGAGTCTTCACGGATGGCTTTGCCAGGACATCCATTTCCTTCTCTGGATCCTTTGTGGACAGTCATACTGGTTCACCATCCAACCTGGTTTCCTAAGCCAGAAACGTGGGCTCATTTCGGACCGCCCTTCTCATTTACCACCCTTCAACCAGCCAATCAACCACAAAACCTTGCTGATGGTTTCTCCTGCTGTCCTCTCTTAGCCTCTCCATCTGACTTGTTAAATCCCTTGCCTGAACTTCTTCACTAGTTTTTTTGCCTCAAGTCTTGTTTATCCCAAATCTACCCTGGGAGCCATCTATTTAAAATGCCCCCTTAGCCTGCCCCTGAACTATGTAAAACCTTTAAGTATCTTCTTTTGACCTCTAGGATAAATCTTGATGTGTTCATTAAGGCCCTTAAGGGCCCCATGGTGTGGCCCCATCTCCTTTCCAGTGTCATTTCTCTTGCCTTGCCCTTTGTGCCTGTTCTCGGGGCTCTCTCACTGCCACTCACACCCACAGCAGGCTCTTCCTGGGGTCGTGCTATTGCCCTTGCCTTGTGAGTAAAGGTAGGCAGACAAAGGTCAGAAAGAAGAGAATACCCAGGATGCATTTGAGAGACTGTAGGCCTGTGTTTAGGCCAAGGGAATAGTGAGGAGGTGCAGGGATCCTAGTCTAAAAGGGTGGGCCCATGGAGAGGTCAGTGCAGGTGAAAATAGTGGTCTCGGGGTCCTGAGGAAATACTGTTCCTCACCTGTAGCCAGAAATAAGGGCAGGAGCCCGAGACCCAAGTAGGGCAAAACTTCCCCTCAGAGACAAGATGGTGGATTGATAAGATGCTAGTTTGGTCAGTTCCGTGGAGACCTCACCACAGCGGTGGGAAAGCAGGAATGTGGAGAGGAGGGAGGTCCCTCGGTGATAGGCCTGAGGCAGAAAACACCAAGAAGATGACAAAGATCTAAGAGCTTGACCTAAGCTAAGTAAAAGACTTTTGCTCACAGGGCTCTTCTTTCAGCTGAAAACTTCTCCATCCTTCCATTCCTTCCACCTTGTTATATGGACTCATGGGTGGCCCAGGTCTGGGCTGTGTGCTGTGTGTCCTCACGTCCATGGTGGAGGCAGAAACAGTCAGGAACTCTTGCTTATCTCTCTTTTTTTTTTTTTTTTTTTTTTTTTTTTTTACTTTTCATTTGGAAATGACTGTAGATTCATAGGAAGTTGCAAAAATAGTACTGAGATATCCCATGAACGCTTTACCCAGTTCCCCGCACTGGCCACATCTTGTATAACTATGGTGGGTAATCACAACCAGGAAATCGACTTGGGTACAATCCATAGACCTTATTCAGATTCTGCCAGTTTTACATGCACTCTTGTGTGTGTGTGTGTGTGTGCATGTGTGTGTAGTTCTGTGCTGTGCAATTTTATCACATGTATAGGTTTGTGTAACCATTACCACAATCAACTATTCCAACAACACAAAGATCTCCCTTGCCCTATCCTGCTAGTTGCACACACCCCACTTTCGTGTGGTAGCCTCTAACCTGAACCTTTGATTTTTGGCAAATTTGGGCAGTGAGATGAGGTATGACTCTAATAATCCAAAGAAAATCAGTTTGTATAGAAGGCAGTAAATAAATTCACAATGGCTAAAAATGGGCTGTGAACCATGCTTTCCTGTCCCCATAGGTGCAGGTCCTGTTGGGGTGGATTTGCTGCCTGTCGACCCTATTTGTGGTGGTGGCTCTGGCCTATGCTGTAGATGACACCTCTGACACCTCTTCAGTGGCTGCCACCATCTGTCAGGCCCTGCACTGGATGCTGTGGGGGTGGCTGTGGGCTGGGTCATTTTGGCATGTCAGGAAGGCTATGGAGGTATGATGGGGTGTTGCTATTGTACATCAGTATTGTTATTTTAAAAGTGACAAATGTAAAAACACAAAGTGAACACAAGGTATTTTATTTGCTGGAGTAGTTGGTGAATGACCATATTGACTCAAAAACAGCAATTTGCCAATATCCTTGATAAAATAACCTTGCATATTCTTGCATATTCAATTTTACATTGGTTTGTATACAAATGCAGGTTCTGAAAGAAAAAGTTGCAGCGTCTCCATGAAGCTAGCTTTGAAGTTGGAAGAGAACTTAGGCAGGGTAGGGTAGCGAAGACAGAAATACCAGTTGGGGCACAAGAGTTCTCGTCACCCTGTCCTGGGCCTCTGTTCCCTTATCTGAGGGTATGATATTAAATAGTTGCCAAGATCTCTTTCAGCCTATTGATAACTGAGGAAACTGCCTTTGTCTGCAGCTTGGCTTTCGGGGTGCAGGGAGTCAAGCAGAACCAGGCCTTGAATGGAGAGAAGGGAATCTTCTTCAGATCAGAAATTTGAGCCACCTGTTATTTTCCTCCCTTTGTTCTCTGCCATGAGGTAGGAACTGCATGCTTGAGCAGTCAGCAAATGACAGGACAAAGGCTAGTTGGAAGCATCCAGAAAGGGTTGCAGCCCCAAATTGGCCAGAAGCCCTGAAGTGATGGAACCAGAGCCAGGTCCAGAGCTGGCCAAGGCATGACAATTTTACACTCTAGGAAAACAATCAGGAAGAACTTAAAGGCTGGCCTGTGTACCAAACCATCAGCCTCAAAAATGGCTGGGAACCATGGTTTAAGGAGGAAAATAACGAAGTGATCCTAACAACGACCACTGATGGAGCACACGCTCTATGTCAGGGCTTGTGGGAGCTTTACACACGACCCCAGGTGACACTGACCACCTCCCTGTGAGTGGGACTATAATTAGCTCTGTTTTTCAAACGAGAAAAATGATGCCTGAAAGTGAAATAGCTTGGCAAAGGGCACATAGCCAGTAAGTGGTTGTGCTAGAAAATGAGCCCAGGATGGAGCCCAAAGCCCACAGCCTTCGTTTCTCAGCAGTAGTGGCCCTCTCCCATGTTTGTTTATTACAATTGTTCTTGAAATTATGAGTATTTTAATATGATGAGGGATTTGTTCTTTAATATTTTAATTTTGAAAACATCTTCTTCTATGGAAAACTGATAAGTTAAAAAGGAAGTAGGCTGCATTCTTTCTGGCTAATGTCTTCGCATTTACAAGAAACTCAGACAACAACCTGACCCCATCCCATGATATCCCTCCCACGACAGCTTCCCTGAGCTGTAGGCAGAGCCTCAGAACATAAACAACCCCTCCTCCTGGCCTGGCACAGACAGCCTGTTTTCGGGGACCCACACCACGGCATCCCTGTCTACTATTAAAAGTCCTGCTATGTGAGAACAGCTGGCTAATGTAGATAAGGATTAGCGAGCAGCAACTAGGGTTAAGTTAGAAGATTAAACAAATTTCAGTGTTATCATTACAGTGGAACTAGTAAATGTTACTAGTCATTAATCTGAGTATTGATGGTTTCTCTCTTAATCCAGGTGTTGATAAAGCCCTTTTTGTTCATTCATGAGCAATTTTTCATACAAAGGTGTGTTGACATGGGCCAATTATAGTTAGAGGGGTAACTGATACTCTAGGTTGATCTCTCCAATGCTATTTATAAGATATCAAGACTGATTAGTAGGTAAACAGAGGAGGTGATGTGTTAGATAAATTTTCACAAAATATGTATCTTTAGAAAATTTTATATCTATGAAACATTTTTTGAACTGTGGTTTTATATATATATATTATAAAATTTGCCATTTTTACCGTTTTAAGTGTATAATTCAGTGACATTAATTACATTTACAATGTTGTGCTACCATTACCACCATCCATTACCAAAACTTGTTATCACCCGAAACAGAAACTGTACCCGTAAACAATAACTCCCCATTCCCCTTTCCCCCAGCCCTTGGTAACCTCTAATCTACTTTCTGTTTCTATAAATTTGCTTATTCTAGATATTTCATGTAAGTGGAATCGTACAATATTTGTCCTTTTGTGTCTGGTTTCTTTCACTTAGCCTAATGTTTTCAAAGTTCATCCATGTTGTAGCATGTATCTGAATTTCATTCATTTCTATGGCTGAATAATACTCCACTGTATGAAAATACCATATCTGTTTATCCATGCATCTGTCTGTGGGCACTTGGGTTGTTCTCCCTTTTGGCTGTTGTGAATAATGCTGCTGGGAACATGGTGTACAAGAATCTGTTTGAGTCTCTGCTTTCAGTTCTTTTGGATATATGCCTAGGAGTGGACTTGCTGAGTCATATGGTAATGCTGTGTTTAACTTTTTGAGGCACCGTCAAATGGTTTCCCACAGTGGCTGCACCATTGTACATTCCCATCAGCAATGCATGAGAGTTCTAATCTCTTCACATCCTTGCCGACACTTGTTATTTTCTGTGTGTGTGGTTTTTTCCATAATGACCATCCTAGTGAATGTGAAGTGTATAAAAGGACATTTGAAGAGGTATTTAAATGGGACTCTGAACAGGAAGGGATCTTGACAGCTCAGTCTTTTCAGTTGTCTTCAGATCAGTAGCAGTGTAGACCTGCTGTTCTTGTTCTCTCCGAGTCATCTTCTGTTGAGTTGTCAGAGTCATCTTCTGACCATGTTATACCTTTGGTTAAAACCTTTCAGTGTTGCCCTGTCACCTGCAGCAGTGGTTCTCAAACTTCAGTATTATATGGATCCATTCTAAAGAAATGAGAATTCTGTTGGATCTTTAGTATTGGTCTAAATTATTTTTATTATAATTTCACTTAAACAAGAACAATCATAGACCTAGCTATAAATTCTTTGTTTATAGTGCTTATAACATTTATAAAGCCAAAACGAATTCACAGAGTAACCATAAAACCAATAAAATCTGAATTAAAAATGTTCATTTAATGTGATGACTAGTTGACTGGAGCTTACAATGTGGACATGGTATTGTTTGCTTTAGTGCAGGTTCTTTTGTGTCCTGTATCAGCATGGCTTCTTGCTGACCTAATTTTCCTATGTTGATTCTGTTTGTTCTACAGTGAAACTTTTCCTCACCCTATCATTTCACATTCACATGGGGCAAATGAATCTTTTGTATGTGAGTCAAGCTCTGTTTATTCACTCAATTACAAAAATACTTATTGAATGCTTGCTACATGACAGGCATTGTACTGGGTGCTGGGGATACAGCAAAAGAAAAGAAAAAATTCCTTGTTTTGAAGGAAATTACAGCAGGATGGGAAAGCAGAGAGACTAGGATTCTGTAGTTGGTGAATAATGGTCCCCTGAAATATCAGATAGTAATCCCTGGGAACTTGCAGGTGCGATTAAACTAAGGAGTTTGAGATGGGAAGATAACCCTGGGTTATTTGGATGGACCTAAATCAATCACATGTATCCTTGTAAGAGGGAGGCCGAGAGAGAGAGAGAGAGAGAGAGAGAGAGAGAGAGAGAGAGAGAGAGAGAGAGAGAGAGAGAGTGAGACCTACCCAAAGCAGGAGGTGATGTTTAGACGGAGCAGAGACTTGAAGATGCTGGTCTTGAAGATGAAGGATGTGGCTCTAAACCAAGGAGAGCTAGCAGCCCGCAGAAGTGGGAAGAGGCAGAAACAGATTCTCCCCTGGAGACCCTGAGGGAGTGTGGCCCAGTCGACAACACCTTGATTTCGGCCAGCAATGCTGGTTTTGGACTTGGGGCCTCCAGAACCGTGAAAGAACACATTTGTGTTTCTTAAGCCACCATGTTTGTGGTATTTTGTTACAACAGCCATAGGAAACACATACAGAGACATATTAATTAAGTAAATAAATTTATAATGTAAGTTCAGATGCAGATAAATGCAGTGAATAAAAATAAAGCAGGAATTGGAGGGTAACTGGAGTAGGGGCACATTTGCAAAGAGGTGGTGCAGGAGCATCCCAGGCAGAGGGAATGCTAAGGCAAAGGTCCCAGACTGGAATGACTTAGTGGGCTGGAAGAGTAGCCAGAAAGCCAGTGAGATAGGAATGGAATGACCAAGGAGAAAAGGAGAGATGGGAAGTGAAGCCAGAGGATAGGGGCCAGGTCAGGCAGGGCCTGTAAGGCCATGGGAAAGAATTTGGGTTTTATTCTGAATGCTTCTGTGACATGATGTGATTGCTGCTTTTAAGAGTGAAAGCACAGTGACCAATAGATCAGTTTGGAACCTACCAGAGAGGTCCAAGGAGGTCCATGGGGGAGGTGATGGAGGATTCCATGAGGGGGGTTAGCAGTGGAGGGAGTCAGAAGTGGTCTCATTTGGGATGTATTTTTAAGATTGATTGACTGCACTCTGTGGGCTGTGAGAGTAATAATGGAGTTTAGGATGCCTCTGAAGATTTTGTCCTGAGCAGCTGAGCAGACAGTCTCCACTACCTAGCACTTGAGATGTCCCTCGTGTACCAGAGGAATGGAATTTTTTGTTATTGGCCATTGTATTGGGCTGTTTAAGAAAACAGACCAAGTTACAGAATGTTTGCCCTAAAGGGCACCTAGAAGATGATCAAATGCAGATTCTCAGGAACAGAGGCAGAGTCTCAGGCCAGGAATGTTAAATGACTTCCTCCAGAGCCAAGGGCTAGCGTTGCTGCAGGGTGAGCCCAAATCTGGGCCAGTGCAATGTTTGTGCTTAGGGGTTGAAACTGTGATAAAGAAGTAAAGCTGGCTGTCTGCTCAATATTAGCATCTCTTATTTCATCATATTCCTGCCACGGGAAGAGGATGTGGCTTTTTTGTTTTGCTTTGTTTGTATGTTCTTTTAAAAATTACAATAAATAAAGACCTTCTGGGGAAAAGTTCACAGACTTGAGCACAGAACCCAAAGGGAGCAGCCCTGACACTGGCGTCTTCCCAGGCCCAGGGACAGCTTTGTGACTGCCTGAAGCAGAGCCTGTTTCCTCCAGGTCTGGTGAGCCAGGTGCTTTCTTGGGATGTCTGGAGTTTCCTGGCCAGCATCAGTTATGCTTGCTACTTGGTGCACCCACTCGTGATCATCCTCTACAATGGACTTCAGGAAACACCAGTTCACTACACAGACACCAACATGGTGAGCTGGCCCCCAGCTCCTAGCTCTGGGCTGGTACCACAACCTGTTCTCTTCCTGAGAAACCAAGCAGATGGAAGCCTTTTATGTTTTTTTTTTTTTTTACAGTCTTTATTGTTCTTTGTTTTATTTGAGGGGTGGGAGGAGAAAGAGGACATTAACATAGAATCACATCTTTTAAATTTTATTTTAGTATTGTATTATATTGTATTTATTTTTAACATTTGAGGCTGTGTGTGTTCCAGATCCATTTCATGTAGCCAGGAGGGTAAACTTTAAGGTCCAAACACAATAGAAATCTTGGAGTAAAATTGTGCCCACTGTGCCCCGCTTTCTTTCCAGTTCTATCTTTTCTCTGGACACTGTCTCCTGACCTTCATCACCGGGCTGGCTCTGACGCTGTTCATTGAGAAGCCATGTCAGGAGCTGAAGCGGTACCTCCTGGGACCCACGTGTGCAGGGCTGTGAGCATTATAGCTGAGCAAGTGCAGGGCTGACCTCGTTTCTGTCATAAATACACGTGTTCCTGAAAAGGGATTTTGTGGAAGGCAAGTTTAATATATACAACTTCCATGCGTTTAATATATAAAAGTTCTGAGTGTTTAACATATAAGAGAGTTCTGCGGTAGTTTTTTAGTAGCATAACGCTAACCCTCTGAAGTACCATAGTTTTGCAAAAAAAAATCTGGAAGTCTTGTCTTGTGTTTGTTGTGTTTGATTTTAAATATCAGTGATCAAAGGAAACCATCAAATGGTGATTTGGTTCTTTAATATGATTTGGGTTATGATGGGTTATAATGCTTACTTTTCTCTGTAAAATCACGGAAAGCAGTTGGAAAACACATCACAATTGTTTATGTTATTATGATACCTAAGTAAATCCTTAACTTTATCAGGATGGTAAAGCTGGCATGGTGGTCATCGTAGGTCTTTCAAACACTATCCTTTCCACAATGTGGTCCTGTAACAAAAACTAACAGACAAGGAAGAGACCGTGGAGACCGCTGGTTGCTATCCCAACCCCCTCATTTTCCAGCAAGTTATGAGGCTGGAAACCTGGGACCCACGGAAGTAGCTTTCCAATTACTAACACAGCCTTTGGAAGTTTCTTTATATGGGGAAAAATACTCTCTGCACTAATACTCTCAGCAGAGAGGCCTGTAGGTGGGAGCGCCTTTCGAGACCAAATGGAGAATGTGGATATTCTAGTCCCATGTCCTTTCCTAAGTATATGTCATATTAACTGTCCATGCTTCCACATTCTAACATCACTGATAGCAAAGCTATCCTCACTTAACAACTGAAGCATTTATTAGCAATCATGGTGCTACAAGGGGCTTATTAGCACAATTGCTAGTCTGCGATGCCCTCTTGGCCTCAAGTGCACGCTGGGGATCAGAGCCGTGGGGTGCCTGCTGCCCCCCAGTGACGGGTGAGCAGGTCTGCAAACTTCAAATCCTTTGACAGGGCGGTTGACTGCTACCCTTGTCGTTTTCCAGCCAGCCGTGGGGCAGGAGCCACATCTCCCTGATGTCTGGTCCCCTTGCTGGCAGAATCTCACCCGGTGAGGAACCCAGTCTTCGCCCTGTGTGTTCAGCGTCCTCTGTAATAAAGCCCACCGGCTCGGTTTCCAGGTTAACGCGGCAGCTCATCGAGTTCCTCGGGAGCCCCCTGGTGGCTGAGTCGGCACCTGGCCCTCTAATTTAATTACGCCTCCGAAGAGCTCTGGGCCGCGGGTGGCATACACGTGAGTCACGCTGCAGTGTGGGTGGACCCCAGTGGGACATTACCTGCCAGCATTGCGCCGCAGATCAGTTGCCAAATGCGTGAAGTTATGAGGCTAGAAACCTGGGACCCACGGAAATAGCTTTCCAATTACTAACACAGCCTTTAGAACTTTATACGGGGAAAAAATACTCTCTGCACCATTGCAATTTCATAAAACATAAGGTAGGGGGGATAGAGAACTCGAATATTGTTCCGGATTTTGTCTCAACCCAGAATTCCATAGAGCTTTTAATATTTATAGACTATGTGGACCTTATTTGGATCCTGAAAGGAACTGCAAAAAAGCATATGACATTTATGAGACAACTGGAAATCTGAACACCGATTGGGTATTTGGTGATATTAAGGACTTGCTAACTTTTTAATTTGATAATGTTTTTTAATGAGTACTTATCTTTTTGATGCATACTGAAATATTTCAGGATGAAATAATATTCAGTCTGATACTTGCTTCAAAAAATGAGATTGGTCATGTGGTAGTAATTTGGGGGGCTGGGTGATGAGTATGCAGGGGCTCATTTTACTATTTTTCTACTGTTCTATACTTTTGGCATTTTTATAATAGAGTCAAACTAATTTATAGAAGCAGCAGGTTCAGAGTAGAAGAAGCATTGAGTAACAGAAGCCTCTTCTAATTCTTTTAAATTCTGAAATCCATGTTTCCCACACACACTAATCTGTGGGTAAAAAAGAAGTTATATCAACAGGAAAGAATCACCCCAGCTGGTCTCAAGGAACTTCAGCCACTTTTTACTGGTTTGGGGAGATTCCAGGGACATCTCACCTGTCTGGTGAACACCTGGCTTCTGGTATTTCCTCTTTATGGCTTGGGCTGTGCTCAGATCTGCCCCCGCCCCTGCTCTGTTACCAGAACTGCTGAGCGGTGGTGGGTGCCAGTGCCTCCCCACTCCAGTCTCCACAGGCTGCCAGCTTGTCCAGCAGCGTCTCTGGACTGGAAGTTGCACCCCCCCACCCCCACCCTCCCAGGCCAGTGTGTCTATTCAGAACCCAAATGGTCTCCATGAACACCACAAGCAGATAAATTTCCTCTGTCCCTGTTCGTGCTACCTGTGCTCCCTCATTCATACTTGGCAGCAGTTCTGCTAGGTACTCGTCATGTTTTCATTGAAACTGCCTGTGAATTTTTTATGCATTCTCATATAGGTCCATCTCCCTTGGAGGCAGAATGAGTATGGGTGCTGGGGTGGAGGGTGACCTGAGTGACAACTGCTTCCCCTCTCCATCTGTCTTGCTCACCACTGTGTCCTTTAGCCCTTAGCACCATGACTGGCTCACAGTAGGGGTTGAATGAATGTTAGTTGATTCAGTAATGGAATCAACCCCTTTTCCTTTTGGATGAGTTCTTGCCAGATAGGCAGGCCCCTCTCAACCAGGGCTCAGATATTCTCAATGTTATAAGAGTCTACCCTCACCCCAATGGCCTAACCAGAGCCGCTCCAGTGAAGCTCACAGCTGAGAGGCCCTAGGGTGCTTGAGGGTGTGAGAAGCCATTAGAACATTAGGCCCTAGAATTCAAGTGCTGTTTAAATCAGTGCTGAGCTCATATATGCTGGGAGGCAGCCACTTTTGCTGGCCTATGCCAAATTCATGTCCTCTTTTCTTTTGCTAAACAAATCCTGACATTCCAGTACATTTGCACAGACCTAGGGAAAGAATCATATTTGGTATAAGCCTATGGTCCTCTTCTTTGCCTTTGTCAGTGAATGGTTCGGTGTGGGTGTGACGGAGCATAAGGAGGCATATGGAAAAGTATGCTGGGCACTTGTGGGGAAGATTGTCTTCCCTGAAGAGAAGGAGGAGGGACATCAAGGAGGAAGTCCTCCTTGTTCTCATCACCTTCAGTCTGGTGCCAGTGTGCCATTGAGAGTTGTGGCAACATCTTGTAAATATGAGGGGGTGGGGCAAGGCTGGTGCACTGAGGCTGATGGAGCAGACAGAGCATTTCTGTATTGAGGGAGGTCAGGCAAGGTTGAGAATGCAGGTATTATACTAAAAACAGAAGGGTTAAGGGACAGTATGAACTCCCCAACTTTGCTGAACTTGTTTATTAGCTCTACTTGGAGCATATTTAAAATAGTCAATTTAATATTCTTGTGTGGTAAGTCTAATGACTGGGCCTCCTCAGGGACAGTTTCTATTGATTGCTTTTTCCCTTGAGTATGGGCCATGCTTTCTTGTTTCTTTGCATGCCTTGTAATTTTTTGTTGAAATTACATGTTGAATAGTGTAATGTGGCAACTCTGGAAATCAGATTCCCCCCCTTCTTTAGGATTTGTTGTTGCTGCTTGTTGCAGTTGTCATTGTTTCCTTGTTTAGTGTCTTTTCTGAACTGATTTTGTAAAGTCTGTATTCTTTGTCATGTGTGTCCACTGAGTCTCTTCTCTGTTACCTTAGTGGTCAGCTGGTGATTGGTTAGAGATTTCCTTGAATGCCTGAAACAAACAAACAAATAAATGAATTAAAACAAACAACAAACTCCCAGTCTTTGCAGGGTGTTGGATCGTGCTTGTAACACTAGAGCAAGCAGTTTGCAACTGTGCCTTAACCTTCCCTTTCTGCTTGCTTGTGCAGAATCTGACAGTCAGCCAGAGGCAAGAGTTTACGGCCTTCTTAGGGCTTTCCAGAGCATTCGTCCAGACCTAGGCAAGCCCATGGCCTTCTAGACCCCCAGGAATATGTTGGAGCTTTTCAAAGCCCTGTTCCCCAAATCGTCTCATTTCCCAGCCTTTCCCTCCCAAGCTTTTTGGTTAGTCTATTGTTTCCCCATTTGTTATTCAATGCCCCAGGCAGCAGCAATTTATACATTTGCTTTTTTTTTTTTTTTTTTTTTTTTTAATCATCATTTTATTGAGATATATTCACATACCACGCAGTCATACAAAACAAATTGTACTTTCGATTGTTTACAGTACCATTACATAGTTGTACATTCATCACCTAAATCAATCCCTGACACCTTCATTAGCACACACACAAAAATAACAAGAATAATAATTAGAGTGAAAAAGAGCAATTGAAGTAAAAAAGAACACTAGGTACCTTTGTCTGTTTGTTTGCTTCCCCTACTTTTCTACACATCGATCCATAAACTAGACAAAGTGGAGTTTGGTCCTTATGGCATTCCCAATCCCACTGTCACCCCTCATAAGCTACATTTTTATACAACTGTCTTCGAGATTCATGGGTTCTGGGTTGTAGTTTAATAGTTTCAGGTATCCACCACCAGCTACCCCAATTCTTTAGAACCTAAAAAAGGTTGTCTAAAGTGTGCGTAAGAGTGCCCACCAGAGTGATCTCTCGGCTTGTTTTGGAATCTCTCTGCCACTGAAGCTTATTTCATTTCCTTTCACATCCCCCTTTTGGTCAAGAAGATGTTCTCCATCCCACGATGCCGGGTCTACATTCCTCCCCGGGAGTCATATTCCACGTTGCCAGGGAGATTCACTTCCCTGGGTGTCTGATCCCACGTAGGGGGGGAGGGCAGTGATTTCACCTTTCAAGTTGGCTTAGCCAGAGAGAGAGGGCCACATCTGAGCAACAAAGAGGCATTCAGGAGGAGACTCTTAGGCACAAATACAGGGAGGCCTAGCCTCTCCTTTGCAGCAACCGTCTTCCCAAGGGTAAAACTTATGGTAGAGGGCTCAACCCATCAAACCACCAGTCCCCTATGTCTGTGGTCATGTTAGCAACCATGGAGGTGGGGTAGGCGAATACCCCTGCATTCTCCACAGGCTCCTCAAGGGGGCACTACATCGTTTTTTTTTTTTGTTTTTTTTTTTTTTTTTCCTTGTTTGTCTTTTTTCTTTTTTTTTTTTTTTTAACTTTCCCTTCTTTTTTCAAATCAACTGTATGAAAAAAAAAGTTAAAAAGAAAACAAACATACAATAAAAGAACATTTCAAAGAGACCATAGCAAGGGAGTAAGAAAAAGACAACTAACCTAAGATAACTGCTTAACTTCCAACATGTTCCTACTTTACCCCAAGAAAGTTACATACTATAGCAACATTTCAGTGAACTTGTTCCTACTACATCCATCAGAAATTAACAGACCATAGTCATTTCTGGGCATCCCCAGAACGTTAAATAGCTTATCTGTTCTTCTTGGATTATTGTTCCCCCTTCCTTAATTGCTCTCTACTGCTAGTTCCCCTACATTCTACATTATAAACCATTTGTTTTACATTTTCAAAGTTCACATTAGTGGTAGCATATAATATTTCTCTTTTTGTG
The DNA here is from genome assembly GCF_015220235.1 of Choloepus didactylus. NCBI lineage: Eukaryota > Metazoa > Chordata > Mammalia > Pilosa > Megalonychidae > Choloepus > Choloepus didactylus. The sequence goes on along the minus strand of NC_051322.1, from coordinate 21,367,730 downwards.
CCTGGCTTATTTCGCTCAGCATTATGTCTTCAAGGTTCATCCATGTTGTCATATGTTTCACCAGATCGTTCCTTCTTACTGCCGCGTAGTATTCCATCGTGTGTATATACCACATTTTATTTATCCACTCATCTGTTGATGGACATTTGGGTTGTTTCCATCTCTTGGCAATTGTGAATAATGCTGCTATGAACATTGGCGTGCAGATATCTGTTCGTGTCACTGCTTTCCGATCTTCCGGGTATATCCCGAGAAGTGCAATCGCTGGATCGAATGGTAGCTCTATCTCTAGTTTTCTAAGGAACTGCCAGACTGACTTCCAGAGTGGCTGAACCATTATACAGTCCCACCAACAATGAATAAGAGTTCCAATTTCTCCACATCCCCTCCAGCATTTGTAGTTTCCTGTTTGTTTAATGGCAGCCATTCTAACCGGTGTTAGATGGTATCTCATTGTGGTCTTAATTTGCATCTCTCTAATAGCTAGTGAAGCTGAACATTTTTTCATGTGTTTCTTGGCCATTTGTATTTCCTCTTCAGAGAACTGTCTTTTCATATCTTTTGCCCATTTTATAATTGGGCTGTCTGTACTATTGTCATTGAGTTGTAGGATTTCTTTGTATATGCAAGATATCAGTCTTTTGTCAGATACATGGTTTCCAAAAATTTTTTTCCCATTGAGTTGGCTGCCTCTTTACCTTTTTGAGAAATTCCTTTGAGGTGCAGAAACTTCTAAGCTTGAGGAGTTCCCATTTATCTATTTTCTCTTTTGTTGCTTGTGCTTTGGGTGTAAAGTCTAGGAAGTGGCCTCCTAATACAAGGTCTTGAAGATGTTTTCCTACATTATCTTCTAGGAGTTTTATGGTACTTTCTTTTATATTGAGATCTTTGGTCCATTTTGAGTTAATTTTTGTGTAGGGGGTGAGGTAGGGGTCCTCTTTCATTCTTTTGGATATGGATATCCAACTCTCCCAGCCCCATTTGTTGAAAAGACCATTATGGCTCAGTTCGGTGACTTTGGGGGCCTTATCAAAGATCAGTCGGCCATAGATCTGAGGGTCTATCTCTGAATTCTCAATTCGATTCCATTGATCTATATGTCTATCTTTGTGGCAGTACCATGCTGTTTTGGCAACTGTGGCTTTATAATAAGCTTCAAAGTCAGGGAGTGTAAGTCCTCCCACTTCGTTTTTCTTTTTTAAAGTGTCTTTAGCAATTCGAGGCATCTTCCCTTTCCAAATAAATTTGATAACTAGCTTTTCCAAGTCTGCAAAGTAGGTTGTTGGAATTTTGATTGGGATTGCATTGAATCTGTAGATGAGTTTGGGTAGAATTGACATCTTAATGACATTTAGCCTTCCTATCCATGAACATGGAATATTTTTCCATCTTTTAAGGTCCCCTTCTATTTCTTTTAGTAGAGTTATGTAGTTTTCTTTGTATAGGTCTTTTACATCTTTGGTTAAGTTTATTCCTAGGTACTTGATTTTTTTAGTTGCTATTGAAAATGGTATCTTTTTCTTGAGTGTCTCTTCAGTTTGTTCATTTCTAGCATATAGAAACATTACTGACTTATGTGCATTAATCTTGTATCCCGCTACTTTGCTAAATTTGTTTATTAGCTCTACTAGGTGTATCGTTGATTTCTCAGGGTTTTCTAGATATAAGATCATATCATCTGCAAACAATGACAGTTTTACTTCTTCTTTTCCAATTTGGATGCCTTTTATTTCTTTGTCTTGCCGGATTGCCCTGGCTAGCACTTCCAGCACAATGTTGAATAACAGTGGTGACAGCGGGCATCCTTGTCTTGTTCCTGATCTTAGAGGGAAGGCTTTCAGTCTCTCACCATTGAGTACTATGCTGGCTGTGGGTTTTTCATATATGCTCTTTATCATGTTGAGGAAGTTTCCTTCAATTCCTACCTTTTGAAGTGTTTTTATCAAAAACGGATGTTGGATTTTGTCAAATGCTTTTTCAGCATCTATTGAGATGATCAATTGATTTTTCCCTTTCGAGTTTTTAATGTGTTGTAATACATTGATTGTTTTTCTTATGTTGAACCATCCTTGCATGCCTGGAATGAACCCCACTTGGTCATGGTGTATGATTTTTTTAATGTGTCTTTGGATTCGATTTGCAAGTATTTTGTTGAGGATTTTTGCATCTATATTCATTAGGGAGATTGGCCGGTAGTTTTCCTTTTTTGTAGCATCTTTGCCTGGTTTTGGTATTAGATTGATGTTAGCTTCATAAAATGAATTAGGTAGTGTTCCATTTTTTTCAATGTTTTGAAAGAGTTTGAGTAAGATTGGTGTCAGTTCTTTCTGGAAAGTTTGGTAGAATTCCCCTGTGAAGCCATCTGGCCCTGGGCATTTATTTGTGGGAAGATTTTTGATGACTGATTGGATCTCTTTGCTTGTGATGGGTTGGTTGAGGTCTTCTATTTCTTCTCTGGTCAGTCTAGGTTGTTCATATGTTTCCAGGAAATTGTCCATTTCTTCTACATTATCCAGTTTGTTGCCATACAGTTGTTCATAATATCCTCTTATAATTTTTTTAATTTCTTCAGGATCTGCAGTTATGTCACCTTTTTCATTCATTATTTTGTTTATATGGGTCTTCTCTCTTTTTGATTTTGTCAGTCTAGCTAGGGGCTTGTCAATCTTGTTGATCTTCTCAAAGAACCAACTTTTGGTGATATTTATCCTTTCTATTGTTTTTTTGTTCTCTATGTCATTTATTTCTGCTTTAATCCTTGTTATTTCTTTTCTTGTACTTGGTTTAGGATTGGTTTGCTGTTCATTTTCTAGCTTCTTCAGTTGATCCATTAGTTCTTTGATTTTGGCTCTTTCTTCCTTTTTAATATATGCTTTTAGTGCTATAAATTTCCCCCTTAGCACTGCTTTTGCTGCATCCCATAGGTTTTGGTATGTTGTGTTCTCATTTTCGTTCGTCTCTATATATTTAGCAATTTCTCTTGCTATTTCTTCTTTAACCCACTGATTGTTTAGGAGTGTGTTGTTTAACCTCCAGGTATTTGTGAATTTTCTAAGTCTCTGATGGTTATTGACTTCTAATTGTATTCCATTGTGGTCAGAGAATGTGCTTTGAATAATTTCAATCTTTTTAAATTTATTGAGGCTTGTTTTCTGTCCCAGCATATGATCTATTCTGGAGAAAGTTCCGTGAGCACTAGAAAAGTATGTGTATCCTGGTGATTTGGGATGTAATGTCCTGTAGATGTCTGTTAAATCTAATTCATTTATCAGATTGTTTAGGTTTTCAATTTCCTTATTGGTCTTCTGTCTGGTTGATCTATCTATAGGAGAGAGTGATGTGTTGAAGTCTCCCACAATTATTGTGGAAACATCAATTGCTTCCTTTAGTTTTGCCAATGTTTCTCTCATGTATTTTGTGGCACCTTGATTGGGTGCATAGACATTTACGATTGTTATTTCTTCTTGCTGAATTGCCCTTTTATTAGTATGTAGTGGCCTTCTTTGTCTCTCAAAACATCCCTGCATTTGAAGTCTATTTTATCTGAGATTAATATTGCTACACCTGCTTTCTTTTGGCTGTAGCGTGCATGAAATATTTTTTTCCATCCTTTCACTTTCAGTTTCTTTGTGTCCCTGTGTCTGAGATGAGTCTCTTGTATGCAACATATTGATGGTTCATTTTTTTTGATCCATTCTGCGAATCTATATCTTTTAATTGGGGAGTTTAATCCATTTACATTCAACGTTAAAACCGTGAAGGCATTTCTTGAATCGGCCATCTTATCCTTTGGATTATGTTTGCCATATTTTTCCCTCTCTCTATTAATATCCTTTATTGTACCCATACCGAATCTCTTTAGTACTGAACCTTTCTCCAGGTCTCTCTGTCCTGTCTTTGTTTCTCTGTCTGTAGGGCTCCCTTTAGTATCTCCAGTAGGGCAGGTCTCTTGTTAGCAAATTCTCTCAGCATTTCTTTGTCTGTGAAAAATTTAAGCTCTCCCTCAAATTTGAAGGAGAGCTTTGCTGGATAAAGTATTCTTGGCTGGAAATTCCTCTCACTCAGAATTTTAAATATATCGTGCCACTGCCTTCTCGCCTCCATGGTGGCTGCTGAGTAGTCACTACTTAGTCTTATGCTGTTTCCTTTGTATGTGGTGAATTGCTTTTCTCTTGCTGCTTTCAGAACTTGCTCCTTCTCTTCTATGTTTGACAGTGTGATCAGTATATGTCTCGGAGTGGGTTTTTTTGGATTTATTCTATTTGGAGTTCACTGAGCATTTATGATTTGTGTATTTATGTTGTTTAGAAGATTTGGGAAGTTTTCCCCAACAATTTCTTTGAATACTCTTCCTAGACCTTTACCCTTTTCTTCCCCTTCTGGGACACCAATGAGTCTTATATTCGGACGTTTCATATTATCTATCATATCCCTGAGGTCCATTTCGAGTTTTTCAATTTTTTTCCCCATTCTTTCTTTTATGTTTTCATTTTCCATTCTGTCATCTTCCAGGTCACTGATTCGTTGTTCAACTTCCTCTAGTCTTGTACTATGAGTGTCCAGAATCTTTTTAATTTGGTCAACAGTTTCTTTAATTTCCATAAGATCATCCATTTTTTTATTTAGTCTTGCAATGTCTTCTTTATGCTCTTCTAGGGTCTTCTTGATTTCCTTCATATCCCGTACTAGGGTCTCATTGTTCATCTTTAGTTCTTTGAGTAGCTGCTCTAGGTGTGTCTCTTCTGGTCTTTTGATTTGGGTGCTTGGGCTTGGGTTATCCATATCGTCTGTTTTTTTCATATGCTTTATAATTTTCTGTTGTTTTTGGCCTCGTGGCATTTGCTGACCTTGATAGGGTTCTTTTAGGGTTTGTAGACCAGTTGAAGTCCTTATCTCTAATTTATCAGATCTACAGCTTCGTGGAGTACACTTTCTCTAACTAACCAGCAGGTGGCGTCCACGAGCCACCTGTTCTCCACAAGCCAGATCTCCCCTGCTTAGCCTTTTTGGTGAGTGGGGGAGTGAGTCTTGTGGGGCCCAATTGGTGTCCCAAGCTTGCGTGTGTAGTTGGTGTTGCCTGCCCTGTATGTGGGGCGTGTTTCTGGGCAGTCGGGGAGGGGGGGTGGCCCTAACAATCAAATCTCCCTGATGATCCTAGAGTTTTAAAGCTACTGCAATAGTCTAATCCTTCAGTTCAGTCCTGCCACAGTTTGTCTCTGCCACTGACCCACAAGTCTTTGGTATTGGCGTATGGCTCCTGAGACTTGCAAGTGGGCCCCTCTTCCAGGCTGTGCACCCCGGGTCCTCTGTTGAGGGATGACTGTGCTATGTCGCAGGTGAGTGCCGTCCCCCCAGGGCAGTTCTGGGCTGCTGGGCTGTGTTGGGAGGCTCCCAGTCTGCTCAAATGATGGCTGAATGGGGCTCTGTTAATTCACACTGCTCCCCCTTCCCAGCTCTGGGACATTCAGCTGAGGTTGCAGGGAAGGCTAATGTCCACGCCCAGTTTTGTGGTGTGTGCCTGTTATTTGAAGCACTTCCGTCACACTGGGTTGTCTGGGGCAGCTCTGGGCTATGGGGCTGGCGATGGGCAGGAGTGTTTCCTGTCCACCAGGATGGTGGCTGTGAGCGGACACCCCCCTTTTCTTGGGAAGTTGTGTTGTTTAGTGAATTTTCTCAGCCACTGGATTATTGCCTTTTGTCTCAGAGCTCTCTTAGTTCTGCTCTTGACTTGACGTGCCCAAATTTCAATTCTTTGAAGCTTTCTGTATTGAGCTTCTTAGAGTAATTGTTTTAGAAAAAGCAAAAAGGATTTAAAAAAAAAAAAACAAAAAAAAAACGGCCCTCCTCAGAGATCTAATGGGTTATTGAAATGCTAAGAGACAAAGCAACCAGGGCCATTAAGGAAAAGTGCCCAGGGCAGAGAGATCAGCCTTGCTTCGGGATTTGCATATGCGCCTCAAGGCCTGATCTCCGCCCTTCCCCTTTCTGTGTTCACCAGAACTCCAAAAATCCTCTGCTTTTATTTTGGAGTTTTTCGTGTTGTTTTTTTTCTATGCCTGTCTCCTCTCTGCTGGGCTGGCTGCTCTCAGAGTCTCTGGTGTCTGGCCTCAGTCTATCTATGGTTGGAGTTTGAATCAGTAGAATGAGTTTCCGGTAAGAGCAGCCACTGCAATTCTCCCTTCTCCTTCCTGGAGCTGACAGCCCCTCCTCCCCCGGGACTGAGCCTGGCAGGGAGGGGCGCGGGTCCCCTGGCCGCAAAAACTTACAGATTTCGCTGATCTCAGCAGTTCCACGTTTTCATGAGTGTTGTATGAAGTATGCCCAAAGACAGATTGCTCTGTGGTGTCCAGTCCACGCAGTTCCTGGCTTTTTACCTACTTTCCTGGAGGAGTAACTAAAACATACAGCTCACCAGTCTGCCATCTTGCCCCGCCTCCTCACATTTGCTTTTAAATGTTTTCAATAAATGCCTGCCCTCCTTCCCCCTCAAGGTAGCTACCTCAGCACTGGCAGATTTCCAAGTTAGGCAAACTAAAGGAAAGCCCTCTGAGCTGGTCAGACAGGTAAAAAAAACCCAACCACAATTCTCTGACAATAAAGTCCTTTCTTCTCTCTTAGGAGCTGGTACCTATACTGGGAAAGAGGGATGTCTTCAAGGCCGCTGCTCAGCCTGGGGATCAGGAGATGGGACCAGGGTAAATTAAAATGCCATAAAGTTCTCTTATTGAGATTCAGCTGGTTTTTCTTGATTAAGCATTCTGGTTGCTGCAAGCTTTTGGTGAGTTTCCAGAGTTCCAAAAAAAAAAGTTGATTCTGATTGTTTTTGCCAGTTTTTCATTGTTTTTGTGGAGGGACAGACTTTTGGAGTTCCCTAGTCTGCCATTTTCTCTAACATTTTCTAATTCACTCATTTCTAAAGCTGATGGTTTCTCTTGTGTATATGTGTATCGTAAAGGTTTATCCATTTTCCGATTGGTAGATAGACATTTAGTCTGTTTCCCTTATTACACAATTGCAAACACGGTTGTAACAAACTCCTTGTACTTGTTTCCTCAGGGAGATGTGCTGTTTTTCCAGGTTATTGTAGTTTTCCAGGATCATAGAGTATATGTATCTTCAACCTTTCCTGATAATACCAGACAATTGTCTAAAGTTATTCTATCAATTTACAGCTCCACTAGTGGTGTGGGGAGTATATACTGTTACTCAGTACCTTCCCCAACAGCTGGTACTGTCAACCTGCTGAATTATTCCCTCCCTAATGAGTGTAAGGTAGTATCTGATTATTTCAATTTCCATTTCCCAGTCTACCAGTGAGGTTGAGCACTCTTCATGTGTCGATTGGCCATTTAAAGTTTCCTCTTCATAGATTGCCCACCATATTTTTTGCCCATTTTTTCTATAGGGTTGTTTGTCTTTTTATTTTTGATTCTGAGACATTCCCTATGTATTCTGAAGACTAATCCTTTGTTGATTGTGTTGCAGTCCATGGCAACTTCGAATATGATGTTTTTCATATGAAAGTTTACATTTTAATGCAGGCAAAATTATTAATTCTTTCCCTTTGTTTTATGCTTTTTTGAGTCTTATAGAAACCCATAGAAATATTCTCACATTTTCTCTGTGGGATAAAAAGACTCCAGTGACAATTCCTGAAATTGTGTTGCAAGTTCTTTGAGTTCTTTATAAGATAGATTTGTAAGGTTAGAGTAGTTTCCAAATGGGGGGCCTCTCCAGGGAAGCTTTGGCAATGTCCAGAAACATTTCTGATTGTCCTTTAGTGGGTAGAGGTCAGGGATACTGCTAAACATTCTATAATGCATAAGATAGCCCCACTTAGCAAGTTATCTGGCAAAAATATCAGTAGTGCCAGGTTGAGAGGCCTTGGGTTAGAGAATGATGGCATTGCCTTCTGTGTTCACACTGACCAGAAACACTCGGTGGCAAAGCCCTAGGTGAGGCGGACTCAGAATTGGGTCAGAGTGTGTAGAACTTGGCAGATATGCCCTGGCCAAGTGTGATGAGTGTTTTGGAGGAAGCTTGACTGAGTCTGCCAAACCATCTAGTATTTGCTCTGATTGCAATTGGAGAAGGAGTAGGTACTGTCAACACTTTATAATCGAGCCTCAATTTCCATGCTAATGAATCCAGACATATTGGTATTATGTGCTGTTTTGAAAGCACACCATATTTTCTGGTCCCAAGCAAATTATTAGTAATGTTTGTTGTTCATTAAAAAATTCATGCTATTGATATTGATATGGAGTCAGCATGCCTCTGTTTGCTCATCTGAAGGATGATAGAATTTGACAAGATTAGAGGTTCTCGAGTGCTGGTCTCTGCAGGCTGGCTGTAGCAGCATGGCCTGAGGAGCTTTTAAAAAATACACGTTCCCAGATATACTCCTGGAGATTTGTAGGTTGGGGTGGGACTCAGGAATCTGTAATTTTTTTTTAAACTTCCCAAGGGATTCTAATAAGCAACTGGGTTTTTTAACGACTGGACTCATTGAGTAATAGGATTTGTTCCACATCACAGAGTCTGAATTTATGACATTCATGTGCAAATAGCAACCTCTCAAAGACAGGCACAGTCTGGCTCAAAGTGAGCTTTCTCATGCCTGAAGCGGTCCCCAGTAGGCTTGCTTTTAGCCAGTCTTTCAAGCCGCCAGGGGATCCTTTGGCCAAAGATCTCTTCCATAGTGAGTTCGCCAAAATTTGGGGTACTGGCTTTCTGGAAGCAGGCTCCCTTCATTTACAGATGCAGGCAGGCACTCATTCATTCACCCACTCCTTTCTTCAAATGTTCAACGAATATTTCTTTGTTTCTGCTACACGCCAGGCACTGTTCTAGGTGCTGGGGACACAATGTTGAGAAACACAGATGCAGTTTCTGCTCTTTGAGTTTATAGTGCCCTGGGTAAGGCTAATAATCATATTAAAACTCCTAATTACCAAAGAAGATGAAAGCTATGAAAGCTCTGGGAGGTCAGAGACAGAATTTTTTAGAAACTGGTCTAAATTGAGATTCAAAAGACAATAATAACCTTTATTGAGGGCTCATTATATGTCACATATATTCTAAGCACTTTAGAGGAACCGAGACATTTAATCCTAAAGCAAAACTGTGAGGTAAATACTGTTATCATCCTCATTTACACATGAAGAAAGGGAGGCCCAGAGATAAGTCACTTGCCCAAACTATGGAGGGGCCCCGAGATACCAACCCAAGCACTCTGGCTGCAGAGCCCCCACATGTTCTCATTTTATAAAACCTCTCTGAGGGACAGCAGGAGTCTGGGAAGGGTCTATTTTACCTGCTGGGTATGTCTTTTGGAATGTTGGTGAAGCGCTAACTGTTAATTAAATAAATTTAAGAAATCCAAAATATTGTGCTCCCTCATGGCCTGACATGCAGATATTTGGACTGTGAAGCTAACTGCACCCAGTTGCAGAAACTTGATTTTTCAGTTCCTGTTTGGTACAAAGCAAATAAGCAGGTTGCAATGACTGTGATAAGAGTAAGAGAGGTTGAGATAGTCCATGTTGAAGCAAACATCAGCAGGGCTTTGTGGAGGACTAGGTGGGAGGATGGTAACGAGGGAATTGGGGCAGACGGAATGGGGATGCCAGCAGCAACAGTTGCCTGAGTGGCTGCAGGAAGCAGGGACCAGGCTGAGACCAGGTGCGTCCTCCACTGGGAAAGTGCTTTTGCTATTGGGATCTTCTCTTTCTCCAGGTCATGCCTTCCTAGCTTGGAGTCTAGGAGTTGTGTCTCTCTTTAGGATCTCTTTAAATCTCAACCCTTCCTCGGTGACGAGTGGACGGATAAACCAGTGATCTCCAGCCTTCTCTTCTCCAGTTGCCTGCCTTCTTCTTCATTGAGGATTTCTTCTGGGCTGTTAAAAGGGCAGGCACTTGCCGTTAGAGCACCACCTGCTCTGTTCTTGTATGTGAGTATTTCTCATAGGGACATGGAGGCTATGTTAAGCTGGCATATAGTTCTCCTGTAGAGGTTTATGCAGTTGAAGCCTCCACCTTGCAGGAAGAGGGGCTTCTGTGCCTAAGGGGAGATCATTCCTGGTGGCAGTCACCAGGGAGGAGGAAGTCCTAAGACCAGAAAACTGGACTAATAGGACAAAGTGACAGTCAAGTGGGATACAATTATTTGCATGCTTTGGTCTCATTCTGAGAGGATCTTCCTTATAACTTTCCCCCAGAACTTTGTCAATAATTCCTCCATTCTTGCTCTCTCCAAGCTTCTAATCATCCAATCAAATTATTGGTTGCTGACCAGGAGTTAGTGGAGATCCATATCTCTAGCCATCTCTCTTTCCATTGCAAAGATTTCTCTGTTCTGCAGGGCTACCCTTGAGTGGCGCTGTAATGCAGCACTGGTTTTCTTCTGGTTTCTTTCACATTATTGAGTGAAAACTTCTGTAAACCAGGCTCAAATTTTTCTTCTTGGTCAAGTGGTCTTAGGGACCCACCCATGAGTTCATGGCTCAAGTGTTGAAAGTAGGTGACAACGTGGCAGGAGGTGGTACTTAGGGATTGTGTGGTGTCTGCTCCAGCAATTTAATTGTACTTTGAGGATCTGCTTATATATTCCATTGCCACTTGATGATGAATGCCTCCGCACACATCCAACATCCAACCTTTCAACTTGCTGGATTAGATAATAGCAGATTCACAATGGACAGTTTAAGCTACACGGCCACTAATGTCCTCTGGTCCAGTGTTCTGTCTCTGCCACAGCCCAGTAGCAGGCTAGGAGTTGTTTATCACAAGAAGACTATTAACAGCCCGTGAGGGATTGGATTTGACCTATAACCCCAGGGGCCTACTGAGGCTCCATACAGCACACTGAGCTGCCATAGACGCTTGGAGCACTACTGGGTCTATGGGTTATAGGATCCAAATGGCAAAGCTAGATGACCTGGAGGGCTTTCTCTTGCCCAGAACTTTCAGGAACAATTTTCAGAGTCACACTTCAAAGAGGAAGAGGAGCTACTTCCTCTTCTATGATCAGGAAGCCAACCATCAAATCGGGCGGTCAGTGCTGCATCCACTAACTCCAGGACCCTGCTTCCATTGCTGTGTTTTGGAAGCTGGTATGTTCAAGAATCTACCATGATCAGGAAGCCAGTACAATCAGAAACAGTTATGACTAAGAAGCTGCTACAGAAAAACAGAAACATCCAAGATGTTTTCTGCAAAAACTGCAGAAGCCACAGAAGCGTTGTGTCTATCTTGCTTGTGCCTTCCCATCCCACGTGAATGCCCATCTGATAGACTCTCATTCCATCATCATCTGCAGATGAGTCTAAGAAACATAATTTTAGCTTTCTAGCCTCTACAGTCAGTCCAGTAGTTAGAGGTTGAGAAGGACATAGCAGGGCAATCCCCTGTACCTAACCCACAGCTGTGCAAGAAATAGCTCTGCTAGGGTTCTTCAATGGATCTTAGATTTCTGCGGCTGTATGAGGGGAACAAGCCTGTTTAGCATCACCTAGGAGACCACGTTTAACCAGGCCATCAGCTCCTGTTGGCTTAGCACAGATGCACAGGAGCCTTATTTTTCCTGGGGTCAGGGAATGTTTCATGCAGCCTAAGAATATCCTCCAAGGTAGCGGTGTTGAACTTAACCTGCCTTCCTCTGCCATTTGAAATCAAGTAAGCAGTGGAATGGCATCAGCCCCAAACCCCGCCTCAATTTCTCTTACCCCCTCTGCACCCAAAACATTGATATAGCAACTCTTTCGGACCTGTGGAGATAGCAGTGTTGTGGCACAGCATGACTGCCTTTCCTCCTTTGGTGAGAGAAATCAGTTCCTGGGTTCCACTCCAGTTGATGGGAAGAAAAAGATTTACGGGATCCGAAAACCTTAGCTGCATGTGTTCAGGTGACCACCAGAGGGCAGCACTCGAGAGACCAGTACAGGAACCCTGCCTTCTTGAAAAACACCAGAAGCTACCTAGGAAACTAGATTTGTTACACGGTGAATTGGAAGAGTCAAAGAGTATGCATGGTTTTCTTTTCAATGACCAGCCTCCTAGGAAGTTTTGAAATGTGATGCAGACTGCCTGAATAAGATTTTCATTTAACCCTTTTAGAAATATATCTCTTATTTCTAATCTAATGTATCTATTGTTTCCCAGCTGAAAGCAACTGGTACTTTTTTGGTGATTTCCACTGTCTTCTTTCTGAGGAACTTGAATAAACCTTATGTTTTATTTATTTAATTTTCAATTTTTAAGATGAGGACTGCCCTTCAGAGTTGACCTCATAGTTTCTGAATCTTTAACACCCAGTGCAGTAGACAAATGCCATGCTGTGTCCCCCCACTCACCACTGCTACCCAGGCTAAGGGACAATGCTGGCTCCTTGGTGATGGAGATCTCCTAGGTGGCCTGGCCTCCCTGGGTCAGTGGATGACTGGGAGAAGTGCTCAGCTCTAGGACCTCTGAACCAAGGCAGGCTCCAGAGGCCAGCCCAGAGATAGCACACATCCAGGCTACCACCCTGGAACCTGTACCACTCTCGGGAGTGACAAAAGGCCAGAGTGCCTTCTGGTACTACTTTGGGAGGAGGTGCTCAAGACTTAGCACCCTTTGGCATTGCTTGGCTTCCAGGCTGACTTCTGCAGCCCCTCCTGGAGGCTTACTTGGTGTCTCTTTGTTTCTTGAATGGAGTGATGGATGCAACATTGATGATGCAGGGCTCTTTGGAACCACAGGGAGGTAAAAAGCAGGATGATTTGGTGATGCAGGCCAAGGCAGACCCCAGGAGAGGTTAGAGGGAGGTTTATGTAAGCCAGTCGTTCTCCAAGTGTGGTTCCTAGAACAGCATCACCAGCCTCCCCTGGGAATTAATTAGAAATGCTTATCCTCAGTTCCACCCAGACCTCCTGCCTCAGAAACTCTGGGAGTGGGGCTCGGCAGTCTGTGTTTCCACATGTCCTCCAGGTGATTCCGATGCACTTGCAAGTTTGAGAGCCAGTGAAGCGGTATTTAAGTGGAAGTGTTCATGGTTTCAAAGCCAGGTGAAGCTTTAAGTAAATTAGGGAGGAAATGAGAGTGAGAATATAGAAAAAGAGTAAAAACAGAAGAAAAAATTTGCAAGCAGATGTAGCGTGAAAGAGCTTCCCCTACCCCTGCCTTTGTGGCTGAGAAATGATAGTTGCACCTGCTCCAGGGTATTAGCAGCAACTTAATATCCATCTAGAGCTTTCCACTCTGCTATGTCAAATTTATTTGGCTAAAAACAACTCTCGTGGTAGTGACCTTTTATTCAGCTAATATTGCTTCCCTCGATGACTCCAAAGCACACAGAGAAATTGGAGGACTGATGGAAATCTTTAAAGTCCACTAAATACTAAAACCTTCCCAAACACTGTGTACTTTTCAGAGAGAGTTTCTTTTTATTGGAATTTTGGATTATTGAAAGGTTATCTGTCTCCTGTCCCAGGAGGGAATAAAATAAAATGAAAGGAGAACATATTGTGATGTGTGCTGTGTGCTTTCCACACTCAACTGATCGTGCTTGTCTGTTGGTAGTTATGGGCAGATGGGGGAGGGGGGAAGATGCTGGAATCATTCTCTAAGATTTCATCGTGAGTGCAAGGAGGCTGAAACTGATGGAGGCGACTGATCAGCAGCTTGCACTGGAATGGGGAGGGTCTCCAGCATCTTCCTGAGGATGTGATTCCTTACAGATTTCTGCAGCTCTAACTGTTGGGGTCACAGGTGACTTACTCATGCCTCAGTTTCTTTTTCTGGAAAATGAGAACCTCAGGGCCTTTATATCTCCAAAGGCCACTAGGCCCCTTCTGGCCATCTTAATCCTTTTTCACTTTTCTCTTTGCCCTCTCTGCTCTTTTCTGTGTTACAGCATCTCTACTCTTTAGATTTCCTTTCCCTGCTCCATGTATTTTGTGCAGTTTCATAATCTTAAGTTAATTTGCATTCCATCCAGCAAGCCACTTGCCTGCTTTATTTGAGTACCACATAACCTACACCTTGAGGTATAGTAGAATTGGAAGTTAGAAGATCAGATTTTGAATCTTTAAGCAAGGCACTTGAACTGAGCCTCAGTTTCCCCATCTGCAAAGGGGTTTACCATGTGCCAGACAATGCTACCTCATTTAATCCTCACATCGAGCCTCTGAAATAAGTACTAAACAACTTCTGAAGTAGATAACTTAATAGGAGAGGGAAATGAGCCTCAGAGGGGTTGAGTGAGTTCCCCAAGATCACACAGCTAGTGATGGCAGAACTGGGATTCCAGCCAGGGAGTCTGATCCCAGCGGCTGTGCCTGCAATGGCTCTTTTCCTTGCAGTTTTGTTATAAGAAGGAAATGAGGCAACATCTGTAAACACCTTCTGGAAACGTTAAAGCTTCATATAAAGAGAAGGAGGTATGCTATATATTTCAAGCTAGTAGGGGGATCCCACTTTCCATCATCCCTGTCTAGTTACAGTTTCTGTACAATCTGTTTGACCAAAGCAGTCAAATAAGAGAGGGAAACTTTTTAAAAATCTGAAAGCACAAACTCAGAAACAGAAGCCTGAAGTGGAGTCTGAAGAGTAGGCTGATAAGGCCTGGTCAGGTACAATGGGTTCCCCTCCAACTGCAGCCAACAATTCAGAGACTGATCTGAACCTAACCCCATGATTTCCCTCAGCAGATGTAATTTTTTCTTCCACTTACAATTCTCTTTTTCTCCATTCTCATCTCTCTCTCTCACTTTCTAATTCTTCCCCTGTATCTTTTCTCTCTTTGCAAGAGTTTGCTATTTGTCCACCAAAATCCATTTTCTCCTTTTTCATACTAGTGCAAGTGTAGCCAGGCACAGAGATGGATGCCATTTCCCAGCCTTCCTTGCAGGTATGGTCATGTGACCAGGGCCCACCAATGGCACGTGAGCAGAAGTGGTGCATGCCGCCCTATAGGCCATAGGACAGCTGTGTGCCCGCCTCCCGCTTGCTTCCTTCTTCCTGCAGGCTGGAACCTGGACATGGCAGAGAGCCGTCCTTGATTACCCAGACAATGCCAGTGCCACATGAGAAGACAGAACAGGCCTTCCTGCACCGGTCACATGAAAGAGAAAGAAACATTTTCGCTTTTTAGAACACTCTACTATTGGGTCTCTTCGCTGTGGCAGCCTTGCTTAGTCCTATGAATACGGCTTTCCTCCTTGCCTGTCCTCCTCCTACCTCTTCCCACTCCACTTTCTTTTCCATCTTCACCCTCAGTCCACCTGCGAGCCTATAGACCCAGCCCTACTTGGGACACCTCAGCACTCACAAAAAAGCTGCAACTTTCCTTACCTTAACTAACAGAAAGGTAGAAGAGTGTGAATCCAATTGTTTCCATCTCAGAAGACCAACCTCCAGTCTCTGATAAAAATAATTTTTTTCTAATTATAAAAGAAAAACATTTTCAATTTGGAAAACTCAAAGAGCCTAGTAGAGGCATAAAGGAAAAGAAATGAACCAAAGAAAGTAAAATCACTCACAATTTTACCACCCAAAGAGGGAACAAAAAGGCAATTGTTGACATTTTGGTGTGAGTACTTCCAGGATTTCTTTCTATGTACACACTCACTTTCCTCCACCTAAAAAAATTTAAATGTCTGTTGAAATTGGCTTTCAGAGTCACTTTATCACTTCATGTGTCAACATATCCTTGTCTCAATTGCTGATTTCAGTATTACAAAACAAATGATAACTTTGAAAGTTATCATATATGATAGGAGAGCTTTTCTTTGTCATTTAAAAAACATGCCTATAAGTTCACATAGAAAAAAAATCCCTCAATAATGGCATGCATATAAGAAAATTAGAGTTGGTATCTAAAAAATGTTCTTTAATATGGTTTACTAGAAATACATATCCATTTATTTAATATATGCACCAGTACAAGTACTTAGTATTCCCTGACTCAACAATTAGAGACAAAGGGGCTTGCTCATGTAACCCTGGTGGAGTCCGCCTGGCGGTTTCTGTGTGAGCTGAGCCGTGCTGGTCATTTATGAATTCCGTAACATGCTACTCTTCCCAAAGATGTGAGCTAGCTCTGAAAAAATGCAGTTTCCCAGTATTTCCCTTTCTGGTTGTACAGCGTACTTGCATTATTTCTGTGCCTCTCTTGTTTAAGCACAACATACCCTCTTGACACAAGCAGAGGAACAAGCTACCCTGTCCTCTAACCCACAGACTGTCAGGGTCCTGTCATGGGGCTTAGAGTGGGCAGAGGGGAATGTGATCTCCTTCCTCACACCAGTGGAAAGGATTCTAATCAATGCCTGATATGGTCTGTTCTTGCCTCAGCAAAAGGAGAACTTTTACCTGCTGCTGTGATCGTGGAAAGTGGGTTTGGTTAAGCAGGGTGGATGCTTTCCAGATGCAGGGTGGAGGGTGATGTTTTTGTCAGATGTGAAACAAGCTTATTAATAATAGTGAACATGGATTGGGGACCTACCGCATACCTGAGTGTGTGCTAATCCCTTTAGATGGATTATTTTACTTAATCCTGGAAACAACCTCAAAGTACCACTACTGTTATTTCCAAATATAATCGTGGAAAGTGAGACTCAGAGAGGTGAAGTAACTGGCCTAAGGTCACACAGCTCCTACCTGACAGAGAAGGGTTTGAACCAAGGGAAGCTGATTCTGGGACCCTTGCTCTTAATCAGTATCCCAGCAAAGAATGGAAGGCAGTCTTCCGGGCGGTAGAATCTGGACCAAGAACAAAGATGCTCAAGGAGGCTTCGGAAAGACCCAGCAAAGGCTGTGCCCCATTGGGCAGTTCCACCCCCCTTGACTTTGTCCTCCTCTGACACCTGCCCCCTGGCTCCAGGAATATGACCCTCCCTCGACTGCCCCGTCACTGAGCTCACTGGGTCTAGGAGCTGTCTTGGCCTAAACCCTGGGCGAGGGCTCAGTGCCCATGATCAGTAGGTGATCAGACCCCTGGGGTTTGTCCAGCTGACATGTTCCCACGGAAACTGCTGTTTTCCAAAAGACGGCTGCCTTTCAAGATGTTAAAATACAGAATAGCCCTACTTGTGTCGTGTGAGATTTCCGACACCATCTATTGTGCGGACGGTCCTCTAATGGAGAGTAATGGTAGCCGAGGCGTGCTGGGCAGGCCCATGGCAGGGCATAACGAGGGCAAGAAGGGGCGGCCTTTATTGGCAGCCAGATAATGAAGGCCAAAGGGGATGCAACTTGGACGCGCCACAGAGTGAGCCAGACGACCATATGCGAAGGGCAAGCCGTTGCTCCTTTTGTGTTTTTAATCTGAAGGGCCCATGTGCGACCTGTCCCTTAGTGGGCCCTGCCTGTAGATCTTCATTTCCACCATTCTCGTTGCTGATACCTCCTATCAAAGCCCCTTTCTAAGGTCCAACCAAAGGGCGGGAGAGGCCTGGGGAGAGACGCTGTGGAAGGGCCTGGGGCCTGTGGGTGCTGAGCACACAGGGAGATGGCCACCCGCCTTCCTCTCTCCCTCTGCCCTGAATTCACGCCCAGGCAGGAGCAGCTCCCACCTCCTCTCTCCGTTGCCTTGGCCTTCCCTGAGAAAGAGTTGTAGAGACCTTCTCAGGTGGGCTAAACATTTGTCGCACAGTCTTGTTTTTATCTCTCAGAGTCATTTGTGTGTTCAGCAACTCACAGGGGCTGTGACCAGTCATCTCCCCAGTTTCTTGACCTACTTCTCCTGAAGCCTTGGGCAGTTTCTGGCTAGCCTCCTGCTGATCCTGGATCCCTGACTGTTTTCAAAACCCTGACTGCTTTATCTCCTGTTCTCACTTTTCCCAATACTTATTGCTGAATCGATGACAAACTCTGGAACTCAGCCTGGTTTATGGGTATGGTACAAAGTCTGAGGATGTTTTTGTCTTTCTTGAGACATTTGTATTGAGTTTGTGGGAGCATGAGGTATACTGAATTATATAGGCATTATGTGTCTACACCTACCCTGTAAGTCAACGTGAAACAATGGGGACAGGCCAGTGATCACTGAGATCAATAAAACCTGGAGTTGACAAATAGGAGAGAATTGGAGTGGTTGGGGAGTGAGTTTCTCTCATATTTCCGATCACAGAGCTTAGCAAGATGGCATGTTCTATTCCTTTCCTCACTACACCTTTCATAGAGGATTTCTGCATAAATTATTTTGCTTAATCTTCCAAAAAGCAGAGATTGCTGGTAGAGTTATCCCCATTTCACATATGAGGGAAGTGAAGCTCGGGGTGCCCCTGCCAGTGAGTACCTGACCAGGTGGAGAAGTGGACCCCAATCTTCAGATCTTCACATAGGACTCCCTGTAGTACAATGTGCTACTTTTCCTAGATCAATGGTTTTCATTTTTTTTTTTTTTAAGCAGCAGAACCTTTTCTCTAAACAGAAGTGGAACCCCAGTAAATAAAATCATTAAAGGCCAAACTGATCTAGCTACAATAGGTAAGAAGCTTGGAGTCCTGTGAGTAAAGAAACATCAAGTGCCTTTTGTGTGCCGAGTACTATGCTGAACTATCTAATTCAATCCTCACGGGTACCTACAGGGTAGGCATTATTCTCCCAACTCTAAAAAAGCTGAGGATCTGAGAGGTTGAAAAACTCGACCAGTTACTCAGCTGTCATGGAGTGGAGCCAGGAGGCAAATCTGGGCCAGGCTCCAGCTTCTCTGCTTCAGACTGAGGCCACAGGTGCCATCGGTGCACTGAGCAGGGGAATCAGAGCCCCAAACAGCTCTGGAGAGGAGGGGAGGCAATTTTGGGTTAATGGACCCTCAAGGCTTTGTTTTCCATACCTTCGGTTTTCCTGGCACAGGCAGGGAGAAGAGGCCAGGAAAAGATAAACCAGTTGCCGCCAAGTTGTTGATGATGATAAATGCCAAGGAGTGCAGTGGGCACACGGGAGTGCCTCCTAAACGAAGCACTCCCCAGATACACTCCACACGGTGTCTGGACAAGCAGATAATTACAAACGTGGTTTCATCCCTGCTTTTCACTAACTGGGCTTTTTGTTTGGTGTTTGCAAAGGCAGGTCCCCATTAACCTACATGCTTCAATTCAGGGACACGCTTCTGCCTAATAGCACTTCAGCAGGCTTCATGGAGACAAACAGACCTAGAGTATTGTTGTCTTATTTGCCAGGTAAGTAATAGCTGGAAGGCTTTATTGGCACAGAGAAAGGCCTCTAAACAACAAGGCAAATAAAATCATAGAAAATACATTATTTTACAAATTAAAATAAAGTTCATCTTATTGGAGGTACTGAACGAGATCTACTCATCAAATACTGAGAGTGTGTGTAGATTTAGAGCGTTGCTCCAAGTACAGATAATCTTTAATGATTCAGAAGGTGCCCCAAGACATTCCAAATACACAGGGAAAAATCTGAGAGAAGGTGACTGCTAGAATAGAAGGAAAGTATTTTCCAGTGAATTCTACTCAATCCTTGTCAATGGCAGAGGGCAGGACATAGTAATTTAAAATGTGATAGTTGTTTTCATATATAGCATGTATGGTGAAAACAAGACAAGCCAAACCAAAGCCAAAACAATAACAATACTCCCTCAAGTGATTCTCAAAAGCAGATTTTTTTTTTTTTGTGGAGAGAAGAATGGGGAGAATAAATGAGCACACTTTCCCATTTTTAAATTCCATTTAAAATTGCCTACCTGGGAGGCACCTTTTCCCTGCATGCACTTTTGTACTTTTTGAACTTGAATACATGAATATGGTCTTTTCAAAAACTGAATGCACCAAATTTTTTAAAAAATTAAAAGTTGCCTACTTGTTTAAAATGCACCACCGGCTGCCTTCCTAAGCACTCGCTCTGCAAGGCGCCTCAGACCCCACCTTCTGTCTTGTCTTCACCAGCCATGTGCACAATGAGAGTTTACTTTCCAGGCTGTGCTGCCTTCTATCAGACTTCAGTTTATCTGGTCTTAATTATGTGTTGAACAACTGCCTTGGGCTCCATAAGTTAGATGGTATAGTTGATCGGTGAGATAAGACACACCACAGTTGACTGAGGTAAGATTTGGATCTAAGAGTACAAGGAATTTATGAAGTAAAGAATGAATCTTACCCAAAGAGAGGGCTAGCCTTTCCCCTTGGCCCCTAGGACGTCATTTCTAAGTCCTTGGGATGTCATGCCTTATAAGAGTATCTTTGTTTACAAGGAGGGTTGGGCCACATGGATAGTCTAACAATGGGATTTAAGGTGGGAACTTTGAATCATGCAATGCCAACTTGACCTCCAGGAAGGCTGGAAGATGAGGTCAGCCATGTGGGCAGCCAATCATGTCTATGAGACTGAGCCCCAAGAAAAAATCTGGATACCAAGGCCCAGGTCAGCCTCCCTGGATGGCAACACTCCATGTATATCGTCACGCGTTGTTACAGGGAAGGTTAGCACAGCCTGTGACTCCACTGGGAGAGGACAACTAGAAGCTCTGAGCATGGAACTTTCTGTACTCTGCCCTACATGCCTCTTCCCTTAGCTGATTTTAATCTGTATGTCCCCTTTCACTGTAATAAACCATAACTGTGAGTATAATAGTTTTCAGTGAGTTCTGTTAGTCTTTCTAGCAAATTTTCAAACCTGAGGGTGGTTTGGGGGACCCCTGAACTCTGCAGTTGGTGTTAGAAGTGAGGGTATTCTTGTGGACTGTTCCCTAATTTTGCAGTGACTAACTGCCAAAATTAGTTGTACAGAAGGAAAGAGTTTTCTGAGTTTTAATAATTACTCTTCACTTAACATTTAGGTGCTTTACATACTTTATCTCATTTAAGTCTTACAACGTACTTTGAGGAAGATAATATTGTCATCTTACAGATCAGTGATCTCAGACTGTCAGAGACAAAGAAAATGTTCTCCACGGTCACACAAATGACAGGGCCAGGCATGAACCTGGGTGTGAGAGCACCTTCCACTGTACCACGTGGCTTGTGGTCTGTCTTCACTGGGGGAAAACCTAATCCCTCCCCTCACCTCCAGCTCAATGAGGGGAGGCAGATGAGTAAATACATAATCATAATACAACTCTACCTCTCAACTTTGTTCTTTTCCAAGATGGTTTTGGTTATTGGGGGTCCCTTGCCCTTCCATATGAAATTGATGATTTTCCATTTCTGCAAAGAAGACTGTTGAAATTTTGATAGGGATTGCGTTGAATTTGTATATCACTTTGGGGAGAATTGACATTTTAATGATATTAAGTCTTCCAATCCATAGGATTAATATCTTTCCATTTATTTAGGTCTTTAATATTCTTCAGCAATGATTTGTAGTTTTCCATACATGAGTCCTTTATATCTGTGGTTAAATTTATTCCTAGATATTTTATTATTTTTGTTGCTATTGTAAAAGGAATTGTTTTCTTGATTTCCTTTTTGGATTGTTCATTGCTAGTATATGGAAACCCTGACTTTTGTGTATTGTTCTTGTATGTGCCATTTTTGCTGAATTCATTTTATTAGGTCTAGTAGCTTTCTTGTAGATTCTTAGAAATTTTCTGTTTATAGGTATATTAGTTAGGGTGCTCCTGGGAAACAGACTAAATTTCCAGACTAAGAAACAGAATATTTATAAATTTATTATAGGAATTGGATATATGACTGTGGAGATTGGCAAGTCCAAATCCTGTAGGGCAAACCATAAGCTGGGAACGTCAATGAAGATTTGATGAATTGTCCAGGAGAAGCTGACTGGCTGACGTAGGGGGTATAGAAGTTCTTTCTGACTGCTGAAATCATCAGTTATCCCTTTAAGGCCTTTAACTGATTGGATGAGACTTCTCTCATTGCTGAAGGCACTCTCTCCTTTGTTGATTGTAGGTGTAATCAGCCATAGATGCACTCAACTGACTAATGATTTAAATCCATGAAAAATCCTCATGGTAACACTCAGGCCAGTCCCTGCTTGACCAAACAACTAGACACCATAGCCTAGCCAGGCTGATACATGAACTTAACCTGTACAGTAGGATCATGACGTCTGTGAATAGGGATAGTCCTTCTTCCTTTCCAATTTGGATGCCTGTGGTTTTTTTTCTTGCCTGTTGCTCTGGCTAGAAGAACGTTAAGTACAATGTTGAATACAATGGTGAAAGTGGGCATCCTTGTCTTGTTCTTGATCTCAAAGAGAAAGTTTTCAGCCTTTCACCATTGAGTATGATGTTAGCTGTGGGTGCTGAATTTTATCAAATTCTTTTCTGCATCAGTTGAGAGGATTGTGTGCTTCCCCCCCCTGCCTTCATTCTATTAATGTGTATTACAGTGATTGATTTTCTTATGTTGAACCACCCTTGACACCTGTCATTTTGTCTGACCAACAGCCTCTGCTCTCAGGCTCTCCTCTAAGAATAGCTTCACTCCAATTTTCTTACCTTAAACCTCATGTTTCCAACAGGAGCTGCTACGTCCTTACAGCTGTAACCTTGGACCAGGCTTGGATATCTGGGCCAGGTTGGGCTTGTCATAAAACCCTGGCCATTGCTGACTGACTAGGGGTAGGCATCTGACCCAAGCCAGGAGAATCAGAATTTTTCCTGGGATGGTACAACTTGAAATGAGAAAAAAGTCAGTCAGTCTTTCAGGTGGTTTATCATAAAACATGAAACTTGAGAACTCTTAGCAGACATTTTGTGCCATATAGTAGAAGCTTGTCTGCAGTGAAAGGGAAGGAAAAGATGAAGCTTCTCCTGAGTGTAGCAGTAGAGAAGAGAGTGAAAGAGAGGAAAAGGGTGGCTTGCGATTTCCCTGGCTTCAGCTGTTGCTGAGGCTCAGACATCTCTCTCCTACCCAGAGTTTGGTGGAGGAAACCAGTCCTTCAATTATGTGTACCATCTCTGTGGACTTCTAACAAAGTTCTCTCTTACTTAAGTGTGTTGGAGTTGGGTTGTTTTTCTGTCATTTGCAACTGAACACTTTGGAGAGTCTAGGAAGGTTTTCCTATAGAGATGACAATTAAAGTTTGGCTGTAAATAACAGTCAGACTAAAGCTCAAATTAAAGAAAATAGGAGCTCTGCAGAGAAAAGAGTGGTGTGGGACTACTTCAAAAGAAAGAAAGAAAGAAAGAAAGAAAGAAAGAAAGAAAGAAAAAGACTGTTTGGTAGCTTAATAAAACCCTGCACATACTTCTAAAATTTTCTAGGTAAAGATGCAACAAATTGGCCAAGTTATGAATCTGGAAATTCTGCTTCCTGGCCTTGCACCACAGAAATTCTGACCTCTTTGAGGTGATTTATAAAACCTAAGTGTCAGTAAGTGATGCTTATTGAGTTAAAGAACCTGAGAATTTGAGCTTCCTAGGCTAAAAGACAGAAGTTTACATAAAACCATTGGAGGGGGCACGCCAAATACTGCAGCCTAAACCAAATATGGCTTCAGCAATGAAGAAGTGAGGAAGGTGATTAAAAAAAAAATAATCTCATTTAACAGGCAGGGCAAACCATAAGGCTATAGGGTACAACTTAGTGATGTCAACAAAGATCCAGGTTCTTAGGTTCTTGCCATCCTAGGTATATTGTATTATTATTTCCAGATATTTACTGTCCCTCATGTGTTAAGATTGTACCCCCCCACTCTGTAGACATCAGGCTTGGCCATGAGACTTTCTTTGGCCAGTGAAATGTTGAATATAAGTTATGTAAGCCACTTCCAAGAAGAAGCTTTAAATTCCATGCTGGTATTATCTTCATTCTCAGACTAGTCAAAAGGTGGCTACAGCACTTCCAGGTATCACCTTCTGGCATGACAATATCTAGAGCAAGAAGAGAGATACTCTACTCCAGGCTCTTCTCTAAGAACAAGGGGCATTTCAAGGAGCCTCCAGCAGACTTTTCCTCATGCCTGGGGGAGGCAGATACTGAAAAACTATGTAGGTTTTGTAATAAAGGAAAAGCAAACCAGGGGAGTGATTCTAATAGTGGTGGTGGTGGTGGGTTCAGCCCAGGCAGAGGGTAGGTAGGTAATGCCTACGGCCTGCCCAGAGCTAAGAGCTTGTAGCCAACATGCTCCCCTATCAGAGTTCCCTTGCGTGGCCCAGCAGTTCCCTGTGCCCAGTAGAATGCTCAACCATGGGACTTCTATTATTACCAACAACAGCAACTAAAAATAATTAATAATCCAAAAACTAGGTTCCTTAATCCATTCTTTCTTAGATTTCATTCCTATCTAGGGTCAGGGGAGAAATTGGGGAGGTACGTGCCAAGTTAAATATTTATGCATCTACTTATGCATTCTAGGCACTGAAGAAATAAAGGATCTGTATAAAACATAGACCCAGCCCTCAGAAGATACTACAGCCTAGTTAGGGAGAGAAAAGAATCATGGCAAAAACATTCAAAGGACAAAGCAAGACTGTGTGGCAAAAGCCTCCAGCTTACATAGTACAGACAAGAGCCTACATGGACCCAGAGAATGAGTGCTCTTCTCCCATCCGCGAGAGGGCATGGAGGGAAGAAGCAGCCAGGACGAGGTCCGTTCAATGCCTGGCTGCCCAATTTCTAGCACATAACGGGTATTCCGGTTTGCTAATGCTGCCGTTATGCAAAATGCCAGAAATGGATTGACTTTTTTGAAGGGGATTTATTAGGTTACAAATTTACACTTCTAAGGCCATAAATGTGTCCACACTAAGGCATAAACAGGAGGATACCTTCACTAAAGAAAGGCCAATGGTGTCCAGAACACCTGTCAGCTGGGAAGGCACATGGCTGGCATCTGCTGGTCCTTTGCTCCAAATAGGTTGCATTTCAAAATTCTTTCTCTAAAAAGTCTCTGGCCTTCCGTCTCTCTTAGCTTCTCTCAGCTCTCTGCTTGGTTCTCCTGGGGCGTTTCTCTCTAAGCATCCGGGAGTCCTCTCTTAGATTCTCTGGGGCAAACTCTGGGCTTCATCTCTTAGCTTGGTATCTCCATATGTCCTTCTGTCTGCATCTCCCAGCGTCTCCAAGCATCTGGGTCTGTGTCAGCTCTTAGCTTCTCCCGGGGGCAAACTCTGGATTACATACCTTAGCTTCTCTCCAAAATGTCTCTCTGTGAGCTCCCTTAAAGGACTCCAGTGATCTAATTAAGACCCACCCTAAACAGGCACAGTCACATTGCCATGGAAATATTCAATCAAGAGTGGATTAAAAGATCATGGCTCTTCTGGGGTCCATGACAGCTTCAAACTGACACAACAGGTTTGCAGGAAGTGTTTCCCAAATAATGTAAGGGGCATTGAGGAAGTTCTGCTGCTGTCTTTCCCTGCCCCTCTTTGCTTATTGCAATAGTTATCTTCTAATTGGAGACTTCATTCCATTTACATTTATTTTAATTACATATCTGAATCCACTTTTGCCATATTATTTTATACTTCCTTTTGGCTCTATTTTCTTGGTTTCTTTCTTTCTCCTTTCTTATCTTCTTTTGGACTGATTTTTTTCTCCTGAAATATTCAGTTTCTTTCTATTATTTGAAAGTTAAGCCTTTTATCAGCATTCTGTGACATCTAAAGTTAATCAATTTTACCCTCATTCTGAATAATACAAGGATCTTAGAACAATTTAACTCTGATCACTTCCTCCCGATTGATAAGCTTTTATTTTACTATTTTTACATCTATTTTGATGTTATAAACCCCATATATTAAAATTATTTTTATTATTTTATTTAGTTAATGTCTGTTGAGATTTTACCATTTTTCATGTTACTATTTTCTTTGCTCACCATCCATTCTTCAATCCAATTTCTTCTTTTTTGGGATATCTTCCTTCCTCTCAAGGACATTTTTAAGATGAAAACCTGTTGGTAATACTCTCAGTTTTTTTAAAATGCAATTTTATTGAGATATATTCACACATTATATAATCCATCCAAATTATACCATCAGTGGCGCCTAGTATTATCACATAATTGTGCAATAATTACCACAATCAATTTTAGAACATTTTCATTACTCCAAAAATACTAATAATAATAAGAAATAAAAATATAAAAGAAAACCCAAAATATCCCATACCCCTAACCCTTCCTATTGTTGACCCCTAGTATTTATGTGGTACATTCGTTACTGTTGATGAGAGAATATTGATATTGCTGTTAATTATAGTCCATAATTTGCAATACGTATATTTTCTCCCAAATATCCCTCTATTATTAACTCTTTGTGATAGTGTTGTACATTTGTTCTAATTCATAAGAGGTCTATTTTATATCTGTACTATTAATCACAGTCATTGTTCACCAAAAGATTCACTGTTCTACATTCCCATGTTTCCACCTCTAGCTTTCCTTTTGGTGACATACAAGACTCTAAACTACCCCTTTCAACCACATTCACTCACAGTTCAGCACTATTAATTATACTCACAATAATGTGCTTCCATCACCTCTATCCATTTCCAAACATTTACGTTCACCCTAGTAAACATTCTGCACATTTTAAGCAACTGCTCCCCATTCTCTAGCCTCATTCTGTCCCCTGGTAACCTGTATTCTAGATTTTATGTCTATGAGTTTACATATTATAATTAGCTCATATCAGTAAGATCACACAGTATTTGTCCTTTTGTGTGTGCCTGACTTATTTCACTCAACATAATGTCTTCAAGGTTTATCCATGTTGTCATGTGCTTCAGAACTTCATTCCTTCTTACTGCTGAATAACATTCCATCGTATGTATATACCTACGTATATACCCCTTTTTATTTATCCATTCATGTGTTGATGGACACTTGGGTTGTTTCCATCTTTTGACAATTGTGAATAATGTCACTATGAACATCTTTGTGCAAGTGTCTGTTCGTGTCCTTGCTTTCATATCACCTGGGAATATACTGAATACTCTCAGTTTTTTTATTCATCTAAAATGTCTTTATTTTTCTTTAATTCTTAAAACATAGTGTTGCAGCTTACTTAATTCTAGGTTGATAGTTATTTTCTGTCATCACTTTGAAGTGATCATTTCACTACCTTCTCGCTTCCACTGCTGCAGCTGAGAATCAGCTGTCATTCATCAGTATATAATCTACTTTTTTCCTGATTGCTTTTAAAATGTTCTCTTTGAAAGTGCTCTGCAGCTTCATTACTATGTATCTATATGAGGATTTAATTTTACTTATTCTGCTTAGGAGTCATTGGAATTCCTGAAACAGAGGATTGGTGTCATTAGTTCTAAAAAAATTTCAGCGATTATCTCTTCCAATATTCCTTCTCCCGTATTTATTATTTCCATTTAGAACTCTAATGGACACCTTAAATCCTTTTTTATATTTGCCAACATTTCGACTCTCTGTAAGGATATTCTAGGGATAATTTTTTTCAGCTCTATCTTCTAATATATGGTTTTCTTTTCATCTGTTTCTAATCTGGTATTTGGCCTATCCAGTGAGTTTCTAATTATAATTCTTATATATTTTGTTTGTGGACATTCTGTTTGGGTTCTTTTGAAAACATGCCTAGCTGCATTTGATAGCCTCTTTTTCTCTTGAGATCTTTCAAAACCTTCTTTTATTTCTTTAGCTATTTCTTTAAATATGTTTTGTTTCTTTAAATATGTTAAAAGTTCTAATTTTACATCCTCCATGTGATAATTCCAACATCTCCAATCTCTGAAGATCTGATTCTAAAGTTTGTTCCTTCTTTTAAATTTCACTCATGGTGCCTTGTTTTCCTATGTGCTTGTTTATTTATTGACTTATTTTTACTGTGAGCTCATTGTCCTTGAAACATTATTTGTAGGAATTATTTGGGGTCTGGGCTTAAGTGTGTTGTTCCAGAAAGCATTTTTGTTTACTCCTACCAGGCCCTGGAGTCCTTATCAAACCCAGATTAGTCATGGTTTTGACCTGAGGTTTTCCAAGTCAAAATGTAAATTTCCAATATAAATTCTGGCCCTAAAACTTTGTGAATGTGTGATCATGATCAGGGTTTCACAGGGAAGAGTTTTTTATTTTCCTTCTTTCTTTCTTTTTCCTGTTCGATTCAATGCTAGGACCCCTGAGTGGGGAAGATTTTCTTCTTAGTTACCCATTGGAGCTCAGGAGAAAAAAAAATGAGTCCTGTCTTTATGTGGAAGCCTATCAGCCCTCCTTTTACCCCAAACTTTTTCTCTACAAACATTTCTGCAGAACTGACCTTTAGACTCGGCTTTAAACTATGGTTCTGAAATTGGATCTTCATCAGTGATCTAGTCTCAGAGTTTCAGTGAAAGACTGTGCCAGATAATCTTAATTATTGATACTATAAAGAATACATTCCCAGGGTACCACCACAAATAGACAACTGTTAAGACTGTGCCAGGGGATTGAGTTAGACTTTTTCAGGAATCTTTTTAGTTCAGAAGCATATGGCTTCATAAAAGCAGACTGCTGATCCAAGATCCAGCAAACCAAGACTTTATATGTATGAATTACCTGATGAGGGAAAGAAAATTTGATTGTTTATTTAGAATATTGTTGGTATTGCGTACATATTTTATCTTCTGATGGGCATATAAATAATGTTTTTTGTTTCTGGATCTGTCCCTAATCATTAATTTATGAGGCTTTGCTCTTGCAAATTGAAACACTTTAAAAATGGTATCAAGAGGAGCTAAGATGGTAGCATAGAGAGGAGTGGAAGACTGTTAGTGTGCCTGGAACAATTCATAAATGACCAAAAAAACTAGTAAATAACCTGGAATAACTGCAGGGAGACAAACATGACTGTCCACTCATCACATACCAACCTGAATTGGGAGGAATGCCTGAGATCGCACCATAAAATCTGTAAGTAAGAACTGCGGACCGGCGCTGAGAGCTGAGAGCTGAGAGCCCCTCCCTCACGGAAGCCTCGCGGTGTTAGAGAACAGAACTCTCTGAACAAGCGCGTGTACCTCAGCCCAGCTCCAACTGGGGTTTTAATGTTAACTGCTCAATACAGACAACAAATCCCCAACAAGCAGACAGAGGCTTTTGGTGACGACTGACCGTGGGACAGTCAGGGGACATATCTGTCTCAGGACGAGGAGCCCAGAGGATCAGGTGCTATCTCTGGCCAACGGGTGAAGCTGGGAGCTTTCTGTACCTTTCTCCCTCAGTCATCCTGGGTGGCTCAGTGGAGAAAGCCTCAGCTGTTCTCAGCCCGCAGTGCTTTGCAGTAGAGAAAGCTATTTTAAAATCTCAGCACTCTGACCAGCAGGGTCAGAGAAACAAAGAATCTATTTATTTGCAAATGACCTCTCTGGAGGGGCATAGCTTCCCAAGAGGAAAGGGAGGGGCCCAGCTCTTCTACTACCTGCCTTACATTCGGAACCAGACCCCAGAGCCTAGGGGAGGAGAGCTGCGGGCCACACTCCCTTACACCAGCACGTGAGGGGCTGACAGGCACCACCTGCTGGGCAGAAAAGCACAGAGTGTGTCAATCCTCTGAGACTCACCATCAGGGAAACCGGATACTAAATATTTTCCTCCTTTAAATATTTTCCTCCTTCTGTGACCTGAGCCTGTTCTCATCTGGGAAAACCTGATTGGGTGGCCTGGGAGGTTAGATGCCTAGACAACAGAAAACTACAACCTACACTAAGATAAATGAAGTTATGGCCCAGTCAAAGGAACAAACTTACACTTCAACTGAGATATAGGAATTTAAACAACTAATGCTAAATCAATTAAAAAAATTTAGAGAAGATAAGGCAAAAGAGATAAAGGCGGTGTTTATAAAAAAGTGCACTGGGCATACATAAGGCAGAAATCGAAAGTTCAAAAAAACAACCAACAGAATCTATAGAAATGAAAGGCACAACACAAAAGACAAAAGACACAATGGAAACATACAACAGCAGATCTCAAGAGGCAGAAGAAAACACTCAGGAACTGGAGAACAAAACACCTGAAAGCCTACACGCAAAGCAGCAGATGGAGAAAAGAATGAAAAAATATGAGCAATGTCTCCGGGAACTTAAGGACGAAATGAAATACAAGAATGTATGTATCATTGGTGTCCCAGAAGAAGAGAAGGGAAAAGGGGCAGAAGCAATAATAGAGGAAATAATCAGTGAAAATTTCCCATCTCTTATGAAAGACATAAAATTACAGATCCAAGAAGCACAGTGTACTCCAAACAGAATAGATCTGAATAGGCCTATGCCAAGACACTTAATAATCAGATTATCGAACCTCAAAGACAAAGAGAGAATCCTGAAAGCTGCAAGAGAAAAGCAATCCATCACATACAAAGGAAGCTTAATAAGACTATGTGCGGATCTCTCAGCAGAAACCATGGAGGCAAGAAGGAAGTGGTGGGATATATTTAAGATACTGAAAGAGAAAAACTGCCAACCAAAAATCCTATATCCAGCAAAACTGTCCTTCAAATATGAGGGAAAGCCCAAAATATTTCCCGACAAACAGACAGTGAGAGATTTCGTGAACAAGATACCTTCTCTACAGGAAATACTAAAGGGAGCATTACAGAGTAATAGGAGAAGACAGGAGTGCGTGGTTTGGAACACAGTTTTGGGAGATGGTAGCACAGCAATGTAAGTACACTGAACAAAGATAGCTATGAATATGGTTGAGAGAGGAAGGTTGGGAGTATGTGAGACACCAGAAGAAAGGAGGAAAGATGAAGACTGGGACTGTGTAACTCCATGAAATCTAGAGTGCTCAGCAATTGTGATAAAATGTACAAATACTTTCTTTCACGAGAGAGAACAAGCAAATGTCAACCTTGCAAGGTGTTAAAAATGGGGAGGCATTGGGGGAGGGATGCAATCAGCGTAAACTAGAGACTGTAACTAACAGAATCATCGTATTAAGCTTCCTTTAATGTAACGAAGACGATATACCAAGATAAATGCAGATAAGAGGGGGGGTAAGGGAGGCATGTGAGACACTTGACATTGGTGGTGTTGTCTGAGTCTTTGTTCTGCTTTGATTTAAGGTTATCTTTCCTTTTGCTGCTTCCTAGCTGTCATTTTTTTTTCCTCTGTCTTTTTTCTTTTGCCTCTCTACCTTCTTTGATTCTCCCTCCTCCCTTGTGGAAGAAATGTAGATCCCTTATATAGATAGTGGTGAAGGTGGTGAACACATAAATATGTGACTATATAGGGAACCATCGATTGTTTACTTAGGATGGAATGTATGGCATGTAAACAAAACCATCTTAAAAAAAAAAGAAATGGGTTGATGATGAAACCTTGCGGGCAATATACTGAGTGAATTAAGCCATAAGAACAAATATTGCAGGGTCTCACTGATAGGAAATAATTATAATATGTAAACTCAAAGACATGAAATATAAGGTAACAAGATATAGGACGAGGCTAAAGAATGGGGAGCAGTTGCTTAGTATGAGCAGAATGTTCAATTAGGATGAACTTAAATGTTTGGAAATGAACAGGGGTGTTGATAGCAAGATGTGAGAATAACTAACAGTGCTGAATGGTGCGTGAATGAGGTGGAAAGGGGAAGCTCAGAGTCATATATGTCACCAGAAGGAAAGTTGGAGGTCAAAAGATGGGAATGTATAAAACTGATTCCTATGGTGGGCAATGTCCGTGATTAACTGTACAAATATTAGAAATCTCTTCCATGAACCAGAACAAATGTATGACAATACAACTAGAAGTTAGTAATAGAGAGGCATATAGGGAAAATATATATACCTATTGCAAACTATATACTACAGTTAGTAGTATTTCAGAGTTCTTTCATAAACAGTAACAAATGTACTGTATCAGTACTACAAGTCAACAATGGAGAGGAGTTGGTTAGGGATGTGGGAGGATTCGAGTTTCCTTTTCTTTCTTTTTTATCTTTTTTATTTTTGTCTTTCGCTTTATTTCTTGTCTGGGGCAATGAAAAGGTTCTAAAAATTGAGCAAAAATTTAAGTGTGGTGATGGAGGCACAGCTGTATGAGGGTACCGGGGGCAACTGATTGTACACTTTGGATCTTTGGATAATTGTATGGTATGTGAACAATCTCAATAAAAATGAAAAAAAACAAAAAACAAAAACAGTATCTGGTTCTCCCTGACATCTCACAATTCGGAAACAGCTATTTTACTGAGTCCTTTTACATTTCATGACAATGTATTTATCTGCATAAGTTCAATAAAAGCCATCCTCATCTTTGTTCTTTAACCAGAATATAGTTGGACAAATTGATTGTGCAACCAAGGTCAAGCCTGGAGTGTTGTTTTTGACAATCAGTCTCATTTTATGTGGTACAATAAGTCCACCAGGAAAACAGCCATTCTTCATATGTATAACTGATGTCTACAAAACCCTCCCAAGTAATTGATCTGGTAACAGGGAAGTCACTTCTTGGCAGGTTGGGAAACTTAGCAAATTATTGGGACATCAAGGAGGAAGAAATTTCTTCATGGTTACTACAGATGAAAATTGGTGGAGATGAATTTTGCTTTTATAGCCTAGGAGTAAATTAGGAAATAAGAGCAGTTTTTTAAAGACTCTGGAATGACAGAGCTATTGAGAATACAAACTTAGATTCTTTAGGTGCTTGCCAGAAAGACACTAATTAATCTGGTATTAGTAGTAGATGCTCAGGTTTTTGTGGCCTTAGTTTACTGACCACACAAGGAGGAGGCCTATATGTCTTTTTTTTTGCACACAAATAACTTATCTTTAATAAAATACATCATTCTGTTAACATGAACTAAACAATCTAAGCCTTTTAGATATTAGGTAGGTAGTGCAGGTAGAGGGAAATGTTTGATTCAATAAAATGTGAGTGTCAATGAATAACAGATTTTAATCTAAACTTTCATAGTGAAAAATCCATGACTCTGGATTCACTGTACTTCATGAGACTATCATTTAAACAAGATCAATCTAGAGGAAACAAAAAAACTCCCAAACCTAGGAAAAAACTTAATTTAAAAACTTGTAATATTTTTACAGCTTAGGAAAAACACTTGGTTCCATATAATTTAGTTCATTTAACTAAACTTTTACATTTCTTGATTCTCTTACATATACAATTTTTATATAAGGAGACAAAATGTGAAAGGCAGTGCATAAGGGGTATTTATAGTAAAATGTATTATTTTATATAACTTCTTAGATTGCTTTCTTTTTACTTTGCAACTTATTAAAGTATTTCACTCAATGTCATTTTTTCTACATCTTTTATGTGTCTTTGTTATGCATTGCATTTCTCTTTTAAATATTAATTATACAAGTAATACATGCTGATTGGAAAAATTTTTTACAATCTGTAAGTAAAACAGGCAGATAGTCTGCATTAAACCCTAATTACACTCTCCTCTCCAAAGGTAGTAACTTTTAACGTTTTAGAATGTGCTTTTCTCTAAAAAATTATATGCATTTTTGAACAAAGATCCGTGATGTGATTGGTAAATGATTTTGTTAGTCATTCATTATATTTTCATGCCTGAGCATAATTTTCAATTGCTCAAAAACATGTTTATATGCTAGATTTTATTTGTCTGTAAATACATATAGTTTTTCAAATATGTAGTCAATTCCCCAGTTTTATTTGTCTGTAAATACATATAACTTTTCAAATATATAGTCAATTCCCCAGTCATTCTTCAAAAGCATCAACTATCTTAAGACAATATTGCATTTTGTGCCAAACAACCTGTTGATTTCAGGGTCTGGAATATAAAATGGTGGGCCTGCATGTTTAGTTGGATCATAAGAAACAATAGATGCTAGGTAGTAGAACCCTTTTCTTGTTAGGGACAACATTATATCAACATAGCGTTCCCGATCACCTGGATTAATAGCGGCTAAGGCGTGTCTACCCCAAATCCTGTCAAATTTGCCACTATTTACTCTAGAAAGATAAAAAATGCTGCAACAGTACAATGAAATGTTTTCTGAAGAACTCTTAAATATTTTGGTTCCAGGAATTTCAGCATTTGTTTCTTCTGAGTAGGAAAGATTCTCTTCTGTAAAAAGTTCTCAAACCCCAAGTTCACTGATCTCCACAGCAACCTCACTGTGTCCCAGGTCTGCAACCATCTCATCTCAACTGCTTTCCCACAAAGAAGAAAAAAAGTCCTGAGTCCACTCTTGCCATTAAGAAAACTATCCAAATGCTCCTTTAATAGCTGATGTCCTTGTTCTTGATGAAATGCAATAGTGCAGCTCACCCACTTTTCTTGCCATTCTTCCAGGGTTAGTACTTGGTTTTTCTGTACCTTATTATTGGGGTACTCTTTAATTTCGAGTAAAGTTCCTATAGCATTTATAGTTTAGTAGACACTTTTGCTTCACAAGCACGTGTCTCCAGCACCTCTTCAGCTGTCTGCATGGGGCCTGGATGTCGGGATCCCCATGCCCCCAACTCCTCCTTGCATCCCCCCCACCCCCTTATATGTCTTTACATGTCCTGCTGCCCCTATATAAAAGATCAGGCCTAATACCAAAAACACAAAGATACTAGCTGTGTGTGTGTGTGTATGTGTGTGTGTGTGTGTGTGTGTGTGTGTGTGATGTAAATAATCTTTGTAGATTACATAGAACCTCAAGGAGGATTATTAAGAAAAATTATCTGAAATTTGGAAGTAAAGCAAAAAGATAACCATGTGACCTATGGTGTCATTTTAGGATCCTTTCTAACCAGCCTTCCTAATGGTCATTTGACTCTCTAGGTAGGGGAATGCAACTTCACTTGAAAGGAACTTTACTACATTTGTTTATTGTTAATTTTACTGTATATGCATAACAGTGATAACTTTCAAAGTATGATTTAACAAGTAGTTAGACAGCAAATTACTTGAAAGGAACTTTAGTGTTGTTTTTACTATTTTCTATTTTACTATTTTCTACTTACTATTGCCCTTTTTGCCTAAATAACTTTAAGTTGGGTTTCTGTCACTTGCTACCCAAAGAATTCTAACAACTCCTGACCACAAGGATTATTTCTAGACCCAGCAAGAGTATGCAAGTTTGTAAGCTAAAAGTACTATGCAAATACATGACAAATTATTGTTGTTAAATGGTTCATGCTCTTAGGGACAAGGCAGGTACAGAGATG
This sequence comes from Choloepus didactylus, assembly GCF_015220235.1. NCBI lineage: Eukaryota > Metazoa > Chordata > Mammalia > Pilosa > Megalonychidae > Choloepus > Choloepus didactylus. Next base: position 21,332,710 of record NC_051322.1, on the reverse strand, counting down.
TCTGACCCAGAATATATAGTTCTAGTTATGAAAACATACTCATAAACACATAAATCCAGAAGTGGACAAAAGCAGCCAAAGCAGTGTGTCGGTGAACATGTTTGCTAATGAGGGTGTGGCCTGAGATGTCTCATGAAGACACTTGAATTCATCAGGACGACGTTCCTCGTGGTGTGCGAAGCTGTTGATGGAGGCTGGGTTGCTGCTCCGAATGTGAGATGTGTGCCACTGAGAAGTCCCTCTTGGGGTATTTGGACCCATTATTATCTGTTGACAAAGTCTAATACAGAAGAGAAGCTGCTTCAAAGAAACGAAGGATTACTATTAAATAGAGCAGTGAACTAAATCCCATGGAAAGAGTATTGTTTTCTGCGACATGCATGAGGGGAGGGTACAGTTGTTAAAATATCATTGGAAGTGTTGCTAAGAAGAGAAGGAAAGCCAGTATCACTGTTGAGAATTGAGAACCCGCTGCAGATGAAAGTGCTTCAGTGGCCTTCCCCATTGGGCATGGGAGGGGGGGTGAGGGCCTGAGATCCCGGCGGGTGTGGGTGTTGGGAAGACTCTCAATGAGCCCACTGGGCTGAGTCATCCATCAGTGAAAAGCCATCCTTGCGGCAGGTGCCAGCTTGGCTCAGGCCCTGCCCCTGGAGCCTCAGCTTTGTGGAGACACTGAGTTTTCTCCCTGCTGTGGGAAATTAGGAGACAATCTGTCCAGTGGCTTGTGACCTTCTCCAGGTCCCTCTGGGATCTTGTTCAATTTTAATAAACACACAACCCTCATGTGCTGGCACTTCTAGCAAAAACGTATTTTGGCAACTGCAAAATTGCTAATGAAATTAAGTAACATTTTACTTAGTGTCTGTTCCATGCCCAGTTTGCCGCCCTCTGAGTAAACTGGCACTTGATTAAACCAGAAGCCTAGGATGCTTCTTATCCCAGACTCCAGGCAGGCTCTGTGGGGAGAAGGGGTCAGGGAAGGAAGAAAGGAAGAATATCTATAGCCCATCATTCCCTTCCAATATTGAAGAGAGCATCTTGTTTCCATTCCTACTATTTCCATTCTCACTATATCCATTCATTATATCCTATACGATTGTAGGAACTTTCTGTATTAGTTAAGACTTTATTGGTAGCAAGTGACAGAAACATAGTTCTATCCAGCTTAATCCAAAAGAGGACTGTATCGTAAGGATACTTTGTTTCATTGAATCCAGGACAGGAATGAGGCTATGCCTGCTACCACTGGAAACGTGGAATTTGAACATTCTCAGAGCTCTCTCTCCACCTCTCATTGTTGTTCCTTCTCTGTGCATCCCTTCAGGCTCCCTTCCACCCTCTTTTTCTTCAAACACAGTCTCTTCTGGTTTGGCTCACACTGGAAGAAACATAATTGCAGGTAGCCTCAGCCTCTAAGGAAAAGACTGCCCTGATTCTGGGTCCTAAATGCAAGCTGAGTCTGGTGTCCATCCGTGGACTGGACAGTGAAGACCTTGGGGATAAGCACTGTGCTTGGCCCAGCTGTGATCAAGCATCTATGCCAGGACCCATGGCCGGGGGCAGGATCCTACTGTAAATGGCCACTGCTTCACCATGTGATGGTGAGGGGAAAGGCAAGTTCCTAGAAAGGAGGGGTAGTGGGAACCTGATCCTACACTACACCATCCAGCTGGTCACCTGTGCCTCATCCCTGGCTTCTCCTCTCCATTTCATTTGCTGATGAATTGCTCTTCCTGAGACATACCCTCCACATGTGACTCTTCTGCTTAAAATGTTCTCTGGCTCCCACTGCTTTGCCTATTAGATCTCTGAGACTTAGAATCTCTCAATTGTAAGGGCCTTTAGCTTTCACCCAGACCTACTCTTTATCCAATGTATAAATTCTTCTCTAATTTCCCAACCTTCTGCTTACATACCTTCAGTGAGCAGGACCTCACTGCCCCTACAAGAAAATCTGGTTCATTTTATAACAGCTCTGACTGTTAGACCTGCCTTCCTTCTAAAGTGATATCTTTCACTCACTGGTCCTGGTTCTTCTTTCTGGGGTCTAATGTCTAACGTACCCTTCAACTAGGTTAGAGTAGTTATAATTCCATCCTCACAATCCCCCTTCTGCAAGTTTTCTTGTTTTCAACCTAAATAGCTTTCTTTTCTTTATTTTTTAAACAATATTTCAAATGTACTATTATTTTCCAGTCTTCCCTCTCCCTTTCCAAAGCTCTTCTCTTGATGTGTTGTAATTTGTCAAGGATCTTCTTAAAGAGTTTTGTCCAGTACTGAAAGGCATGCTCCAAGGGGGCCTCCTCAGTCGAGAGAAGAATAGACCTATTGTTGCTGACATTCTGAAGCGACCATGTGCCGGTTTGAATGTATTATGTCCCCCAGAAAAAGTCATATTCTTTGATGCAATCTTGTGGGGCAGACATAATAGTGGAGATTAAGTTGGAACGTTTGAATTAGGTTGTTTGCATGGAGATGCACCCCACCCAACTGTAGATGATAACTGATGGGATATTTCCATGGAGGCGTGGCCCCACCCATTGAGGGTGGCCCTTGATCAGTGGAGCCTTATAAATGTGCTGACTCAGAGATGGAACGGAGTGCAGCTATGAGTGACGTTTTTAAGAGGAGCAAGCTTGCTAGAGAGGAACATCCCGGGAGAAAGCCATTTTGAAACCAGAACTTTGGAGCAGACGCCAGCCATGTGCCTTCCCAGCTAACAGAGGTTTTCCAGACGCCATTGGCCATCTCCAGTGAAGGTACCCGATTACTGATGTGTTACCTTGGACGTTTTGTGGCCAAACTACTGTAACTACTGTAACTGTGTAGTGAAATAAACCCCCATTTTATAAAAGCCTATCCATCTCTGGTGTTTTGCATTCTGCAGCATTAGCAAACTAGAACATACCATTTCCTCTCATTACTCACCTTGGCATTTACATCACACTCGTGATTACACCCAGTTTTCAGTCCATGAAAACTTCCTTAGCTTATACCAATTAATCTAGGGTTCAGCAGACAGGACCAACCTTCTGCCCCACTTCCTTCCTTCACAGTTTTCTTGTTGAGCTTTGCTGTAGAATCCAGAACTAATTCTGACCAAAGGCAAGAGAAGCCACTTAACCATTGGCCTAGAGTTGGTTGACCAGATGCTCTGGTACTGAGAACTGTATCTAAGGTCTTGTTTCTGGGACCTAGTCCCCAACTCACTAGCAACTTGATCCTTTTTGTGGGAACCAGCTTAAGATTCTAGTCCCCTGTGGGATATTAATATCCTCTAGCCCTAGTAGGTGCATGAGTTGCTTCCCTGCTGAGACACTTCCTGCACATCATTAACAAACATAAGGTTTCCATCTAGTCACCAGCTCCCAGCTCTTCCCTAGATCTCCTGGACACCCTGTTATTAGATGTTGTGATGATTAATTTCATGTGTCAACTTGGCTAAATGTTCAGTTGTTTGGTCAAGCACTGGCCTGCTTATTGTGAGGATATTTCATACATGGGATTTGCATCTATAATTAATTGATTGCACGTGCAATCAACAAAAGAAATTGACCTCAGCAATGTGGGTAGTCTCTTCATCCAACCAGTTGCAGATCTTAAAAGCCAGAACAAGGATTCCAGAGGTTAGATGAAAAATTTCTGCCTCAACTTCAACATTGGTTCTTACTGCAATTTCCAGCCAAACAACTTCCCCTAGGGAATTTGAACTTATAATATCAGCATCACCTTTATTAGAGTTTTCTGCTTGTGGCTTGCCCTGTGGAGTTCAGACTTGCCAGACCCCGCTTTTGGTTCAAGGGGACTCTGCTCTGTGGTCATAGCTGGGAGGACAGTCCGGATCTCCTAAGTCTTGTTCCAGGATGCTCAGCATCACAGGGTGTTGCCTTCCTCAATCTACTAAACTTGTGCAGAAATTATTGAGCCTTACCTATGTCAAACATAAGAAAACATGTATTTTTTTTAACATAGCATCAAGTTCAGTTTTAGGAGCCAAATTTTCAAAGCTCTCAACATGACAGTCGAGTTCCATGGAACATAAAAATAAGCATTCTTTTGGTTAATGTGTGGTATCTTCCTTTCAACCCCTTTTGTTCTCTTTGTTCTTTTATTTCTAATATTTTCCTTAGCATAAAATTCCTCATGGCTGGTTGTAGCAACTGGAAGGCAAAAGGGGATAACCGTAGGAGCCAGCTTGGGTAGAAGAGTGGGTGGTTGTTTGAGAATGGCTTATTTTGACAAGAGCACTTGGGCAGCAGTATGGGAGATAGACTACGGAGGAGGGGAGAGGCAGCCCCAAATTTCACCCTCTGTTTATGACATCGGTGGATAATGGTGCAGTACTTTTGAGTCATGTCCTTCCACAGATGCAAAAGATGGAGAAGGCAGAGTGACTCAGAATGCCAGTGTCTGGCACCATTAAGCAGGGGCCTCTGATTCAGAGCTAAGACAACACGACTCATTCCCACCTGGCAAGACAGGCTCCACTGTTCCTGCTAGGGCTGACCTAATTACAAGTCATTCATCAGATGTTTTCTTGTTTGTGCTCCATTTAAGAGTGAGTCCTATCTCTCTCCATAAAGCACAAGCAGACCAGGATGCCCAAGATCTGCCATGTTGGTGGCTTGGAGCTGCTTGTGGGGAACTGAGTCTTCCATGTTGCCTGAGGCATATCTGGGGTGGTGGCTTAGAATGCTGAGCCGCAGGCCTGCATAGAATGCCATGCAGGCCCACCCGGTAAAGATGTGTGTCTTGTGACTACCATTGTCTTAAACCTAGATTGTATGCACCTGATGTAAATACACCTGATGTAAACATAAGTATCTGGTGGGCTCTCCCCCACCTGAGCACCTTTAACATATACACCTGATCTTCTGAAATAACTAGCTGGAGCAAGGCTGCATTGTCGTCCACTTAGCAGGAGATGCAAGTGGGCCCCCTGCTCCCTTAATTCTTAGCTTTGTGTCTGTGTCTCATTCCTGCGTCGCCCTGTCAGCAATAAGTGGCGCCCGAACAGGGACTCAAGAACCGGATCTGGTTCCTGACAGAAGAATCGCTTGAACGAAGGAGGTACAATGGCGCAGGAACTCTGGTGGAGGTAGCGGTCGCACATTTGCGTTCTTATGTGGAACAACCCCGAGCATTAAGCAGGGTAATGGGTAATGCTGAAGGACACAATAAATAGGTTTCCTGTATTTCCCTCTCATGGCAGCGGCTGTGGGCCAGTGGCGTTAAGGTGGGGAAATCATAGATTTTGGACATGGTCTTTGGTTGAGTCTGTTCTTGAAGCTTTGGGGGCTGAGGATGATGAGGAAGAATATGAGTCTGATAACGATACTGGTCCCAATCCTCTTTCTGATGATGATAAGGGTAAAAAAGATCCAGTGAAATCTCAGGTTTTTTGTTCTTGCCCCAGACCTCTTTCTGCACCTTGCTGTGGGGAATGGCCTCCCCCTTTCCCCTCCTCCTCTTCCTGTGCCTGGCGGCGCTCCGCTGAACAGGCCAGCCGGTTTGTCGGGCATTCAGCAGGGTCTTGCGGAGGTGAAACGGCTTGGAAATTTAGAGGCTATGAGTTATCCTGTTGCTTTCCCAGTCACGGTTACTGAGGAAGTGCCTCCTGGCCAGGATGCTAATCAATTTAAGACTTGGTAAATTGAATATGTTGAAATACAGGCTGTTAATAATCGACAAAGTGATGTAAACATATCAATTGGTCAATTACTGAAAACTGACATTTATTCTACCATTGATAATAATCTAGACATTGAACAAGTTTGGTGTTGTTTAAAAGCTTGGAATAGAATCGAGGCTAAAGGGAGATGGAAAATGTTAACTAATATATGGAGTGTCAACTGTTTCTTTTCCATCCCTTTAGCAAATCAAGATAAAACAAAAATTTACATCCACTAAATTTGCAGTTTTCACAGCTGCTTGGCAGATTTGTCACACCACCGGTATTCCGTATAATGAATGGACAATAGGTACTTTATTAACATGGGGAAGAGGTTATGCTTGTTTCCCCAGGTAACAGACGAGCACCACTTTGGATACCGGCTCGACGACTGAAGCCGTACCATGAACCCAGCAAAGAAAAGAAAATTCCTATGGGACATCGAGCAACCAGTGATGCAGTTCCAGGGTCTGACACTGAAGACAACAGTGATCGGGCCAACACCCTGAACTAGGGAAGCCCGACATCCAACTTGGGGGCAGATAAAGAAATTATATCTCCGGCATGTGCTCATTCTGAAAATTATACCTATTGGGCTTATATTCCTAACCCCCCATTGCTGCAACAAGGCAACAGTTCGTTCAGTTTTCCCTCCTCCTTATTTTGGCTGCCTAGGTCCGAGCCATTGTTGGGCATGGAGGCCACGGGGCATAGGCTGTCAAGGAGACAAAACTAACCCTCTTGGGGGGCATTGCCCCTCCCTTACATCTCCCTGTATGGCCCCGGAGGATGGCTGGTTAGCCAGAGACGGGTAAGATTCCTCAGGGAAGGAACAACCTAAGACAGGCACAGTCGCAGAGGGGCCATCAGGAGAAAACTTGGGGGCCAACAGAGGTGGGGCACAGAACCTCACCCCCCCAGCTTTTGAGGGTCTGAACCCTCACCCCCTTTTAGGGGAGGTCTCCTGCCCCCATTGCTACTTTGTTTCCCACACCTGGCTCAGATCGGAGCCCCAGTGGCAGACAGAGATCTGACCAGCGGCTAAAATAAAAAGGGGGATATGTGGAGAACTGAGTCTTCCATGTTTTCTGAGGCATATCTGGGGTGGTGGCTTAGAATGCTGAGCCGCAGGCCTGCATAGAATGCCATGCAGGCCCACCCTGTAAAGATGTGTGTCTTGTGACTACCATTGTCTTAAACCTAGATTGTATGCACCTGATGTAAATATACCTGATGTAAACATAAGTATCTGGTGGGCTCTCCCCCACCTGAGCACCTTTAGCATATAAACCTGATCTTCTGAAACAAAGCAAGGCTGCATTGTCATCCACTTAGCACGAGATGCAAGTGGGCCCCCTGCTCCCTTAATTCTTAGCTTTGTGTCCGTGTCTCATTTCTGCGTCACCCTGTCAGCAATAGCTGCTGTTGATTTCCACCACCATCCGTCTACAGGCGGTGACTTACCGACTGAAAGTTCACACTCCCAGCTGAGATTGAATCTGCTCAGGCAGTCCCCTAGGTTTCAGAGGGTGAAGAGAACTAACGAGAAGCTGTATGGTATAGCAAGTAAGAGAGGGAGTTCGGATTTAGCAGACCTGGATTCAAGTTCAGGTTCTGTCACCTCTTGGGCAAGTTGTTTATCATCTCTGAGATTTATTTTCCATTTTCTGGAAAATTCATTGTAAGAATGAAATGGGTAATAAATATAAAGAATCATGAAAAATTCTTTTTTTAAAATTTTAAAGAAGCACTTAGCTGGTACAAAATAAGCAGGCAAAAAACGTTAGCTGGTATTGCTTCTGTAGCAATTTTTCACCCCATCTGTAAGGACCACCTTGATGTGCTAAGGGGTTTCTGATCTAGAGTACACATCTTTTCTCATGGTCTACCTCATTCACCTGTTACATTATAGGGTCATAATGTCTGCATACTTAAAGTTTCAACTAGGTTCGAGAACTGCATCTTCTTCAACTCTGGGTTCTTAGTATTTGATGGAATAAATAAGTTAATAGATAAGGGAAAGAATCAACCGTTACGTGGGAGATTTCTAAAAGTTCTATTGATTATCTCACCCCAGTGGAGTGGGGGTGTCTGGGAATTATAAAGAGAGGGTGTATGGTGTCAGCCTTTGTTTAGGGGATTGGTTCTTTCCTTGAGGACCCTGCGTCAGCCCTGGAGGTAGTGGCCACTCCTCCATCTGCGATTCTTGTGTTCTTTAGCGTTCTCTTTATCCCTTAGTAGTTAATCCTGTTACGAGTTAATAATTCTTTTTTTTTTGTCTCAGTGTTTTGGTTTTTTTTCTTAATTCAATTTTATTGAGATAAATTTACATACCATGCAGTCATACAAAGCATACATTCAGTTGTTCACAGTAACATTATATAGTTGTGCGTTCATCACGAAAATTAATTTTTGAACATTCATTATCACACACACAAAAATAATAAGTATAAAAATTAAAGTGAAAAAGAACAATTAAAATAAAAAAGAACACTGGGTGCCTTTTTTTTTGTTTTGCCCCCACTTTTCTACTTATCCATCCATACACTAGACAAAGGGGAGTGTGGTCCATATGGCTTTCCCAATCACATTGTCACCCCTCATAAGCTATATTTTTATACAGTCGTCTTCAAGATTCAAGGGTTCTGGGTTGTATATTGATAGTTTCAGGTATTTACTGTGGGCTTTTCCAAATCATTAGAACCTAAAAAGGGTTATCTATATTGCGCGTAAGAGTGCCCATCAGAGTGACCTCTCGGCTCCTGTTGGAATCTCTGCCACTGAAGCTTATTTCATTTCCTTTCACAGCCCCCTTTTGGTGAAGATGTTCTCCATCCCATGATGCCGGGTCTAGATTCCTCCCCGGGAGTCATATTCCACACTGCCAGGCAGATTTACTCCCCTGGGTGTCAGATCCCACGTGGGGGGAGAGCAGTGATTTCACTTGCCAAGTTGGCTTACCTAGAGAGAGAGGGCCACATCTGAGCAACAAAGAGGCACTCAGGGGGAGGCTCTTAGGCACCATCATAGGCAGGCCCAGTCTTTCTTTAGAGCATCTGTCTTGCCAAAGGCAAGTCCTGTGGTGGAGGGCTCAGCCCATCAAACCACCAGTCCCCCACGTCTGTGAGCACATTAGCAACCATCGAGGTGGGGAAGCCCAACACCCCTGCATTCTCCACCAGCTCCTCAGGCGGGCTCTGCATATTTTTTTCATTTTTTTAAAAAATTAACTATATAAAAAAAATTTTAAAAATACAATTAAAAAAATTTCAAACAAACTGTAACAATGGAGTAAGAAAAAGACAACTAACCTAAAATAACTACTTTACTTCTAACATGTTCCTACTCTACCCCAAGAAAATAACCTAATATAGCAACATTTCTGTGAACTTGTTCCTACCATACCCATCAGATATTAACAAACCATAGTCATTCCTGGGCATTCCCAGAACGTTAAATGTACATGCGATAGCTTATCTGTTCTTATTGGGTTATCGTTCCCCCTTCATTAATTGCTCTCTATCGCTAGTTCCCCTACATTCTACATTATAAACCATTTATTTTACATTTTTCAATGTTCATATTAGTGGTAGCATATAATATTTCTCTTTTTGTGCCCAGCTCATTGCGCTCAGCATTATGTCTTCAAGGTTCGTCCATGTTGTCATATGTTTCACGACATCATTCCTTCTTATTGCCGTGTAGTATTCCATCATGTGTATATACCACATTTTATTTATCCACTCATCTTTTGAAGGACATTTGGGTTGTTTCCATCTCTTGGCAATTGTGAATAATGCTGCTATGAACATTGGCGCGCAGATACCTGATCGTGTCACTGCTTTCAGATCTTGCAGGTATATACTGAGAAGTGCAATCACTGGATCGAAGGGTAACTCTATATCTAGTTTTCTAAGAAACTGCCAGACTGACTTCCAGAGTGGCTGAACCATTATACAGTCCCACCAACAATGAAGAAGAGTTCCAATTTCTCCACATCCTCTCCAGCATTTGTAGTTTTCTGCTTTTTTAATGGTGTGAGATGGTATCTCGTTGTGGTCTTAATTTGCGTCTCTCTAATAGCTAGTGAAGCTGAACATTTTTTCATGTGTTTTTTGGCTATTTGTTTTTCCTCTTCAGAGAACTGTCTTTTCATACCTTTTGCCCATTTTATTATTGGGCTGTGTGTACTATTGTCATTGAGTTGTAGGATTTCTTTATATATGCAAGATATCAGTCTTTTTTCAGATACATGGTTTCCAAAAATTTTTTTCCCATTGAGTTGGCTGCTTCTTCACCTTTTTGACAAATTCCTTTGAGGTACAGAAACTTCTAAGCTTGAGGAGTTCCCATTTATCTATTTTTTTCTTTTATTGCTTGTGCTTTGGGTGTAAAGTCTAGGAAGTGGCCGCCTAATACAAGGTCTTGAAGATGTTTACCTGTATTATCTTCTAGGAGTTTTATGAGACTGTCTTTTATATTGAGACCTTTGATCCACTTTGAGTTAATTTTTGTGTAGGGTGTGAGGTAGGGGTCCTCTTTCATTCTTTTGGATATGGATAGCCAACTCTCCCAGCCTCATTTGTTGAAAAGACTGCTATGTCCTAATTCATTGGCTTTGGGGGCCTTATCAAAGATCAGTCAGCTGTAGATCTGGGGGTCTATCTCCGAATTCTCAATTCGATTCCATTGATCAATATGTCTTTGTGCCAGTACCATACTGTTTTGACTAATGTGGCTTTATAATAAGCTTCAAAGACAGGGAGTGTAAGTCCTCCCACTTCAATTTTCTTTTTTAGAGTGTTTTTAGCAATTCAAGGCATCTTCCCTTTCCAAATAAATTTGATAACTAGCTTTTCCAAGTCTGCAAAGTAGGTTGTTGGAATTTTGACTGGGATTGCATTGAATCTGTAGATGAGTTTGGGTAGAATTGACATCTTAATGACATTTAGCCTTCCTATCCATGATCATGGAATATTTTTCCATCTTTTTAGGTCCCCTTCTATTTCTTTTAGTAGAGTTATATAGTTTTCTTTCTACAGGTCTTGTACATCTTTGGTTAAGTTTATCCCTAAGTTCTTGATTTTTTTAGTTGCTATTGAAAATGGTATCTTTCTTTTGAGTGTCTCTTCAGTTTGTTCATTTCGAGCATATAGAAACTTACTGACTTATGTGCATTAATGTCGTATCCCACTACTTTGCTAAATTTGCTCCAGTAGCTGTATCATTGCTTTCTTAGTGTTTTCCAGTTATAAGATCATATCATCTGCAAATAATGACAGTTTTACTTCTTCCTTTCCAATTTGGATGTCTTTTATTTCTTTTTCTTGCCAGACTGCCCTGGCTAGCATTTCTAGCACAATGTTGAATAACAGTGGTGACAGTGGGCATCCTTGTCTCATTCCTGATCTTAGAGGGAAGGCTTTCAGTTTCTCACCATTGAGTACTGTGCTGGCTGTGGGTTTTTCATATATGCTCTTTATCATATTGAGGAAGTTTTCTTCAATTCCTACCTTTTGAAGTGTTTTTATCAAAAAGGGATGTTGGATTTTGTCGAATGCTTTTTTCAGCATCTTTGAGATGATTATTTGATTTTTCTCTTTTGATTTGTTAATGTGTTGTAATACATTGATTTTCTTTTGTTGAACCATCCTTGCATGCCTGGAATGAACCCCACTTGGTCATGGTGTATGATTTTTTTAATGAGCCTTTGGATTCGATTTGTAAGTATTTTGTTTAGAATTTTTGCATCTATATTCATTAGGGAGATTGGCCTGTAGTTCTCCTTTTTTTGTAGCATCTTTGCCTGGTTTTGATATCAGATTGATGTTAGCGTCATAAAATTTATTAGGTAGTATTCCATTTTCTTCGATGTTTTGAAAGAATTCAAATAAGATTGGTGTCAGTTCTTTTTGGAAAGTTTGGTAGAATACCCCTGTGAAGCCATCTGGCCCTAGGCATTTATTTGTGGGAAGCTTTTTGATGACTGATTGGATCTCTTTGCTTGTGATTGGTTGGTTGAGGTCTTCTGTGTCTTTGGTCAGTCTAGGTTGTTCATGTTTCCAGGAAATTGTCCATTTCCTCTAAATTATCCAGTTTGTTGGGATACAGTTGTTCATAGTATTCTCTTATAATTTTTTAAATTTCTTCAGGATTTGCTGTAATGTCACCTTTCTCATTCATTATTTTATTTATATGGGTCTTCTCTCTTTTTTTATTTTGTCAGTCTAGCTAGGAGCTTGTCAATCTTGTTGATCTTCTCAAAGAACCAACTTTTGGTGTTATTTATTCTCTCTTGTTTTTTTGTTCTCTATGTCATTTATTTCTGCTTTAATACTTGTTATTTCTTTTCTTCTATTGGTTTAAGATTAGTTTGCTGTTCATTTTCTAGCTTCTTCAGTTGCTCCATTAGTTCTTTGATTTTAGTTCTTTCTTCCTTTTTGATGTATGCATTTAGTGTCATAAATTTCCCCCTCAGTACTGCTTTTGCTGCATCCCATAGGTTTTGATATGTTGTGTTCTCATTTTCATTCATCTCTAAATATTTAACAATTTTTCTTGCTATTTCTTCTTTAACCCATAGATTGTTTAGGAGCATGTTGTTTAACTTCCAGGTATTTGTGAGTTTTCTAAGTCTCTGATGCTTATTGACTTTTTTTTTTTTAATTAAATTCAGTTTTATTGAAATACATTCACACACCATACAATCATCCATGGTATACAATACACTGTCCACAGTATGATAAGATAGTTATGCGTTCATCACCACAAATTATCTCTGAACATTTTCCTTACATCAGAAAGAACCAGAACAAGAATAAAAAATGAAAGTGAAAAAAGAACACCCAAATTATCCCCCCATCCCACCCCATTTGTCCTTTAGTTTTTTTTTTTTTTTTTTTTTAATTCAGTGATGTTAACTGCATGACTGGTAACTACGAGCTGAGTATACTTGGCCTCTTCCCCTGACCTCACTCCAGTCTGTGTTTTTTTTTTTTTTTAAATCTTCATTTTATTGAGATATATTCACATACCACGCAGTCATACAAAACAAATCGTACTTTTGATTGTTTACAGTACCATTACATAGTGGTACATTCATCACCCAAATCAATCCCTGACACCTTCATTAGCACACACACAAAAATAACAAGAATAATAATTAGAGTGAAAAAGAGCAATTGAAGTAAAAAAGAACACTGGGTACCTTTGTCTGTTTGTTTCCTTCCCCTATTTTTCTACTCATCCATCCATAAACTAGACAAAGGGGAGTGTGGTCCTTATGGCTTTCCCAATCCCATTGTCACCCCTCATAAGCTACATTTTTATACAACTGTCTTCGAGATTCATGGGTTCTGGGTTGTAGTTTGATAGTTTCAGGTATCCACCACCAGCTACCCCAATTCTTTAGAACCTAAAAAGGGTTGTCTAAAGTGTGCATAAGAGTGCCCACCAGAGTGACCTCTTGGCTCCTTTTGGAATCTCTCTGCCACTGAAGCTTATTTCATTTCCTTTCACATCCCCCTTTTGGTCAAGAAGATGTTCTCCGTCCCACGATGCCAGGTCTACATTCCTCCCTGGGAGTCATATTCCACGTTGCCAGGGAGATTCACTCCCCTGGGTGTCTGATCCCACGTAGGGGGGAGGGCAGTGATTTCACCTTTCAAGTTGGCTTAGCTAGAGAGACAGGGCCACATCTGAGCAACAAAGAGGCATTCGGGAGGAGGCTCTTAGGCACAACCATAGGGAGGCCTAGCCTCTCCTTTGCAGCAACCGTCTTCCCAAGGGTAAAACCTGTGGTAGAGGGCTCAACCCATCAAACCACCAGTCCCCTATGTCTGTGGTCATGTTAGCAACCATGGAGGTGGGGTAGGCGAATACCCCTGCATTCTCCACAGGCTCCTCAAGGGGGCACTACATCTTTTTTTTTTCCTTGTTTTTCTTTTTTTTTTTTTTAACTTTCCCTTCTTTTTTAAATCAACTGTATGAAAAAAAAGACAACTAACCTTAGATAACTGCTTAACTTCCAACATGTTCCTACTTTACCCCAAGAAAGTTACCTAATATAGCAATATTTCTGTGAACTTGCTCCTACTATATCCATCAGAAATTAACAGACCATAGTCATTCCTGGGGTTATTGACTTCTAATTGTACTCCATTGTGGTCAGAGAATGTGCTTTGAATAATTTCAATTTTTTTAAATTTATTGAGGCTTGTTTTATGTTCCAGCATATGATCTATTCTGGAGAAAGTTCTGTGAGCACTAGAGAAGGATGTGTATCCTGGTGATTTGGGATGTAATGTTCTATATATATCTGTTAAATCCAATTCATTTATCAGATTGTTTAGGTTTTCAATTTCCTTTTGAGTCTTCTGTCTGGATGATCTATCTATAGGAGAGAGTGATGTGTTGAAGTTGCCCACAATTATTGTGGAAACATCAATTGCTTCCTTTAGATTTGCCAGTGTTTGTCTCATGTATTTTGTGGCACCTTAATTGGATGCATAGACATTTATGATTGTTATTTCTTCTTGTTGAATTGCCCCTTTTATTAGAATGTAGTGGCCTTCTTTGTCTCTCAGAACATCCCTGCATTTAAAGTCTATTTTATCTGAGATTAATATGGCTACTCCTGCTTTCTTTTGGCTGTAGCTTGCATGAAATATTTTTTCCATCCTTTCACTTGCAATTTCTTTGTATCCCTGTGTCTAAGATGAGTCTCTTGTATGTGACATATTGATGGTTCATATTTTTTGATCCATTCTACCAATCTATATCTTTTAATTGGGGAGTTTAATCCATTTACATTCAACATTATTACTGTGAAGGCATTTCTTGAATCAGCCATTCTATCCTTTGGTTTATGTTTGTCAGATATATTTTTTCCCTCTCTCTCTTAATGTCCTTTAATGTACCCATACTGAATCTCTTTAGTACTGGATCTTTCTCCATATCACTCTCTCCTTTCTTCGTTTCTCTGTTGGTAGGGCTCCCTTTAGTACCTCAAGTAGGGCAGGTCTCTTGTTAGCAAATTCTCTCAGCATTTGTTTGTCTGTGAAAAATTTAAGCTCTCCCTTAAATTTGAAGGAGAACTTCTCTGGAGAAAGAATTCTTGGTTGGCAATTTTTCTCTCTCAGAATTTTAAATATTTCATGCCACTGCCTTCTTACCTCCATCGTGGCCACTGAGTAGTCACTACTTAGTCTTATGCTGTTTCCTTTTAAAGTAGTGAATTGCTTTTCTCTTGCTGCTTTCAGAACTTGCCCCTTCTCTTCAGTATTTGACAATCACATCAGAATATGTCTCAGAGTGGATTTATTTGGATTTATTCTATTTGGAGTTCGCTGGGCATTTACGATTTGTGTATTTATGGTGTTGAGAAGATTTGGGAAGTTTTCCCCAACAATTTCTTTGAATACCCGTCCTAGACCTTTACCCTTCTCTTCTCCATCTGGAACACCAATGACTCTTATATATGGACGTTTTATATCATCTATCATATTCCTGAGGTCCATTTTGATTTTTTGGATTTTTTCCCCATTCTTTCTTTTGTTCTTTCATTTTCCTTTCTGTCGTCCTCAGGGTCACTGATTCGCTTTTCAGCTTCCTCTAGTCTTGTACTATGAGTATCCAGAATCTTTTTAATTTGGTCAACATTTTCTTTTATTTCCATAAGATTGTCTATTTTTTTATTTAATCTTGCAATTTCTTCTTTATGCTCTTCTAGGATCTTCTTCATGTCCTTTATATCCTGTGCCATGCTCTCGTTGTTTTTCTTTAGTTCTTTGATTAATTGCTCCACGTACTGTGTCTCCTCTGATCTTTTGATTTGGGTGTTTGGGTTTGAGTTATCCCTATCATCTGGTTTTTTCATATGCTTTAAAATTTTCTGTTGTTTTTGGCCTCTTGGCATTTGCTTAACTTGATAGGATTCTTTTAGGATATGTAGACTGATTCAAACATTTATCTCTAATTTGTCATATCTACAGCTTGGTGGAGTACACTTTCTCTAACTAACCAGCAGGTGGCATCCATGAGCTACCTATTCCCCTCAAGCCAGTTCTCCCCAACTTTGTCTTTGTGGTGAGTGGGGGTGTCAGTCTTGTGGGGGTCCAATCAGTGCACCAAGTTTGCGTATGTAGTTGGTGCTGCCTGCCCTGAATGTGGGGCGTGTGTCTGAGAGGTTAGGGAGGGAGGGTGGCTTTAATAGTCAAATCTTCCAGGTGTTCCTGGAGATTTAAAGCTGTGGCAATAGTCTAATCCTTCAGTGCAGTCTCTCCACAGTTTGTCTCTGCCACTGACCCACAAGTCCTTGGTATTTGTGTAAGGTTCCTGGAACTTGCGAATGGGTCCTGCTTCCAAGCTGTGCCCTCCTAGGGCCTCTGCTGAAGGAAGACTGTGTTACATCACAGGTGAGCGCCTTCCCCCAAGGGAAGTTCTGGGCTGCAGGGCTGTGTTCCCAGCCTGCTGAAAGGATGGCTGAATGGGGCATGTTACTTTCCCCCTTCTCACACAGCTCTGTCTTCCCAGCTCCGGGACAATTAGCTGTGGGCGCGTGAAAGGCTATTGTCCATGCCAGATATTGTGGCATGTGCACGTGTTGCTGGAAACCTCCCATCACACTGGGTTGTTTGGGGCAGCTCTGGGCTGTGGCACCGACGCCGGGCAGGAGCGTTCCCAGCCTGCCAGGAGGATGGTTGTAAGGGGACGCCCTCCCTTTCTTGGCAAGTTATGGTGTTAAGCAAATTTTATCAGCCACTAGACTTGTTGCTTTTTCTCTCAGAGCTATCTTAGCTCTGCTCTTGCCTGGGCCAAAATTGCAAATCTTTGAGGCTTTCTGTAATGGGCTTCTAAAAGTAATTGTTTTAGAAAAAGAGAAAAAGATTTAAAAAAAAAAAAAAAGAATAAGAAGGGCCCTCCTTGCAGATCTAATGGGCTATTGAAATGCTAAGAGACAAGGAGATTAGGGCTGTTAAGGAATAATCAAGAAAGTAGAGAAACTGGGTCTTCAGAGAAGGGTCCTCGCCCTCTGAATTTGCATGTGCGCCCGATCCTGTTTGAGCCCTGCCCTTCTCTGTTTTATGTTCATCGAAACTCCAGAAAGTCTCTGTTTTTATTTTTGGGTCTTTTTTTTGCTGTTTCTGCTAGCCCTATCTCCTCTCTGCCGGGCTGACTGCTCCCGGATTCTCCAGTGTCTGGTCTCAGTCTATCTATGTTTGGAGTTTTGATCAGCAGTCTGAGTTTTCAATCAGAGCCACAACTGCAGTTCTCCCTCCTGATTCCCAGCACCGAAGGCCCCTCCTCCCATGGGACTGAGCCTGGCTGCGAGGGGCACGGGTCCCCTGGCTGTGAGAACTTACAGATTTTGCTGACCTCAGTTGTTCCACGCGTTTGTGAGTGTTGTATGAAGTATGCCCAAAGTTAAATTGCTCTGTTGTGTCCGGTCCATGCAGTTCCTGGCTTTCTACCTACTGCCCTGGAGGAGTAACTAAAACCCACACCTCACCACTCCGCCATCTTGCCCAGCCTCTGACTTAATAATTCTTTATGCTAAAACTTTCCTGTTCATATTACTGGTACGGACCCTGGCTCCTGATGAGAGCCCGACTGATACAACTAATCACTATGAAGCGCCTCCAACCACTGAACGCAATATCTGACTCAAAAAGATGTTTGTTTTTTTTTTTTTTAAATTAAAACACACAAGTAACACATGAATAATCTTGTTGAAAACCCAAGTTACAGACAAATAAAATCTCCCTTCACTCCATTCCACCTCTGTGCAATCCCAGTCTCCTCCCAGTGCTAGGAGTTTTATGTGTGTCCTTTCAGCTCTAGCTGCTTTCTCCCTTTCTGTTAATTTGTTTCCAATTTTGCTTTTCAAACAATGCTACAATAAATTTGTGTGTGTGTCTTGGGATTTCTGTAAGATAAAATGTCTAGAAATTGAATTGCTGAGCCAAAAAGTGTGAACATTTAAAGTTTACATTTCCCCCCAGAAAGGCTAAACTAATTTCCAATCCCATACAATAGAGCTTTCAGACACTCATGGGATTTCAAAGTTGGAAAGGACCATAAAACCATATGGTTAAAACTTTTTCACTTTATTGATGGTGAATCTGAGGCTAGAGAGAGGAATGGCTTTTCAGTGACACAATTACCTAAACCAGAAAGAAAAAAAAAAACTTGTTATTTGACTAGGTTTCAAGGAATTATATTTATAATAATGGTCAGATATTTAAATCTTATCAATCCAAAGTAAAGTGGAGAATTGGAGCAGTTCTTTGTGTAAACACTCTTCAAGAGTCCTACTCAAACAAAATAATCTGTGCATTTTAGCCTTGGTTGATTTTGGAGGCTGAATCATCCACCAGTTGGTCCATTGCTCCATTTAGGATCATAACATCTAAGACTTGAAAGGGATTCAGCATCTACCTGGGTCAAATTTCTACCCACATCTGGCTAAAAGACTCTTTACAATTGTAAAGCCTCTACTGAAATGTTATTGAACAGCTCCTAAATTCTCTAGAGAAAATAGAGCAGGGGACGACCACTTTTCAAAAATCTTGTCAACATTGTTCAAGTTGCACTTTCTTAACACTGAGCCTTTAAGAAAAAGAAGAGAAGCCCATTTGAGGATGGAGAAAAAGAGACAGCAGTGACAGCCAACCATCCATCTATTCTTACACTCCCATCAGTCACACATCCCCATCAGGGATGCAGCTGGGACAGATGAGAACTTACAGACCCATTTTGGACAAATTATTGATGCTGCTGGGCCCCAGTTTTGTTGTATGACTTGTTCTTACATAGGAAGAAGTCATTAAGGTCAAGGGGTTCTCAAAGTACCATCAAGCACCCCCAACCTCCAACTGGAGTTGAGCCTCTTTCCCTCTCTGTACTCTCTGTTCCTACCTCTTCACCTCTCCATCTCCAGCAGTGCTGTAATATCACATACAGAACCTCTTATTGGACTATTTCCTCCAAAGACCTGTGAAAAGGAGCAGGATTTAAGTGCTATTGGCCCTACTGCTTTGTCTGGAGATCTAGTTTAACTAGTGCTAGAAATCAACTATTCTTCTGTCTAGGTCCTGATCATTATAGAATTTTCTTTGACTTACTATTCATTTTAAACCAAAACATTTTGTTGCTTTTATTTCTTGAACTGGGCAACAACAAACAACTATATTTCCAAGCTAACATTTGTACAGGTGAAGAAGTTCTCACTTTCTCCAAAATGAGGACATGTAAAGTCCCAACAGTTATTATATCTTCACTGGCTGTATAAATTATGTCTCAAATTCAGTTATAGTCCCACTGACTATTCTCTTACCTGAAGATTAAACTGTAAATTTAATCTCCAACAACTTGAAAATAAAATAATAGGAAGGAGGAAGGAGAAGAGGAAAATTATTAGCATATACAAATTAAGATTTACATATAAGTTTACAGAAAATATGTAATTCTATTATAGTACTCATTTCTGTACTTGATCACAAGGCCATCCATAGTTGAGATCTATGATTTCCTTCTTCTGCTGAGCTGTCTGTATTTCCCTTACTTTCAGCATGAACCTTGACTGATCAGGGTATTTATTTGGTGGAGTGATCCAAAGCTTTATTCCTGAAGGCTCTGAGTCCTCAATAGTTCTGCTTTTGCTTTAGTTTTCCATTAACCTTTTCAATTGGGCATGTGAGAACTAAAAGGCATCCCAAAGGATCCACTGGCTTCCAGTCATAGTCTTCTTTAGCCCTATTGTTCAGCAGCAATCCAGTTTTCCCTTGAAAATAAGTATCAGTCACTCCAATCATTTCTCTGCTGGTTAAGTGGCAAAAAGGAGCCCCAAATGGCTGGGTAACAGCTTCATCTGGAAATCTGATGGAACCATTACTATGTTAGAGTGCATGGAATCATTTTCTCTTTGGGGAGTAAGACCTCCACACTAGGAAAGCTTAAAGTTGCCAAAATGGGAAGCAAAAATTTTGAGAGTGGGTTATTGGGTATAATATTGAGAGGAATGATTCCTCTATCCACTTCTTCACATCTGGACTCATGTATTCTGCCCATGGGGAAGAGACAGCACCATATAATGACCTTTATTCAAAGCATACACTGCATCTTCTAAGACAAAATTGAATCCTTTGAGGGTGTTGACTCCCACCTGCCTCTGTAATTGAATCTTCAGGAAGCCATTCCATTATACATTCAGGCCAAGTGTTTCTGGGGATGAGATATGTAGAAGACCAGTTTATTCCATGAGCATGAGCCATTTTCTGGACTTTGCTAGCAAAAAAAATTACAGGCAGGGAAGGTAGTTTTATATGTAGAATATTGGTCTATTTCAGTGAGTCCAAATCTCTTCCCTTTCCATGATGGAAGTGATCCAGTGTAATCTACCTGCTCCATCCATGCCACCATGTCCACTTTATTCGTGAACCCTTTGAGCAAGCATTGGAATAGCTAGGGAAAGAGGCTGACTGATATCCATGGAGAACGTCATTTGGTCTACCTAGATGTTAAAAGCCTCCTCTGAAGGAGATGTTTTTCTGTGGACATTCACTTGAGACACAAATATCTTCATAGTTTGTATCCATTATGAGAGGTATATTCATATACTCCTTCCCAAGACATCCTTGTCACCAAACTTCCAGTCTTGTACCTTCCACATCCCTAACCATACAGCCAAATCATTAGCAAATGCCCACAAATTACTTCTGGCCTTCCTCAGCCCAGTGTACAACTTGAAGTTCTACTTACTGGGAAGATTTTCCTTCAGAGTGTCCTCCACGATCAGTCCTATATGAGGCTTTTACATTGCAACTATCTTCTTTTGTGTGGTACCAGCCAGATCATGCAGACCCAATTATAAACTGGGCTGGAGTTTTTCTTTCTCAGTTAACTACTCATAAGGAGGAACAATCCAGAAAGTCATAGGCATGGATTGAAGCAGAGGCTGCAAAGCACCAGTGTTGAAGGAGTCCGAGCCACCTGCTTACTCAATTTATTCCTGCATTCTGGACCTGCCTGAGCTGGATCTCTGATAAGCCATTTCTACTTGGTGATAAATTGCTGTTGCACACATCTAATACTTATGGCTAAGTGGGAAGCTCAGGCTGCATAGCACCCAATGTCCCATGGTTAGGCAGTCTTTGCTAAGGCCTGATAGCAAGACAGATGCTGTTTTCCAAAAGAAAATAGTTGTCTAGAGAAGAGGGCATAGGTTTCATCCAAAATCCTAAAAGTTTGCACTGTGATACTTCCTTGATGCTTGCTAGCATCTTCATATAGCATTCTTATTTGCCATGGAAACTTTGAGTTATAATTGTTTGGGTTGAATCATAAGATTCAGGTTGTAGAGCACCTTGCACTGGAGGCTGCTTTTCTGAAGAACCTTCTATTGTTCTGTTCCCCCTTTAAAAGGGTGACTTTATGGATGGGTCAACGTAGCGCTCAAATGTGATATATGTTGCTTCTACGTTTCAAAAAGGCCTACCAAGTGCTGTGTTTCTTTACTCACATCAGAGATGAGTAGAGCAACTGGCCTTTAACTTTGTAGGGGATATCTCAATGTGATGCAGGTCATTGAACCCCTAAGAGCTCCACTAAGATGGCAGGCCTATGAAATTTTATGGGATTTTTCTCCCTCCTTTTAGCTGATGATTCTATGTTCAAAATATATCCAGAATCTGAACACTTCTAAACACCTCACTTCTAAACACCTTAGTTCCAATAACTATTACAGATAGTTTTATCTAGAAGTTGTTGGGAACCGTATCTTCGTCTTACAATTTTATTTGGTGTTTGGAAAAAGTTTTACATAGACTAGCTTTTGGCTCCATACAATTCAAACCTTGATTCTCCTGCACTAGCCACATACTCCAAGGCCAGGGACTATAGGGCACCCTTGGTATCAGGATACCTCCTCTAGTACAACTAACTTACCACCATGATGTCAGGTTAGTTGGCACGGTGGGGAGCAGGACTCCTGGAAACCATTCCTACACCAGGATGGCAGAAAATGATGGTGAGCCACATAAACATATCCACTAAATGTATCTCCAACTTGTGTTCTCCTTAGGTGGGTCTCCAAATGCTCCTTGTCCCTCCAACACCATCCAGAATGAGGGGAAGTGAGATGGAGAAGTTGGAATGCAAAGCAGCAGAACCTGTAACTAATAGCAATTAAAAGATTTTACAATTGAAAAGTTTACAAAACCATGTATTTCCCAGGTCTTGGAAGGGGCCTATGCAAGTGAAGTGTCCCAAAGCTTATCATTCGTTAGCATCACAGTGAATCTGCCTCTAGGGGCTTTATCCTGGCTGTTCCCTCTGCCAGGAGTCTTCCTCCTTGTAGGTATACTACACGGCTCACCCTTCACCTCTTATAAAACTTTGCTCAAATGCTATTCCCTCAGGATATTTTAAATCGCAATCTGCTCCCTTCCTCCACAGCTCCCTTTTACTTTTCTTATTTCCAAAGCACCCGCACCTTTTAGGTACTGTGTAATGTACTTACTTATTATGTTTCCTCCTGCGAAAATGTAAGGTTCATGAGGCAGGAGTCTTTGTTTCATTCTCTCATGTTTCTCAAATGCCTAGAACATCGCAGGTGTGCCCTAAAGATTTGTGAACAAAGTCTGAAATAAATAATGCATAAATGAGTGAGTGAATGAACTAAAGGTAATCCAGGATCAGAACTGTGGTAATCCAGGGTTTGGAAATTTTTTAATGTGAGTTCTATCTCAGACTGCCATTTATAGTCATGGCCAAGTCATTTAACCTTCCTGGGTTAAATATATACTTCCTCGTATATAAAAGTAGGAGGTTATTTATTCACTCAGTTAATACCCATTGAGATACAACTATGGTCAAGACGATACAGTGATGCTTTCCAGCATTCAAATTCTATTTCTCTCAGAGCGCAGTATCTACGCGGCTACAAGAGTCCCCTCTTCTCCCAAGCCCCGCCCACTCCATGTCCATTTTAAGCTCCGCCCCGACACGGCAGGGCCCTCCTCCAGCGTAAGTCCCGCCTTCCCCTGTCGCCGTCATCCAATGGCCAAAATACACGGCTAGGCGAATGAGAGGGAGCCTTAGGTGTCTTCTTGGCGCCTGACAGAGTGTTGGGGAACGCATTTCCTCTGAACAGACATTTCCCCGAGCTGACCTTGAGATATGCAGAATCAGCTACCCACCCAAGTTCCCTCGGAAGGGTCAGACAAGGCTCCAAGAACGCCGTCGCTGCCCTCCCTAGAAGCCATGGGGCTTCACTGGACGAGGCTCTCGCCCAGCGGCATTCTGGGAGTGGTAGTTTTCTTCCTTCTGAACTCTCCCAGGTAGGCTGATGGCTAAGACTTTCAGGACTACGATTCCCAGAAGGCTGAGCGAGGCGGTGGTTGCGCGGTCCGCGCTAAAGGAAGGGCTCGCTCTGGTGGGTGAGGACGCAGAGCTGGTGGGCGGGGGCTCGGCAGGTGTTTTGCTGTTGCACGGGGTTGACGCCGGGAATCCGCGGGCCGCCTCGGCCCCCAGTGATCCTGCCATGGTTCGCGCGGGCCCCGTGGGGACGCATCTCCCCACGGCCGGCTTGGACATATTCGGGGACCTGAGAAAGATGAACAAGCGCCAGGTAGCGGAGGCCGGGGTGGGAGTCGGGCCTGGGGTTCGGGGTCCCGCTGCTGAGAGTCGGGGGAGGGGCGGGGGTGGCGGGCAGGAAAGGGCAACTCGCCGCGGCTAGGGCTGGGCTGGGACCCGAAGCTCCCGCGCTAGGCCCTCAGAGGCCCTGGGTTCGAATCCGCGTAGACCCACGTGTGGATATATGTGTGTTCTCTTGTACTAATAGGAGAGCAGTTGTGGGGGAGGAGTCCCAGGAAGGGGAAGACACTAGAAACCCCGTTGTATGGATATCAGATGTGGTTGAGATAGCAAGAACAGATGAGCTGAGCGTGAGTGACAGCTGTCGGCACATATTTGAAAGGCCGCCCCGTGGAAGAGGAAGCCGATTTCTCCGTGGGGCGCCAGAGACCTAACACCCAGCGGAAAGGAGTTTCTTTCCATCCTAAGAAGTGTTTTCCTGACCATCTGTCAGGGCTAAAGCTCCTAGAGAGCACACAGGTGGTGCTCTCAGTAATTGTGGACCGAATCAGTGTTCCAAAAGGGATTCCAGAAGTCTTCTCTAATTTCCTTCTCAGATTCTATCGTTCTGGCTCCACCTTGAGTATGGGAGGCAGTTAGGATGGGATCTTTGGGCAGCTGGGATTGATTTCTCACGCCCCCGTGAGAGGACCTCAGAGGGAAACTTTCCTCGTCTTCTGTCCTTGCTAGTTACTCGTCAGCATTTCCGTGTTTTGGATTCTTCTTCAAAACTTCAAAGGCAGGAGTGATTAGGGACTGGACAGGAAGCTTTCTCAGCAAGGAAAAATGTTATTGTTTAAGCCTCTAGTTAAAGAATGTAGGGTACTTGTGGGACCGAATTATCATGATGGATAGTACTACTATAAAAACGAATAATGAATTATGTTAAGAAAATACGACCTTCCCACTGGGAAGTTTTGGTTATCTTTGAAAATGGTGTTAATTGTGATGATTTTGACTGCATCCTGTTTCATTTATTCCTCTATACTGAGGAGTGGGATGATGGGGTCATGGCAAGATGCAACTTTTTTGGGCACATGTTCCAACCTCCCTCCCCTGCCAGTAGAATTTCAGATGAGTGCAGAAGTGTGGGAGAGCTTCCTGACTTGCCTTTCATGAACCATGTCTTAGGATCTCGTTTCTAGGTGTGCACAGCTGGTGAGCTCCTTTGAATTTATGTGATTAAGATCAGCTGTAATAGCTTATTTCTGGCTTGAAAAACCAACAGCTAATGCCTTGAGCATTGATGCTGTTCATAAGAAGATCCTCCAGGAATAGCATTTTATTTAAAAATCTAGACTCACTGGCTAGGTTTTTAAAATGTCTCTAAAATTGGTACTGATTAGGTGATGCATCTATTTGCCGGCTATCGGAGAAAGCCTTGTGATGCCTGCATCAATCTCTAAACTTTTGAAAGATCTGTGTTTGACTTTTGAAAGATCTGTGTGTTCCCTCTCTCAGTGATAAGGCCTATCAGTAGCATTGCTTATGTTTTGCTAGTGGTCTCATTAAAATTCAGATGCTCAAGTCCACTGCTTCCTGGTACTTTTTTTTTTTTTTCTTTAAGCTTTGTCCTTTTGTTTGTTTCTTTTCTTCTCCCTTTCTCCTCCTCCAAGAAGCATCCTTATGACACCTTGTGAGGCATTCTTACTCCAGTAATCTTGGAAGCTGGACTTCCTTTCTCTGCTGTCCTGCTTACTATTAATTAAGGCAAGAGCTGCGTGCAAAACAAGGACTCTTTGTTTCTGCAATGAGGAAAAGGAAGAAATACAGCTACTGGCATTTCTGCTGCTCTGTCAGTCAGAATATCTGATTTGAAATGCTTGTTTAAAACTCTTGGGAATTGGCTGTTTTATCTTTGGTGGAAATTACTCCTGGCTTGCTTATCAACTCGGTGTAATTAGCTCTGAGCATACAAAGTTGGTAGGTAAAGATGAGCAAGAACTAAAGACAACAGTGAAATGAGGTGGTGTATTTTTTTAATGCAATATTATTGAGATATATTCACATATCATACAGTCCTTCCAAAGTGTACAATCAGGGGCCCGCAGTATTATCACATAGTTGTGCATTCATCAGAGATGGTGTATTTTTAAGATCCCTTTCAGGCTGTCAGTAGTTCAATCGAAATTATGTTTCTGGATCCCAGGATTTCAAGCCTAGGCTCAGATGAGTAGATCCCTTAAAGGTAGGGAATTAGAAGCCTGTATGTGATTTTCCAATTAGCTTGATTGTTAGGTTTTTATATTACTGGCCATTTCTTTAGCAGGTACACATCTTGCCCAAGGGAAGTTGTTTTGAGGAATTGATTTTACTTTCCCTCTGAATTTTTCAAGCATAGAATATCTTCCGGAAAAGATACTCGTTGTATGAGGTCTTTATTAGATAAGTGGCAAGAATTTATAATTTGCTTTTATCAGGGAGGAGCCAGATGGTTTGAAAACCTGTCTAAAAATGGCAATGTTTGAAACTGTGGGTTGGGGCTTTCATAATGGAACAACGGTTATTTATCAAATCCTTTAAGTCATGTGGAGCCGGTGGGGAAGTTTTTGAAAGTGAGTTCCGGTGAGCAACTTCTGCTTTAAATTGATGTGACTCACAAAGCTGGTTTTATTTTAGTAGCAACAATTCACGTATTATAGCTCAAATTTTTAACATTGTCTGCTCAACACCAGTTTCCTTTTTCCCTCTCCTGGGAGTATAATATTTTCATCATTTGCTATAAATGCGGTAACCAAGTAATTTAAAAAATGATGTGTAATTTTAATTTTTGAATTAACATTTACTTTCTCATTGATTATAGATGGTGAAGAAGTAGGGAAACCTAGGGTAGAAGCTCTTTTGAGAAGTTTGGCTGTGAAGGAGAGAAGAGAGGGT
This sequence comes from Choloepus didactylus, assembly GCF_015220235.1. Taxonomy (NCBI): domain Eukaryota; kingdom Metazoa; phylum Chordata; class Mammalia; order Pilosa; family Megalonychidae; genus Choloepus; species Choloepus didactylus. The sequence goes on along the minus strand of NC_051322.1, from coordinate 21,306,528 downwards.
AAAACCTGGAGGGAGGATGTAAGGTGGGGGAAGGGTTTGAGTTGGGAAGAGACTGAAGCTGAGGGGAAGAAGACCTGAGAGAACCATGGTTGTTAGTGTCTACTGTGCATCAGAATCACCTGATGAGCTGTTTATAAAACAGTTGCCAGTTTGCCCCTCCAGTTGATTCACTTGGTCTGGGATAAAGCTCCTCCGATGATTTTAATCTGCAACCGATATTTGAGAATCAATGGTCTAAAACAGTGGTTTGCAAACTGTGATCAGCAGACCAGCAACTGCAGCAGCATCACCTGGGAACTTCTTTGAAAGGCAACTTCTCAGACCCCACTAGGTGATTCCAGTTCATGCTAAAGTGTGAGATCCATTGCAGGTAAAGGAAGCTCTATGCTTAGAAGTCAGAACCCTGTAAAACCACCTGGCATAACCCTATTAGGACTACCTGAATGTCTTCAACCGCCATTTCTCCAGGTCTAGTGCAGTTTTGTACTCTATTCAGTCCTCAAAATGAGTCTACAGCCCCACATTCTGTCTCAGTTAAATTTAAATTTGGATATTGGAGGGAACCTGTGTTGTCTAGAGCCATGTGTTCAGGGTCCTAGCTCCAGACTTACTTCCAAAGGATGTTCTGGAAAACTGGTAGGGTAAGATGGGATGTATCTAATTTCATTTCCTCTGAAACTATAGTATCAAAATGTATAACTAAAATTATAGTAAAGAGCCTTTAATAAGTCATCAGTGACTCCAAGATAGGAAGCCCAGGAAAGGAGACAAGATAATACTAGAAACCAAATACTAGTAGCTAGAAAATAGATGGAAGTATGGTAACCGACATAGCCTGAGAAAGGTAAAATCTTCAGCCAGTAGTAGCAGCAGCTGAGGAAGAACTCTTCACTGTGCTGCAGAATCCTCATGGACTTGGAGGTGTAGGGGAGGTGAGGCGAAAATAAATTAGATTGGGTGAAAAAGCTGTTTGAGGAGCAGTTAGACCGCCAGCTGCCCTCTCGCACTCTACACCAGGATCTTCCCCTCCCAGGTAGAGGTCTGGAAGCCTTGTGGTTCAGCATGGGAGGTGCAGGCGGTTTGCCTGGAGCGGGCAACAGAAGGTCTCTGGATTAAGGGCTGCAAGGCCTGGTTGAGGATGTGGACCCTTTACTGTGACTTTGCATACTTCTTGCAGATAATGAAAAGAGAGAAAGTGAAAGGCTGGAGGTCCCCAAAAGAGCTACAGTCCTGATATCTAGGTGAGTGTGGAAGCCAAAAGAGAGGGCCCGTGCAGCCAGGTCAGGGCTAAGCAGTTTCAGGTGACAGAAAGCTCCATGGTAGCTTTGTGGAAAGGGGCTGGCTCAGGAGGAGAGGAGGTGGTTGTTGGAGATAAGGCAGTCAAGGAATGAGAAGCCAGAGGGTTGATGTACTGCCCATGTGGCTCTTCACGTCACCCGGGGCAGCTGGGGGCATTCTGAAAAGGAGGACTGAGTCAGGGACCAAAGTAAGGAGGCCTCCTGGAGGAGAGCAGGGCGATGCTCTGGGGGCTACATTTTTTGTTGTTGTTTGTCTTTTATTTTTCAAAACAGTTTTATTCACTCACCATACAGTCCATCCAATGTGTACAATCAGTGGCGCTCAGAATAATCACAGGGCTGTGCTTTCATCATTACAATTAATTTTAGGATATTTTTGTAGTTCCAGAAAGAAAACCCCATACCCCTAATATTCCATTATTGACACACAGCATTGGTGTGGTACCTTTGTTACTGTTGATGAAAGAATAATAAGATATTACTGTTAAGTATAGTCCATAGGTTGCATTAGGTGTATTTTTTCCCATGTACCACCCTAATATTAATACCTTGCAGTTGTGATGTACATATGTTCTAATTCATGGAGGAACATCCCTGTATTTGTCTATTAATCACCTTCATCATCCACAACAGGGTTCATAGTGTTATACAGTCCCTTGTTTCATCCTCTAGCTTTCCTTCTAGTGATATACACAACCCTAAATCCTTTCAACCACAGTCACATTCACGATTCAGCTGTTATTTACACTCAGGTAATGCTACCATCAGCTCTATCTATTTCCAAACATTTACAATCAACCTTATTTAAAAATTCTGAATAAATTAAGCATTAGTTCCCCATTCTTCATCCTCATTCTATCTTCTGGTAACCTGTGTTCTAGATATTAACTGTATGAGTTTGCTCATTATGTTTAGTGCCTGTTAGTGAGATCATACCATATGTCCTTTTGTGTCTGGCTTATTTCACTTGAAATAATGTCCTTTTGGTTCATCCAAGTTGTTGCATACATCAGGACTTCAGTCCTATCAGCTGATTAATATTCCATCATATGTGTGTACCACAATTTGTTTATCCATTCATCAGTTGACAGACACTTGGGTTTCTTCCATCTTCTGAAACTGAATAATGCCACTATGAACATCGGTGTGCAAATGTCTGTTCGCATCCCTCCTTTCAATTCTTCTGAGTATATACCTAGTAACAGGATTGCTGGATCATATGGCAGTTCTATACTTGTTTCCTGGGGAATTGCCAAACTGTCTTCCATAACAGCTATACCGTCTTATATTCCTACCAACATCAAATTAGCGTTCCTATTTCTCCACATCCTCTCCAACAATTGTAGTTTCCTGTTTAACAGTGGCCATTCTAGTAGATGTGAAATGATCATCTCATTGTGGCTTTGGTTTGCATTTCCCTAATACCTAGTGAAGTTGAGCATCTTTTCATGTGCTTTGTAGCCATTTATATTTCCTCTTTGGAAAAGTGTCTATTTGTGTCTTTTGCCCATTTTTTAATTGGGTTGTTTGTCTTTTTATCATTAAGTTGTAGGATTTCTTTATATATTATGGATCCTTTTCAGATATGTGGTTTCCACATATTTTGTCCAATTGAGTAGGATGCCTTTGCACCTTGACAAAATCCTTTGAAGCACAAAAAGTCTTCACTTTTGAAGAGTTCCCATTTATCTATTTTTTTTTTCTTTTGTTTATACTTTGGGTGTATGGTCTAAGAAAACACTGCCTCCCACAAGATCTTGAAGATGCTTCCTGACATTTTCTTCTAGTTTTATGGTCCTGGCTCTTTTATTTACATCTTTTTATATAAGGTGTGGGTAAGGGTCCTCTTTCATTCTTTTCCATATGGATATCCAGTTCTCCCAGCAACATTTGTTGAAGAGACTGTTCTTTCCCAGTTGAGTGGACTTGGTGGCCTTGTCAGAAATCTTTGACCATAGATGTGAGGGTCTACTTCTGAGCTCTCAATTCTATTCCATTGATCAGTATGTCTGTGTTTATGTCAGTGCCATGCTGTTTTGACCAGTGTAGCTTTGTAATATGCATTAAAATGAAATGTGAGTCCTCTAACTTTGGTCTTTTTTTTTTTCAAGATATTTTTGGCTATTCAAGGCCTCTTACCCTCCAAATAAATTTGATAATTGGCTTTTTTCTTTTATTGTGAACTTTAACATATATATGTAAATAACTTTTTTTAAAACTTTATCAAAAAATTAAAAAATTTCAAACAAGACAAAATAAAGGAATAACAAAAACAAATAATCTAAAATAACTACATTTCTTCCAACATGTTCCTACCATACCTCAAGTAAATTAACAAACCATAACAAAACAAAGGAATAAGAAAAACAAATAACCTAAAATAACTACATTTCTTCCAACATGTTCCTACCATATCCAAGAAAATTTACAAACCATAATCATTCCTGAGCATTCCCTTAACATTAAGATTATCCTTAATAGTTTATCTGTTCTTATTAGATTATCACTCCATCTTCACTAGTTGCTGTCTATAGGTTCCCTACATTCTACAGTATAAAACATTTATTGTACATTTTTCACTGAGTTCACATTAGTGGTAACAGACAATATCTCTCTTTTTGTATCTGGCTTATTTCTCTCAGCATTATGTCTTAACGGTTCATCCATGTTATCATATGTTTCACGACCTAGTTCATTCTTACTGCCACGTAGTATTCTGTCGTGTATATACTACATTTTGTTTATTCTCTCATCTTTTGAAGGACATTGGGATTGTTTGCATCTCTTGGCAATTGTGAACAATGCTGCTGTGAACATCGATGTGCAAATATCTGTTTGTTTCACTGCTTTCAGATCTTCTGGGTATATACCGAGAAGTGAAATTGTTGGATTGAAGGGTAACTCGATATTTAGTTTGCTAAGGAACCGCCAGACTGTTCTCCAGATGGCTGTACCATTATACAATCCCACCAGCAATGAAAAAGAGTCCCAATTTCTCCACATCCTCTCCAGCATTTGTAATTTCCTGTTTGTTTGTTGGCAGCCATTCTAATTGGTGTGAGATGATATCTCATTATAGTCTTAATTTGCATCTCCCTAATAGCCAGTGAAAATGAACATTTTTTCATGTGTTTTTTTAGCCATTTGTATTTCCTCTTCAGAGAAATGTCTCTTCATATCTTTTGTCCATTTTATAATTGGGTTGTTTGTACTATTGTCATTGAGTTGTAGGATTTCTTTACACATACACGATATCAGTCTCTTATCAGATACGTGGTCCAAATATTTTTTCCCATTGAGTTGGCTGCCTCTTCACCTTTTTGACAAATTCCTTTGAGGTACAGGAGCTTTTGATTTTGAGGAGTTCCCATTTGTCTATTTTTTCTTTCGTTGCTTGTGCTTTGGGTGTAAGGTCTAAGAAGCAACCTCTTAATACAAGGTCTTGAAGATGTTTCCCTGCATTATCTTCTAGGATTTTTATGGTTCTGTCTCTTATATTGAAGTCTTTGTGTAGGGTGTGAGGTAGGGTCCTTTCATTTTTTTTTTGGATATGGATATCCAGTTCTCCCAGCCCCATTTGTTGAAGAGACTGGAAAGCCCCCAGATAGAGGGCTCAGCCCACCAAACTGGGAGTCCACAGCGTTTGTGGAAAAATCAGCAGTAGCCCAGGTGGGAAAGTCCAACATCTCCGCATTTTCTTCCACTTACACTCTCTGCCCATATCACTCTGGGATGTGTCAGGATTTCACCCCAGCCTGTACAAGCTAACCAAATCCCACTTCCCATTCACTGCTCCCTGCACCCATGGTGTTCAAACAAACTTGATCATACAAGTTAAATTATCTAATTGCTACAGAAAATATAGACCCTGCACCAGACAAATGTCTGCTCCCCTGATCTCACATGTAAGCCATAGCTCTAAAACGTCCCTCACCCCTGGGCCCAATTTGCCTAATTTGTGCTAGTCCCAACCAGATTCTCTTTCTTCATATCTCCAATTAAAGCCCGAATTCCCTCTCAGCTCTTACAACAGCTGCCATATGGGGCAATATTGACATTCATAGATGCCAAGTTCTAGCTCCAAGTCTCATGTGTCACACACACACCCAAAGTTCCAGAGACTGACCAGGCCACATACAAGGAGCTCAGCATCTCAGGATCCAGAGACAACCACCAAAACTCAGGAGTTGTGATTGCTGTAAGATCCTACAATCCAGGGACCATCACAACGAGCATTTCCCTGATAAGCCATGCTCTAAGATTCATTTCTCAGAGTTTACACACCACAGTCAGTCCACATTAGTGAGGCATTACTATGTCCTCTCGCCTCTGGCATGCTTTGCTTAAAATGCTGTACTCAAGATCAACCCACCCAGCTGCATGTCTCACAGCCTCATTTCTTCTTGTAACCACTCAACACTCCACTGTATGCACATCCTATAGTTCACCACTTCATTCACCAGTGAGTGCACTCCTAGGCCACCTCCGTCTATTGCAAATAGTGAATACTGCCTCCATATACACCGTTGCGCAAATGTTCATTCATGTCCCTGCTCTCCGATCCTCCAAGCATACACCCCATGCTGAGATCGCAGGACCTTGAAACCCCCACATACCTAGCTTCAGATAGACTACACCATTCCACCTCCCCACCAACAGTGAATACATACATCTCTCTCTCCAAGTTCTCTCCAGCACCTGTGTCCCTCTGCTTATTCTTTTTTTTCCCTGCAATTTTATAGGGATATATTCAAACACCATACAATCATCCACAGTGTAAAATCAGTTGTTTACAGTATCAGTATCATATGGTTGTGCATTCATCACCACAGTTAGCACTTACACATGTTCATTACTCAAAAAAAAAAAAAATTGAAACAAAAGAATAATAAAAAGAATAAAGAGAAAAGTAAAAACAAAATAAAATACAGCAGTAAGGTCAGTCAGCAACACCACTACCAAGAATCCTGTACCCCTCCCCTACACCCCTCCCTCCGAGATATTCAGCTTTGGTACATTGTCCCTGTCACATCCAGTGTGAGCATACTACAATTTCACCATCAACCACAGACTCAAGTTGCATTGGTTATATTCTTTCCCCCAGTACCCTCCTGTGCCAGTTTGAATGTATTATGTCCCCCAGAAAAAGCCATATTCTTTGATGCAATCTTGTGGGATAGACATATTAGTGGGGATTAAGTTGGAATGTTTGGATTAGGTTGTTTGCATGGAAATGCACCCCACCCAACTGTAGGTGATAACTCTGATGAGATAATTTCCATGGAGGCGTGGCCCCACCTACTCAGGGTGGGCCTTGATCAGTGGAGCCATATAAATGAGCTGACAAACAGAAGGAACTCAGTGCAGCTGAGAGTGACATTTTGAAGAGGAGCTACAGCTAAGAGGGACACTTTAAAGAACTAAGCCCAGGAGCTGAGAGAGGAACTGCAGATGAGAGACAGTTTGAAGACGGCCGTTGAAAGAAGACTCTTGTTCCAGAGAAGCTAAGAGAGGACAAATGCCCCAAGAGCAACTGAGATATTTTTGAGGAACTACAGCCTAGAGAGGAACATCCTGGGAGAAAGCCATTTTGAAGCCAGAACTTTGGAGCAGACACCAGCCATGTGCCTTTCCAGCCAATAGAGGTTTTCCAGACACCATTGGCCATCCTCCAGTGAAGGTACCTGACTGTTGATGCATTACCTTGGACACCTTATGGCCTTAAGGCTGCAACTGTGAAACCAAATAAACCCCCTTTTATAAAAGCCAATCCATTTCTGGTGTTTTGCATTCTGGCAGAATTAGCAAACTAGAACAACACCTCCCCTTTTCAACATTCTACAAGGTTACCATTCATCTCTTCTCCCCATGTAAAAACATTTTTACATTTGTGTATTTAGTCACCATCACTGACCACTCTAGGTTTCACCAAGCTATAGAGTCCCAGTCTCCATCTTCCATCCTTCCCTCTGGTATCACATATGCCCCCAGCTCTCCTCCCCAACAGACATCCCTGGTCAGTGTCCTACGATACCATGCTACCATCACATGGCACTGCACCCTCCATCTCTGGATCCGCACAGTCAGTCCTGTTGAATGTTCTGTAATCCCCCAGCATGGAGTGCCCAATTTCTAACAACTCGCTCATTTCCTGACAACCTGTGCTCTCAGTTCTAACTTCCAGAGTTTGTTCATCAATGTTAGTTTACATCAGTGAGATCACATAGTACCTGTCCTTTTATCTCTGGCCAACCTCGCTCAACACAATATCCTCAAGTTTCATCCACGTTATTGCATGTTCTATGACTTTGTTCTGTCTTACAGCTGTGTAATATTCCATTGTGTGTATATACCACAGTTTGTTTATCCACTTGTCTGTTGATGGACATTTGGGCTGTTTTCATCTCTCGGCAATCATGAATAATGCCACTATAAACATCGGTTTACAAATGTCTGTTCATGTCTTATATACTCTGCTTATATACCTAGTAATGGAATTGCTGAATCTTTTGGCAATTCTATACTTAGCTTCCTGAGGAACCACCATACTGCCTTCCAGAGTGGCTACCCCATTCTACATTCCCACCAACAGTGAATAAGTGTGCCTTTTTCTCTACATCGTCTCCAGCACTTTTAATTTTCTGTTTTTTGGATAATGGCTATTCTGGTAGGTGTGAGATGATTTCTCATTGTGGTTTTGATTTGCATTGCCCTGATAGCCAGTGAAATTGAACATCTTTTCGTATGTTTTTGAGCCATTTGTACTTCCTCTTCAGAAAAGTGTCTGTCCATGTCTTTTGTCCATTTTTTAATTGGGTTGTTTGTCTTTCTCTTGTTGAATTGTAGGATTTCTTTATATATTCTGGATATTAAACCCTTACCTGATATGTGGTTTCCGAATATTGTCTCCCATTGCATAGGCTGTCTTTACTTTTCTGACAAAGTCCTTTGATTTACAGAAGTGTTTAATTTTGAGAGGATCCCATTTATATATTTCTTCTTTGATTGCTTGTGCTTTGGGTGTAAGGTCTAGGAAGCCACCTCCTATCACCACACCCTTAAGATATATTTCCCTACATTTTCTTCTTCTTCCTCTTCTTTTCTTTTTAGTCCCCTGCGCACCAAAAAAGAGAACAACAACAAAAAATAAACTGCATAAACAATCAGCTTTTCTCAGGTTTCCAATGCTGTTTATTTATTTATTTATTTATTTTGAAATAAATTCAAATTTACAGGAAAAGTTGCAAAAACAATACAAACACCATACACAGAACTCCATCATACCCTGATCCACCAACTTTAACATCCTGTCACACCACCATTTCTTTCTTTCCCTCCCTCCGTATCATCCATCATCTATTGCTCTGTCTTCTGAACATATGAGAGCAAGCTGCACACATCCTTGAACAAACAATATAATTCACATATACAATTCCCATGAATCAGAACATTCTTTTATGCAATCCCATTAAGCACAGCTAAGAAGTTAAAAAAATTCAACATTGATACAAAGCTTACATTCTATATTTCCTTTCTTTTCTTTCTTTTGTCCCAGCTGTGTCCCTTTGAGCCTCCTCTCCTCCATCCTCAGATCCCATCCAGGATCATCCTTGGCATTTAATTGTCATTATCTATTTATACTGTCTTTTTTTTTTTTTTTTCAATTGTGGAAACATATATACAGCCTAAATCTTCCCATTCCAACCCCTTCCTAGCATTCCGTTAGTGGGATTAATCACATTTAGAAGGTTGCAATGCTATCACCTTCCCACCATCCATTACTAGAAATTTCCCTTCACCCCAAACAGAAACCCTACACTCATTTCTTAACTCCCCATTGCCCCTTCCCCCACTTCTTGTAACCCATACTCTCTACTTTTCATCTCTGTGGTCATATTCTCTGATACTTTCTTTGTGTTTACCGTGGGGCTTAAATTTAACCTCTTAAATTTATAACAATCTTGTTTTTCTTTGATACCAACTTAACTTCAATAGGACACGTAAACTGTGTTCCTATACTCCTCCATTCCCCCACCTTTATGTAGTTCTTGTCAAAAATTACATATTTTACATTGAGTCCAAAACCACTGATTTATCATTACATTTTATGTATTTTAGATCCTGTAGGAAGTAAATAGTGGAATTACAAGTCAAAAATACAGTAGTATCGGTATTTATATTTGCCATGTGATCTTTACTGGAAATCTTTATTTCTTCATGTGGTTTCAGTCAATTGTTTAGTGTCCCTTCCTTTCAGCCTGCATTCCTTTAGCATTTCTTATAGGACTGATCTACTGGTGATGAAGTCCCTCAGCTTTTGATTATCCAGGAATGTTTTCATCTCCCCCTCATTTTTACCCTCCAGGTGTTTGTGAATTTTCTAAGTCTCTGATGGTTATTGACTTCTATTTGTATTCCACTGTGGTCAGAGAATGTGCTTTGAATAAATTCAATTTTTAGAAAAAATTTATCGAGGCTTGTTTTATGTCCCAGCATATGGTCTATTCTGGAGAAAGATCCGTGATCACTAGAGAAGAATGTGTCCTGGTGATTTGGGATGTAATGTTCTATATATGCCTGTTAAATTTCTCTATATCTCTCTTGCCTTTCTTTGTTTCTCTGTTGGTAGGGCTCCCTTTAGTATCTGAAGTAGGGCAGGTCTTTTGTTGACAAACTCTCTCAGCATTTGTTTGTCTGTGAAAAAATTAAGCTCTCCCTCAAATTTGAAGGAGAGTTTTGCTGGATAAAGTATTCTTGGTTGGAAATTTTTCTCTCTCAGAATTTCAAATATGTCATGCCACTGCCTTCTCGCCTCCATGGTGGCTGCTGAGTAGTCACTACTTAGTCTTATGTTGTTTCCTTTGTATGTGGTGCATTACTTTTCTCTTGCTGCTTGCAGAACTTGCCCCTTCTTTTCAGTATTTGACAGTCTGATCAGAATATGTCTTGGAGTGGGTTTATTTGGATTATGCTATTTGGAGTTCGCTGGGCATTTATGCTTTGCATGTTTATATTGTGTAGAAGGTTTGGGAAGTTTTCCCCAACAATTTCTTTGAATACTCTTTCTAGGCCTTTACCCTTCTCTTCCCCTTCTGGGACACCAATGAGTCTTAAATTTGGATGTTTTATTTTATCTATCATATCCCTGCGATCCATTTCGATTTTTTCAATTTTTTCCCCATTCTTTCTTCTTTCATTTTCTGTTCTGTGGTCCTCGAGGATGCTGAGTTGTTGTTCAGCTTCCTCTAATCTTGTATTATGAGAATCCAGAGTCTTTTTAATTTGGCCAACAGTTTCTTTTATTTCCATAAGATCTTCTATTTTTTTTATTTACTCTTGCAATGTCTTCTTTATGCTCTTCTAGGGTCTTCTTTATGTCCTTTATATCCTGTGCCATGCTCTCCTTCATATGCTTTATATCTTGTGCCATTCTCTCATTGTTTGACTTTAGTTCTTTGATTAATTGCACCAAATACTGTGTCTCCTCTGATGTTTTGATTTGGGTGTTTGGGTTTGGGTTCTCCATATCGTCTGGTTTTATCGTATACTTTAAGATTGTCTGTTGTTTTTGGCCTCTTGGCATTTGCTTTACTTGATAGGGTTCTTTCCGGATATAAAAAATACCAATCTCTAATTTGTCAGATCTGCAGCTTGGTGGTGTACACTTTCTCTAACTAATCAGCAGATGGTGTCCGCGAGTCACCTATTCCCCTCAAGTCAGTTCTCCGCAACTTTGTCTTTGTGGTGTGTGGGGATCTGATTCTTGTGGGGTTCAATTGGTGCACTAAGTTTGGGTGTGTTGTTGGTGCTGTCCGTCCTGAATGTGGGGTGTGTGTCTGGGTGGTTAGGGAAGCAGGGCAGCTTTAATAATCAAACCTCCCAGGTGTTCCCGAAGATTTAAGGCTGTTGCAAGAGTCTAAGCCTTCATTTCAGTCTTGCCACAGATTGTGTCTGCTGCTGACCCACAAGTCCTTGGTATTGGCGTAGGGACCCTGGGATTTCCGAGCAGGTCCCCCTTCTCAGCTGTGCTCTTTCAGGACCTCTGCTGAGGGAAGGTTGTGCCACGTCACAAGTGCACGCCGGCCCTCCAGGGAAGCCCTGGGCTGCTGGGCCATGCAGGATCAATCCCAGTCTGCTGTAAAGATGGTTGAATGGGGCGTGTTAATTTCCCCCTTTTCGCACAGCTCCGCCTTCCCAGCCCTGGGACAATTAGTTGTGGGTGCACTAAAGGCCACTGTCATGGCCGATATTGTGGCATTTCCGCAGTGCTGCGGGAAACACTCCCTGTCACACTGGGTTTCTTGGCGCGGCTCTGGGCTGTGGGTCAGGCCCCGGGTAGGAGCGTCCCCCGCCTGCCGGGAAGATAGCTGCAAGGGGCGCAGTTTCTTTCTCCTTTTGGCTCCCCTCTGCCCCCGAAACAGGCAGCAGTGGGCTGTCCTCCATGCCAGACACCGAGACGTTGGCACAGTCCGCTCCTGCTGTGCTTCACTGCGTGGTTCTCACTGTCGTAACCACAGCCGCTCCTGGGTTTTTTTTGTTTTATTTATTTATTTATTTATTTATTTATTTATTTATTTATTTATTTATTTTTAAAGGAACCAGTCATCTCGAAACGCCAACCCACGGTTTCCCCACACTGCAGCACGGCCACTGGACTTTCAGCCAGCTCACTCACTCGTTTCAGAATGCAGGCTCCTGATTTTACCAAATGCACGGTCCCTGTAGATTTAGCAGACCTTGTCCGGCTGGTGCATTGCTGGAACTGGTGTTCTGGGTCACTTTTATCTAGTATTTTTCACGGAGGTGTTTTTTTTGCCCTGTCTCATCTGGCCGCCATCTTAGGTTCTCCCTCCCTACATATTCTTCTAAAAGTCTTACGATCTTAGTGCTGATGTTTAGATCCTTAATCCATTTTGAGTTAATTTTTGAATAAGGTGTCAGAGAGGAGTCCTCTTTCATTCTTTTGGATATGGATATCCAGTTCTCCCAACAACATTTATTGAAGAGGCTGCTCTGTCCTAGTTGTTTTGGCTTGACTGCCTTATCAAAGATCAAATGTCCATAGATGAGAGGGTCTATTTCTGAACACTCAATTTGATTCCATTGATCAATATATGTATCTTTATGCCAGTACCATGCTGTTTTGACCACTGTTGCTCTGTAGTATGCTTCGAAGTCAGGTGGTGAGAGACCTTCCTCTTCCTTCCTCTTTCTCAAGATATTTTTGGCTATTCAGGGCACCTTGCCCTTCTAAATTTGGTTATTGGTTTTCCTGTTTCTGCAAAGTAAGTTGATGGGATTTTAGTTGGTATTACATTGAATCTATAAATCAGTTTAGGTAGAATTGACATCTTAACTATGTTTAGTCTTCCAATCCATGAACATGGTATGTTCTTCCATTTTTTTAGGTCCTGTTCGATTTCTTTTAGCAGTTTCTTATAGTTTTCTCTGTATAGGTCTTTTGTGGCCTTGGTTAAGCTTATTCCTAAATACTTGATTCTTTTGGTTGCTGTTGTAAATGGAATTTTTTTCTTGATTTCCTCCCCCTATTGCTCATTAGTTGTGTACAGGAAAACTACTGATTTTTGCATGTTGATCTTGTAGCTTGCCACTTTGCTATATTCGTTGATTAGCTCTAGTAGCTTTTTTGTGTATTTTTCTGGATTTTCTACCTAGAGGATCATGTCATCTGCAAACAATGAAAATTTTACTTCTCCAATTTGGATGCTTTTTATTTCTTTTTCTTGCCTAATTGCTCTAGCTAGAACTTCCAGCACAATGTTGAATAACAATGGTGACATTGGCCATCCCTGTCTTGTTCCTAATCTTAGAGGGAAAGCTTTCAATCTTGCCCCATTGAGTATGCTGTTCACTGTGGGTTTTTCATATTTTGCCTTTATCATATTGAGAAAGTTTTCTTCTAGTCGTATCCTTTGAAGTGTTTTCATCAAGAAAGATGTTGAATTTTGTCAAATGCCTTTCCTGCATTGATTGAGATGATCATGTGCTTCTTCCGTTTTGATTTTATTGATGTGGTGTATAATATTAATTGATTTTCTTATGTTGAACCAGCCTTGCATACCTGGAATAAATCCCACTTGATCATGGTGTATAATTCTTTGAATGTGCTACTGGGTTTGATTTGCGAGTATTTTGTTGAGGATTTTTCCATCTATATTCATTAAAGAAATTGGTCTATAATTTTCTTATTTTGTGGTATCTTTGTCTGACTTTGGTATTAGGGGGATGTTGGCTTCACAGAATGAGTTAGTTAGCTTTCCCTCTTCAGGTTTTTTGTAGAGTTTGAGCAGGATTGGTACAAAGTCTTTCTTGAATGTTTGGTAGAATTCATATGTGCAGCCATCTGGGCTTTTCTTCTTTGGGAGCTTTTTTTTTTTAATCATCATTTTATTGAGATATATTCACATACCACGCAGTCATACAAAGCAAATCGTACTTTCGATTGTTTACAGTACCATTACATAGTTGTACATTCATCACCTAAATCAATCCCTGACACCTTCATTAGCACACACACAAAAATAACAAGAATAATAATTAGAGTGAAAAAGAGCAATTGAAGTAAAAAAGAACACTGGGTTCCTTTGTCTGTTTGTTTCCTTCCCCTACTTTTCTACACATCCATCCATAAACTAAACAAAGTGGAGTTTGGTCCTTATGGCTTTCCCAATCCCATTGTCACCCCTCATAAGCTACATTTTTATACAACTGTCTTCGAGATTCATGGGTTCTGGGTTGTAGTTTGATAGTTCCAGGTATCCACCACCAGCTACCCCAATTCTTTAGAACCTAAAAAGGGTTGTCTAAAGTGTGCGTAAGAGTGCCCACCAGAGTGATCTCTCGGCTCGTTTTGGAATCTCTCTGCCACTGAAGCTTATTTCATTTCCTTTCACATCCCCCTTTTGGTCAAGAAGATGTTCTCCGTCCCACGATGCCGGGTCTACATTCCTCCCCGGGAGTCATATTCCACGTTGCCAGGGAGATTCACTCCCCTGGGTGTCTGATCCCACGTAGGGGGGAGGGCAGTGATTTCACCTTTCAAGTTGGCTTAGCCAGAGAGAGAGAGGGCCACATCTGAGCAACAAAGAGGCATTCAGGAGGAGACTCTTAGGCACAAATATAGGGAGGCCTAGCCTCTCCTTTGCAGCAACCGTCTTCCCAAGGGTAAAACATATGGTAGAGGGCTCAACCCATCAAACCACCAGTCCCCTATGTCTGTGGTGATGTTAGCAACCATGGAGGTGGGGTAGGCGAATACCCCTGCATTCTCCACAGGCTCCTCAAGGGGGCACTACATCTTTTTTTTTTTTTCCTTGTTTTTCTTTTTATTTTTTTTTAACTTTCCCTTCCTTTTTAAATCAACTGTATGAAAAAAAAAAGTTAAAAAGAAAACAAACATACAATAAAAGAACATTTCAAAGAGACCATAACAAGGGGGTAAGAAAAAGACAACTAACCTAAGATAACTGCTTAACTTCCAACATGTTCCTACTTTACCCCAAGAAAGTTACATAATATAGCAACATTTCTGTGAACTTGTTCCTACTATATCCATCAGAAATTAACAGACCATAGTCATTTCTGGGCATCCCCAGAACGTTAAATAGCTTATCTGTTCTTCTTGGATTATTGTTCCCCCTTCCTTAATTGCTCTCTACTGCTAGTTCCCCTACATTCTACATTATAAACCATTTGTTTTACATTTTTCAAAGTTCACATTAGTGGTAGCATATAATATTTCTCTTTTTGTGCCTGGCTTATTTCGCTCAGCATTATGTCTTCAAGGTTCATCCATGTTGTCATATGTTTCACGAGATCATTCCTTCTTACTGCCGCGTAGTATTCCATCGTGTGTATATACCACATTTTATTTATCCACTCATCTGTTGAAGGACATTTGGGTTGTTTCCATCTCTTGGCAATTGTGAATAATGCTGCTATGAACATTGGCGTGCAGATATCTGTTCGTGTCACTGCTTTCCGATCTTCCGGGTATATACCGAGAAGTGCAATCGCTGGGTCGTATGGTAACTCTATATCTAGTTTTCTAAGGAACTGCCAGACTGACTTCCAGAGTGGCTGAACCATTATACAGTCCCACCAACAGTGAATAAGAGTTCCAATTTCTCCACATCCCCTCCAGCATTTGTAGTTTCCTGTTTGTTTAATGGCAGCCATTCTAACCGGTGTTAGATGGTATCTCATTGTGGTCTTAATTTGCATCTCTCTAATAGCTAGTGAAGCTGAACATTTTTTCATGTGTTTCTTGGCCATTTGTATTTCCTCTTCAGAGAACTGTCTTTTCATATCTTTTGCCCATTTTATCATTGGGCTGTCTGTACTATTGTCATTGAGTTGTAGGATTTCTTTGTATATGCAAGATATCAGTCTTTTGTCAGATACATGGTTTCCAAAAATTTTTTCCCATTGAGTTGGCTGCCTCTTTACCTTTTTGAGAAATTCCTTTGAGGTGCAGAAACTTCTAAGCTTGAGGAGTTCCCATTTATCTATTTTCTCTTTTGTTGCTTGTGCTTTGGGTGTAAAGTCTAGGAAGTGGCCTCCTAATACAAGGTCTTGAAGATGTTTTCCTACATTATCTTCTAGGAGTTTTATGGTACTTTCTTTTATATTGAGATCTTTGGTCCATTTTGAGTTAATTTTTGTGTAGGGGGTGAGGTAGGGGTCCTCTTTCATTCTTTTGGATATGGATATCCAACTCTCCCAGCCCCATTTGTTGAAAAGACCATTATGGCTCAGTTCAGTGACTTTGGGGGCCTTATCAAAGATCAATCGGCCATAGATCTGAGGGTCTATCTCTGAATTCTCAATTCGATTCCATTGATCTATATGTCTATCTTTGTGCCAGTACCATGCTGTTTTGGCAACTGTGGCTTTATAATAAGCTTCAAAGTCAGGGAGTGTAAGTCCTCCCACTTCGTTTTTCTTTTTTAGAGTGTCTTTAGCAATTCGAGGCATCTTCCCTCTCCAAATAAATTTGATAACTAGCTTTTCCAAGTCTGCAAAGTAGGTTGTTGGAATTTTGATTGGGATTGCATTGAATCTGTAGATGAGTTTGGGTAGAATTGACATCTTAATGACATTTAGCCTTCCTATCCATGAACATGGAATATTTTTCCATCTTTTAAGGTCCCCTTCTATTTCTTTTAGTAGAGTTCTGTAGTTTTCTTTGTATAGGTCTTTTACATCTTTGGTTAAGTTTATTCCTAGGTACTTGATTTTTTTAGTTGCTATTGAAAATGGTATCTTTTTCTTGAGTGTCTCTTCAGTTTGTTCATTTCTAGCATATAGATACATTACTGACTTATGTGCATTAATCTTGTATCCCGCTACTTTGCTAAATTTGTTTATTAGCTCTAGTAGGTGTATCGTTGATTTCTCAGGGTTTTCTAGATATAAGATCATATCATCTGCAAACAATGACAGTTTTACTTCTTCTTTTCCAATTTGGATGCCTTTTATTTCTTTGTCTTGCCGGATTGCCCTGGCTAGCACTTCCAGCACAATGTTGAATAACAGTGGTGACAGCGGGCATCCTTGTCTTGTTCCTGATCTTAGAGGGAAGGCTTTCAGTCTCTCACCATTGAGTACTATGGTGGCTGTGGGTTTTTCATATATGCTCTTTATCATGTTGAGGAAGTTTCCTTCAATTCCTGCCTTTTGAAGTGTTTTTATCAAAAAGGGATGTTGGATTTTCTCAAATGCTTTTTCAGCATCTATTGAGATGATCAATTGATTTTTCCCTTTCGAGTTTTTAATGTGTTGTAATACATTGATTGTTTTTCTTATGTTGAACCATCCTTGCATGCCTGGAATGAACCCCACTTGGTCCTGGTGTATGATTTTTTTAATGTGTCTTTGGATTCGATTTGCAAGTATTTTGTTGAGGATTTTTGCATCTATATTCATTAGGGAGATTGGCCGGTAGTTTTCCTTTTTTGTAGCATCATTGCCTGGTTTTGGTATTAGATTGATGTTAGCTTCATAAAATGAGTTAGGTAGTGTTCCATTTTCTTCAATGTTTTGAAAGAGTTTGAGTAAGATTGGTGTCAGTTCTTTCTGGAAAGTTTGGTAGAATTCCCCTGTGAAGCCATCTGGCCCTGGGCATTTATTTGTGGGAAGATTTTTGATGACTGATTGGATCTCTTTGCTTGTGATGGGTTGGTTGAGGTCTTCTATTTCTTCTCTGGTCAGTCTAGGTTGTTCATATGTTTCCAGGAAATTGTCCATTTCCTCTACATTCTCCAGTTTGTTGCCATACAGTTGTTCATAGTATCCTCTTATAATTTTTTTAATTTCTTCAGGATCTGCAGTTATGTCACCTTTTTCATTCATTATTTTGTTTATATGGGTCTTCTCTCTTTTTGATTTTGTCAGTCTAGCTAGGGGCTTGTCAATCTTGTTGATCTTCTCAAAGAACCAACTTTTGGTGATATTTATCCTCTCTATTGCTTTTTTTGTTCTCTATGTCATTTATTTCTGCTTTAATCCTTGTTATTTCTTTTCTTGTACTTGGTTTAGGATTGGTTTGCTGTTCATTTTCTAGCTTCTTCAGTTGATCCATTAGTTCTTTGATTTTAGCTCTTTCTTCCTTTTTAATATATGCGTTTAGTGCTATAAATTTCCCCCTTAGCACTGCTTTTGCTGCATCCCATAGGTTTTGGTATGTTGTGTTCTCATTTTCATTCGTCTCTATATATTTAGCAATTTCTCTTGCTATTTCTTCTTTAACCCACTGATTGTTTAGGAGTGTGTTGTTTAACCTCCAGGTATTTGTGAATTTTCTAAGTCTCTGATGGTTATTGACTTCTAATTGTATTCCATTGTGGTCAGAGAATGTGCTTTGAATAATTTCAATCTTTTTAAATTTATTGAGGCTTGTTTTATGTCCCAGCATATGATCTATTCTGGAGAAAGTTCCATGAGCACTAGAAAAGTATGTGTATCCTGGTGATTTGGGATGTAATGTCCTGTAGATGTCTGTTAAATCTAATTCATTTATCAGATTGTTTAG
Source organism: Choloepus didactylus (assembly GCF_015220235.1). Lineage (NCBI taxonomy): Eukaryota > Metazoa > Chordata > Mammalia > Pilosa > Megalonychidae > Choloepus > Choloepus didactylus. The sequence continues at coordinate 21,288,177 of NC_051322.1, read as the reverse complement.
GTTTTCAATTTCCTTATTGGTCTTCTGTCTGGTTGATCTATCTATAGGAGAGAGTGATGTGTTGAAGTCTCCCACAATTATTGTGGAAACATCAATTGCTTCCTTTAGTTTTGCCAGTGTTTCTCTCATGTATTTTGTGGCACCTTGATTGGGTGCATAGACATTTACGATTGTTATTTCTTCTTGCTGAATTGCCCCTTTTATTAGTATGTAGTGGCCTTCTTTGTCTCTCAAAACATCCCTGCATTTGAAGTCTGTTTTATCTGAGATTAATATTGCTACACCTGTTTTCTTTTGGCTGTAGCTTGCATGAAATATTTTTTTCCAGCCTTTCACTTTCAGTTTCTTTGTGTCCCTGTGTCTAAGATGAGTCTCTTGTATGCAACATATTGATGGTTCATTTTTTTTGATCCATTCTGCGAATCTATATCTTTTAATTGGGGAGTTTAATCCATTTACATTCAATGTTAAAACCGTTAAGGCATTTCTTGAATCGGCCATCTTATCCTTTGGTTTATGTTTGCCATATTTTTCCCCTCTCTCTATTAATATCCTTTATTGTACCCATACTGAATCTCTTTAGTACTGAACCTTTCTCCAAGTCTCTCTGTCCTCTCTTTCTTTCTCTGTCTGTAGGGCTCCCTTTAGTATCTCCAGTAGGGCAGGTCTCTTGTTAGCAAATTCTCTCAGCATTTGTTTGTCTGTGAAAAATTTAAGCTCTCCCTCAAATTTGAAGGAGAGCTTTGCTGGATAAAGTATTCTTGGCTGGAAATTCCTCTCACTCAGAATTTTAAATATATCGTGCCACTGCCTTCTCGCCTCCATGGTGGCTGCTGAGGAGTCACTACTTAGTCTTATGCTGTTTCCTTTGTATGTGGTGAATTGCTTTTCTCTTGCTGCTTTCAGAACTTGCTCCTTCTCTTCTGTGTTTGACAGTGTGATCAGTATATGTCTCGGAGTGGGTTTATTTGGATTTATTCTATTTGGAGTTCGCTGAGCATTTATGATTTGTGTATTTATGTTGTTTAGAAGATTGGGAAGTTTTCCCCAACAATTTCTTTGAATACTCTTCCTAGACCTTTACCCTTTTCTTCCCCTTCTGGGACACCAATGAGTCTTATATTTGGACGTTTCATATTATCTATCATATCCCTGAGGTCCATTTCGATTTTTTCAATTTTTTCCCCATTCTTTCTTTTATGCTTTCATTTTCCATTCTGTCATCTTCGAGGTCACTGATTCGTTGTTCAGCTTCCTCTAGTCTTGTACTATGAGTGTCCAGAATCTTTTTAATTTGGTCAACAGTTTCTTTAATTTCCATAAGATCATCCATTTTTTTATTTAGTTTTGCAATGTCTTCTTTATGCTCTTCTAGAGTCTTCTTGATTTCCTTCATATCCCGTACTATGGTCTCATTGTTCATCTTTAGTTCTTTAAGTAGCTGCTCTAGGTGCTGTGTCTCTTCTGGTCTTTTGATTTGGGTGCTTGGGCTTGGGTTATCCATATCGTCTGGTTTTTTCATATGCTTTATAATTTTCTGTTGTTTTTGGCCTCGTGGCATTTGGTGAACTTCATAGGGTTCTTTTAGGGTTTGTAGACCTGTTGAAGTCCTTATCTCTAATTTATCAGATCTACAGCTTCGTGGAGTACACTTTCTCTAACTAACCAGCAGGTGGCGTCCACGAGCCACCTGTTCTCCACAAGCCAGTTCTCCCCTGCTTAGCCTTTTTGGTGAGTGGGGGAGTGAGTCTTGTGGGGCCCAATTGGTGTACCAAGCTTGCGTGTGTAGTTGGTGTTGCCTGCCCTGTATGTGGGGCGTGTTTCTGGGCAGTCGGGGAGGGGGGGTGGCCCTAACAATCAAATTTCCCTGATGATCCTAGAGTTTTAAAGCTGGTGCAATAGTCTAATCCTTCAGTTCAGTCCTGCCACAGTTTGTCTCTGCCACTGACCCACAAGTCTTTGGTATTGGCGTATGGCTCCTGAGACTTGCAAGTGGGCCCCTCTTCCAGGCTGTGCACCCCGGGTCCTCTGTTGAGGGATGACTGTGCTATGTCACAGGTGAGTGCCGTCCCCCCAGGGCAGTTCTGGGCTGCTGGGCTGTGTAGGGAGGCTCCCAGTCTGCTCAAATGATGGCTGAATGGGGCTTTGTTCATTCACACTGCTCCACCTTCCCAGCTCTGGGACAATCAGCTGAGGTTGCAGGGAAGGCTAATGTCCATGCCCAGTTTTGTGGTGTGTGCCTGTTATTTGAAGCACTTCCGTCACACTGGGTTGTCTGGGGCAGCTCTGGGCTATGGGGCTGGCGATGGGCAGGAGTGTTTCCTGTCCACCAGGATGGTGGCTGTGAGCAGACACCCCCCTTTTCTTGGGAAGTTGTGGTGTTTAGTGAATTTTCTCAGCCACTGGATTATTGCCTTTTGTCTCAGAGCTCTCTTAGTTCTGCTCTTGACTTGACGTGCCCAAATTGCAATTCTTTGAAGCTTTCTGTATTGGGCTTCTTAGAGTAATTGTTTTAGAAAAAGAAAAAAGGATTAAAAAAAAAAAAAAAAGTTCCTTCCTCAGAGATCTAATGGGTTATTGAAATGCTAATAGACAAAGCAACCAGGGCCATTAAGTAAAGGTCCACAGGGCAGAGAGATCAGCTTTTCTTCGGGATTTGCATATGCGCCTCAAGGCCTGAGCTCCGCCCTTCCCCTTTCTGTGTTCACCAGAACTCCAAAAATCCTCTGCTTTTATTTTGGAGTTTTTCGCGTTATTTTTTTTTTTTCTATGCCTGTCTCCTCTCTGCTGGGCTGGCAGCTCTCAGATTCTCTGGTGTCTGGTCTCAGTCTATCTATGGTTGGAGTATGAATCAGTAGAATGAGTTTCCGAGAAGGGCTACCACTGCAGTTCTCCCTTCTCCTTCCCGGAGCTGGCAGCCCCTCCTCCCACGGGACTGAGCCTGGCAGGGAGGGGCGCGGGTCCCCTGGCCGCAAAAACTTACAGATTTCGCTGATCTCAGCAGTTCGACATTTTCATGAGTGTTGTATGAAGTATGCCCAAAGTCAGATTCCTCTGTGGTGTCCAGTCCACGCAGTTCCTGGCTTTTTACCTACTTTCCTGGAGGAGTAACTAAAACTTACAGCTCACCAGTCTGCCATCTTGCCCCGCCTCCTCCTTTGGGAGCTTTTTGATAACTGATTCAGTCTCTTTACTTGTGATTGTTTTGTTGAGGTTGTCTAATTTATTAGCGTGTAGTTGCTCATAGTATCCTCTCATTATCTCCTTTATTTCTGTGGAGTCAGTAGTTATGTCCCACTTTCCATTTCTGATTGTGTTTATTTGCATCCTCCCCTCCCCCCCCGCCTCTGTTTTTTGGTAGCCTAGCTAAGGGTCCATCGATTTCATTGCTTTTCTCAAATAACCAGCTTCTGGGTTTGCTGATTCTCTTTATTGTTTTCCTTTTCTCAATTTCATTAATTTTTTGTTCTAACCTTTATTATTTATTTGCTTCTGTTTGCTTTGAGGTTATTTTGCTGTTCTTTCTCTAGTTCCTCTAGGTGAGCAGTTAATTCCTGAATTTTTTCTTCTCTTTCAATATAGGTATTTAGGGCAATAAATTTTCCTCTCAGCACTGCCTTTGCTGCATCCCATAAGTTTTGATATGTTGTGGTTTCATTTTCATTTGCCTCAAGATATTTAGTGATTTATCTTGTAATTTCTTCCTTTACCCACTGGTTGTCTAAGAGCATGTTATTTAGCCTCCATATATTTGTGAATTTTCTGACCTTCTGCCTGTTACTGATTTCCAGCTTCATTCCATTATGGTCTAAGAAGGTGTTTTGTATAATATCAGTCCTTTTAAATTTGTTGAGACTTGCTTTATGACCCAACATGTGGTCTATCCTAGAGAATGATCCATGAGCACTTGAGAAAAATGTGTATCCAGCTGTTGTGGGCTGTAGTGTTCTATATATGTCAAGTCTAGATCATTTATCGTACAATTCAACATCTCTGTTTCCTTATTGATCCTCTGTCTAGATGTTCTGTCCATTGGTAAGAGCAGTGTATTGAAGTCTTGAACTATAATTGTAGAAGTATCTGCTTTTCCCTTCAGTGTTGACGGTGTTTGCCGCATGTATTTTGGGGCAGTCTGACTTGGTGCATAGATATTTATGATTGTTATGTTTTCTTGATGAATTGTCCCTTTTATTAATATATAATGTCCTTCTTTGTCTCTCTTGATTGTTTTACATTTGCAGTCTAATTTGTCTGATATTAATAGAGCTACTCCTGCTTTTTTCTGGTTGTTTGTGTGATGTATCTTTTTCCAGCCTTTCACTTTCAGCCTATTTTTGTCCTTGTGTCTGAAGTGAGTTTCTTGTAGACAGCATATAGATGGGTCTTGCTTTTTAATCCATTCTGCCAGTCTGTCTTTTTATTGGGGGAATTTAAACCATTGACATTTAGTGTTATTACGGAAGGGCAGTATTTTTTTTCTGCCATGTTGTCTTCTGGATTTTATATGTCATATTTTTCTCTTTTTCTCCTTTTACCCTTCCTGATAGTCTTAATTTCCACTCTCTTCCCCAAACCTCTCTCTCCTGTCTTTTTCTGTCAGCCTTTAGCACTCCCTTTATTATTTCTTGAAGTGCAGGTCTTTTATTCACAAACTCTCTCAGCGTCTGTTTGTCTGAAAATATTTTGATCTCTCCCTTATTTTTGAAAGACTGTTTTGCCGGGTATGGAATTCTTGGTTGGCAGTTTTTCTCCTTCAGTATCTTACATATACATACCACTACTGTGATGGTTAGGTTCATGTGTCACCTTGGCCAGGTGACCCAGCTGTCTGGTCAAGCAAACACTGGCCTAACAATTGCTGTGAGGACGTTTGAGGCTGGTTGATAAACCAGCAGGCTGGTTTATTAAATCATCAGTCAATTGACTGCAGCTGTGACTGATGACTCACCAAAGGGCGTGCCTTCCACAACGAGAGAAGGCAATTGGCTGGATTTAATCCAATTAATCAGTTGAAGACTTATAAGCAAGACAGATAGAGGACCTTCATTTCTTCTTCGGCTGCCCAGTGAAGCATTTCCTGAGAAGTTTGTCGAAGTTGCCGGTTCGTTTCCTGAGGAGTTCATCGGACATCTTCCTTGGAGTTGACAGTTCGTTGACGGCTCTACAGAATTTGAACTCATGCATACCCACAGTTGCATGAGTCACTTTTACAATTTGATAATCCGAGACATCTCTCATTGATTCTGTTTCCCTAGAGAACCCTAACTAATACAACTACCTTCTCACCTCCATGATTCCTGCAGCGAAATCTGTACATGGTCTTACCAAGCTTGCCTTGTATGTGATGGATCGCTTTTCCCTTGCTGCTTTCAGAATTCTCTCCTTGTCCTTGACATTGGACAGTCTGATCAGTAAGTATCTTGGAGTAGGTCTATTGGGATCTATTCTGTTTGGGGTACGCTGCACATCTTGAATCTGTAATTTTGTTTTTCATAAGAGTTGGGAAATTTTCAGTGATTATTTCTTCTATTCTTTCTGTCCCTTTTCCCTCTCCTTTTGGGAAACCCATAACACGTGTATTGGTGCGCTTCATGTTGTCGTTCAGTTCCCTAAGACCCTGTTCATATTTTTCATTCTTTTCCCTATCTGTTCCTTTGTGTAGGCTTTCAGTTTTGTCTTCTAGTTCACCTATCCTTTCATCTGCCTCTTCAAATCTGTTCTTGTAAGTTGCCATTGTGTTTTTCATCTCTTCTATTGAGCCTTTCATTCCCCTAAGTTCTGCCGTTTGCTTTTTCATACTTTCGAGTTCCTCCTTATGTTCGCCCAATGTCGTCTTCATATCTTTCATCTCTTTTGCCGTATCTTCCCTCAGCTCATTGAATTGATTTTTTACTTGATTTTTGAATTGATTTAGGAGATCTGTTTGGTTACTAATTAGTTTCAATTCCTGTATCGCAGTTAGAATGTTAGTGTGTTCCTATGGCTGATCCATATTTTCGTGTTTCCTGGTGTGGCTTATTATCTTAAGCTGTCTAGGCATCTGATTTTCTTGATTAGTTTATTCTGGAACTTGTTTTCACTCTTTTACATAGGGTTTTCTTGTTGGCTGGCTTTGTTCTCTGTTCTTTGGCATTCAGTTCAACTTATTCTAGACCTCTACTGTAACTTCTGTTTAGTTTATCAGAGGTTTTCACCTCTTGATTTTTTGGTTCTTGCTCTACCTCTGTGTAACCTTTTTGTGAGAGAGTCTCCTCAGATACGATCAACCCCAATCAGATTTTCCCAGTCTAGACAGGCCCAAGTCTCAAGAGGATGGTATGGAGTTTCCCTGAGAATAAGAGTCTGCAGGTTGTCAGACCCTCCTGTGAAGCTTCTGGACTCTGTGCTTTTGCTGTCCTGTTCAGTGAGTGGTGCTTCTCAACCTGAAGCTCCCCACCAGTGTAAAGAGGTGTCACAGTTGCCTTTAATGCTCTGCAGACCTTGTCACTGTTAGGGGCATGGCTGAGTCAAGCTGGTTTCTGTTTTCCAGCTCCTGGGCATTGAGTTTTCTGAGGAAGAGCTGGCCACCTGAACTGGGCCCTGTCCTCCCCTTTTCTTGGGGAAGTTACTCCCTTTAGAGAATTGTCTCAGCCACTAGACTCATTGCTTTGT